>NC_138779.1:213964878-214319878 GCF_965119305.1 Pelophylax lessonae | reverse complement strand
TTATCGCCGATACCGATATTTTGGTCATCAGATATCGGTATCGGCCGATATCTGCCAATATTTTCGGACATTACATTTTTTTTTTTTTTTTAACCACTTAAGCCCCGGAAGATTTTACCCCCTTCCTGACCAGGGGGTATTTTGCGATTCGGCACTGCGTGACTTTAACGGACAATTGCGCGGTCGTGCGACGCTGTATCTAAACGAATTTGGCGTCCTTTTTTTCCCCACAAACAGAGCTTTCTTTTGGTGGTATTTGATCACCTGTGCGATTTTTTGATCATGCGCTATAAACAAAAAAAGAGCGTACATTTTGCAAAAATAACAATATTTTTCACATTTTTTTAATATGAAATTCCCCCCAAAAAAAATGTAAAAATCAAAATTCTTTAACATTTTCGGCCAATTTGTTTTATGCTACATATGTTTGGTAAAAAAAATTGCAAAAAGCGTATTTTGATTGGTTTGCGCAAAAGTTACCGCGTTTGTTTTTTTTTTTAACGCGTAATGGTGGCGATCTGCGATTTTTTTGCGGTACTGCGACATTGCGGCGGACAGATCGGACCCTTGACTGACATTTTTGACACTTTTGGGGTTACCAGTGACATTTCTACAGTAATCAGTGCTATACATATGCACTGTTACTGTAAAAATACACTGGCAGTGAAGGGGTTAACTTTTTTTGAAAGGGAGGGGCTATGTGTGTCCCTAGGGGCGTGCTTTCTACTGTGATTGGCTGTGGCTTCAGATGTATGAACAGTGATCATCCTTCATACACAGGGGAGAATGACAGGCAGCTTGTTTACACAAGCCGCCTGACTTTCTCCCTCTCCCCCGACGATCGCAGAGTGACCGGCGGACATCGGGTCCGCCGGTCACACGCGCGGGGGGTGCATGACCGCGCGGGAGCGGGAGCGCGCCTCCGGCAGCGCGTGCTCGCTCCCTAGACCCTCACAGGCTAGCGACGTAGACCTACGTCGCTTTGCCTGTGAGGGGCTGACTGCCGACGTAGATCGGCGTTAGGCAGTCGGCAAGTGGTTAATGTCTACAGGTACTGTGGTGGAGGGATCTGGGGGTCTAAAAGACCCCAAACCCCTCCTCTGCACTTAAAGCATTCAAAATGCCAAGTTTGGCTGTTTTGAATGCTGTAAGTTTTTTGAATTCGGCGTCGCCAGCACCCGGAAGTGGTGTCATGACATGACATCACTTCCGGGTACTCGTTGGCGCCAAATTCCAAGAAATGAAGATCCGGTCAGATGGCAGCGCTGAAGGTAGGATGCCCGGGTCTCCCGGTGGGACAGGAGACCTGGGCGAGCCGCGGAAGGCGGTGGGAGGGGGGGACGCTCCCTCCCGCTCCTTGGAATGACAGCCGAGTGGCTTCTCAGCAGCATCGGTTGTCATTACAAGACAGCCGACCGTCGGCTATGTACACCGGTACCGGGATGATGCCTCTAGCTGCAGGGATCACCCCGGTACATGCACTTTCCCGAAATATCGGCAATATCGATAAATCAAAAGCCCGATTCCGATATATCGGGGAAAGTGCATATCAGCCCTCGATATATCGGCTTCGCCGATAATTGGTCGATCCCTAGTGTAGGCTACACGAGCTGTAGTGTTGTCTATGTAGATCAACCTTTTCAACACAGAGGAAGCCTTTAAATACATTTCTGGTCTCAGGGGAACCCCTGCTAAAAATTAAACATCTACAACTCATGACACATTAGTGTGACAGTCAGTGGTAGGGCCGGGACAAGGGGGTGGGCAGGAGGGGAGGCTGCCCTGGGCACTGTGTTTTTATGTGAGGTAGGGGGGCACCACAAGCAGATTGGGGGGAGAAAATTTGTGTTGGGAGGGGGAATCTGGTGGGTTGTAGGGCGTAAGTATTGTAGGGATGATTGGGTGTATTTGTGCTAGGAGGAGGGGATTTGGAATGGGGGAGAGGATTTGTGCTCAGAGGGGAAATTTGAGGGGTAGGGGATTTGTGGTAGGAGGGGGAAGATTTTCTTTTTTTTTTGGGGGGGGGGGGGGTTTGCTGAGGGCATATGGGGAGAGAGAGGATTTAAGCTGGGGGTGAGGGGGCAAAGATTTGAGGCAGGAGAGGGGATTTCAGCAGGGGCATGGATTTATTCTGGGAGGAAGGGGGGATTTATGCTTAAGGGGAGCATGAAAATTAGTACTTGATTTTTTTTTTTTTTTTTTGGGGGGGGGGGGGGTTGCTGACACTTAATCATACATCTTGGGTGGGGGAGCAAGTTGGCATGTAAGCCCTGGGCTCTAGATGAGCTTGACCCGGCACTGGTCAGTGGGAAGAATGCTCCTTACTCTTGTCACTATTGGGAAGAATTCCCCCCCTTTACAGATGGCTAAAAGGAACAATGGTGTCACTGGGAACTTATCTGAGAGGCAGAAATTGCCCATTGCTCAAGGAACCCCTAGCAACCTCAGGGGGAACCCAAGGGTTGAAAAACCCTGATGTAGATTATGAAAAAGGCAGCCAGTCCACCCAAAAATGATCAGATATGGGGGTGAGGGGTCCCAGGGATCCCATGGGGACTCCCTAAGATATAGGGGAGTCAAACAGCTCTGCCACATAGCACAATCCTGCCTGCCAGGGCAGAGGACCTGATTTTTCTCTGCTGAAGTTTAATAATGCTTACAGGTCTTGTCCCTCCCCCATCCTGGCTCCTTTATTTATATTAAATACAATATAGATCAGAATACTCTTTGTTTCTAATGTTCTTCAATCACTTGACATTGACACCCCTGCTATAGCCAAAAGACAGCTACAGCGCGGGCTTAAAGTGCTGGGAGGGCATAAGTATATGTTCTCCCGTTCTCGCACTGCCCGCATGCCCCCTAGGACACGTGAGCGGCACACTCTGTGATTGCAGAGTCCTTGGGACTCGTCTGATCATGGAGCAGGGTAAAGGGCCAATGACAGCAGGCCCTTTACCACATCATGAGCTGTCAGCCAATGACAGCTCATCACGTACGTAAACAGAAGCCGGTAATCCGCTTTTGTTTTTTCTCACGCTGTCAGCCTGAAGAAAAGAAAAAAAGCCATTATGATCTTCTGTTAGAGACACATCAGCCCAGTTAGTGTCCGCCAGTGCTGCTAATCAGTGCCCTCAAGTGCTGCTAATCAGTGCCCACCAGTGCCATCTATCAGTGCCCATCAGTACTGCTGATCAGTACTCACCAGTGCCACCTATCAGTTCCCATCAGTACTGCTGATCAATGGCCACCAGTGCCACCTATCAGTGCCCATCAGTGCTGCCAATCAGTGGCCATCAGTGCAGCCATCATAAGTGTCACTTAACAGTGCTGCCCACTAGTGATCGACCAATATCGTTTTTTTATTGCCGATACCGATACCGATATTTTGGTCATCGGATATCGGTATCGGCTGATATCTGCCGATATTTTTGGACATTTACATTTTTTTTTTTCCACAGGTACTCTTGTGGAGGGATCTGGGGGTCTAAAAGACCCCAAACCCCTCCTCTGCACTTAAAAGCATTCAAAACGCCAAGTTTGGCTGTTTTGAATGCTCGCATTTTATTTAATTTGCCGTCGAGTACCCGGAAGTGATGTCATGACATCACTTCCGGGTTTTTTTACATGGAGACCCGATCAGAGTCGAATGCAGCTTCGATCGGGTCTTCTCTTCAGTGACCGTGCAGGTAGGATGCCCGGGTCTCCCGGTGGGACGGGAGACCCAGGTGAGCCACGGAAGGTGGCGGGAGGGGGGGAGGCGTCCCCTCCCGCTCCTTGTAATGACAGCCGAGTGGCTTCTTAGCCGCATCCGTTGTCATTACAAGTCAGCCGACCGTTGGCTATGGACGCCGGTACCGGGGGGATGCCTCTAGCTGCAGTCATCACTCCGGTACAGCACTTTCGTGAAATATTGGCAATATCGGTAACCTCAGGGGCCGATTCCGATATATTGGGGAAAGTGCATATCGGCCCCCGATATATCGGCATTGCCTATAATCAGTCGATCCCTACTGCCTGCTAGTACCTATCAGTGCCCATCAGTGCTGCTTATCAGGGCAAATCAGTGCCACCTATCAGTGCCAACTCTTTATGATGCCTATTAGGGCCCATCAGTGTCACCTATCAGAGTGCCTATCAGTGCCACCTATCAGTGCCCATCAGTGCCACCCATTAGTGCAGCCTCATCAGTGCCTTCCTGATTAATGCCATCCATGCCGCCTAATCAGTGCCCATCAGTGAAGGAGAAAAATTACCTGTTTGCAAAATTTTAGAACAAAATATGAAAAATGTTTTGTGTTTTGTTCAAAAAATGTCAGTCTTGTTTTGTTTGTTTAGCAAAAATAACCCCCCCCCCCCCCCAGTGGTGAATAAATGCCACCAAAAGAAAGCTCTATTTGCGTGAAAAAAGTTCATATGGGTACAGTGTGATGACCGAGCAATTGTGTGACAGCGCTGAAAGCTGACAATTGGCCTGGGCAGGAAGGGGGTATAGGTGCCCAGTAAGCAAGTGGTTAACCACTTGCCCTCTGGGAGATTTACCCCCCATGACCAGGCCATTTTTGTGATACGGCACTGCGTTACTTTAACCACTTAAACCCCGGAGGATTTGGCTGCTAAAAGACCAGGGGGTTTTTTGCGATTTTTTTACTGCGTGACTTTAACGGACAATTGCGCGGTCATGCGACGTTGTACCTAAACTAATTTGACGTCCTTTTTTTCCCACAAACAGAGCTTTCTTTTGGTTGTATTTGATCACCTGTGCGATTTTTTGATCATGCGCTATAAACAAAAAAAGAGCGTCAATTTTGCAAAAAGAACAATATTTTTTTATATGAAATTCCCCCCCAAAAAATGTAAAAATCTAAATTTTTTAACATTTTCGGCCAATTTGTTTTATGCTACATATGTTTGGTAAAAAAAATCGCAAAAAGCGTATTTTGATTGGTTTGCGCAAAAGTTATTGCGTTTACTAACAAAGGGAACGATTTGTCATTTTTGGTGTTTTTTTTTAACGCGTAATGGCGGCGATCTGCGATATTTTTTTTTTGGTACTGCGACGTTGCGGCGGACAGATCGGACCCTTGACTGACATTTTTGACACTTTTGGGGTTACCAGTGACATTGCTGCAGTAATCAGTGCTATACATATGCACTGTTACTGCAAAAATGACACTGGCAGGGAAGGGGTTAACTTTATTGGAGAGGGAGGGGTTAAGTGTGTCCTAGGGGCATGATTCTAACTGTATAGGGACATGGCTATTGGTGTAAAAACAAAGATCAACGGTCCTACATAGTAGAACCGTCTGATCTTCATTTTTACACCAGGGAGAATGACAGGCGGCTTGTTTACATAAGCCGCTCCGCCTTTCTCCCTTCACCGGAGCGATCGTAGTGTGACCGGCGGACATCGAGTCCGCCGGTCACACGCACTGACTTGTCTGTGAACGAGCCGCGACGAAAGCGCGCCTGCCCGCAATTGGCTCTCAAGTCAGTGACAGGCAAGTGACGTATCCATACGTCACTCTGCCTGGCCGGGGCTGACCGCCGCAGTATATAGTCGTGCGGCGGTCGGCAACCGGTTAAGTGACAATTGCGCGGTCATGCAACGCTGCAGACAAATAAAATGTATGTTCTTTTTTTCCCACAAATAGAGCTTTCTTTCTGGGTTTTTGATCACCTCTGCATTTTTTTTTTTTTTTTGGGCTATAAACAAAAAAAGAACAACAATTAAAAAAAAAAAAACTATTCTGCTATAAAACATATCCAAAAAGAAAATTGATAAAATCTAATTTCGCCCTAAATTTAGGCCAATATGTATTTTTGGTAAAAAAAGAAAAACCCCAATTGACATATATTGATTGCGGCGGACAAATCAGACATCTAACTGACACTTTTTGGGGGGACCAGTGACATTAGTACAGTGATCAGTGTTAAAATTATGCACTGTCACTGTACTAATGACACTGGCAGGGAAGGGGTTAACAAGGAGCGATCAAAGGGTTAACTGTGTGCCTAGCCAGTGTTTTATTACAGTGTGGGAGGTGCTTTTTCTTGGGAAGAAATTAAATTTATTCCAAATGCCATCCCTTCTCTTATGTCAGCCTTGTGTACATAGATTGCAGTTCCGTCTCTCTGCTTAACGATCAGCGGGTGCCGGAGGACACCGGGTACCCGCCGATCGGCTTCCGCTCACTCACCCAATGTGATAATGAGAAGCATGCTGGCGACTCTCATCTTTCTGCTTTGAGGTTCCTAAAATAAAAAAAGAAATAAATAAAACATGAAATATTAAATCTGCCTCTGGAAACCGGTACAAATTCTTCTTTGATAACCTTCTACATTGTTCCTTTTAATTGAATTTACTTAATATTCTGTAGTTACCTGTCTTGTTTGTCAATCAATGTCATTATTATATAATATTTATAATATATATTACAATTCTATAATTATATTATTTATTACGAGTCTCCGCTTGTAGCAGACATAACTGGTAATATACCCAAAAGCAAACAATGATTGCATATGCGGCTCGGATGGCGGAAGGAGATGTTATCATAGATATTTAAGTGATACCATATCCGGTTCACCTGGTGATTATAAGCAGGGATGTCCAGCTAAATATAGATGGACATTTCATAAGGGGAAAAAATCTGTTTCGTTCTCATACACTGGTGTTGGAGAATGGCCACTTAGGATTGCTCAGATTAAATACTAGGAAATACAGTATAACTCATTCACTTTTCGGCAAAGTAAGCAGAGAAGGAGCGGTCATCCCCCTGATCCCCACTGAGCAAAACGTTGGGCGAACCACCCGTGTGAAAGGAGCCTAAAGCTAGTTTGGCTGTATTATTGCAGAGTTAGTTGATGACTGCACTTATTGGCTGGCAGTGGCGGCTGGTGCTCCATGGGCCGGGGCGGTAGACAGACCACACCATACCCCCCCCCCTGACTACACCAGCTCCAGCCCGCACTGCCCCCCCCCCGGTCACCGGTCCCCCACCAGCTCCAGCCCACACTGTCCCCCACCAGTTTCAGTCCGCACTTCCCCCCCCCCTGGTCGCCGCCCCCCCACCAGCTCTAGCCCGCACTGTCCCCCACCAGCTTCAGTCCGCACTGTCCCCCCCCCGGTTGCCGGCCCCCCACCAGCTCTAGCCTGCACTGTCCCCCACCAGCTTCAGTCCGCACTGCCCCCCCCCCCTGGTCGCCGGCCCCCCACCAGCTCTAGTCTGCACTGCCCCGGTCGCCGGCTCACTCACCATGGGCAGGCAGCAGCGGCTTCCCCCTCAGTCTCCTCCCTCCTCCTCCTCCTTCGTTCCTTGGCCAATAGCATGGCTTTTCCTTTCGGCCAATCGGGATACGGGTCTCAGGACCCGCTTCCTGATTGGCCAGGAGGAGAATCAGTGTGGCAATAGCGAATGTTCATTCACTATTGTCACACAACTGGGTGGGCTCGGGGTGCAGTGCTCTGCACCCCAAACCCACCCTTTTTTGAAGCCTATTAGAGCCTCTGCCTCTAATCACATGCTTCAAAAAAAAAAGAAAAACGAATTGGAATCCATGCATCCGGCACCCTACATGTAGATTAGGGGGCTGGACGCATGGATAGGGGGGGGGGCGGCGCCCCGGCGCCCCAATGCATCAGCCGCCACTGTTAGCTGGGAGTCTTTAACCAGTTCTGGACCGGAAGGATTTGTCCCCTTAATTACCATGCCATTTTTTTGTGATTCGGCACTGCGTTACTTTAAACAAACAATTGCGCGGTCGTGCAACGCTGCACCCAAATAAAATCGATGACCTTTTCCCCCACAAACAGAGCTTTATTTTGGTGGTATTTGATCACCTGTGCAATTTTTATTTTTTGCGCTACAAACAAAAAAAAAAGAGCGACAATTCTGAAAAAAAAAAAACAATATTTTTCACTTTCTGCTATAAAACATTCCCAATAATAAAAAAATTAAAAATCTAAATTTTTTCATTCCATATTTTTGGTAAAAAAAATCCCAATAAGTGTATTTTGATGGGTTTGTGCAAAAGTTATCGTGTTTACAAACTAGGGGAAAGATTTATGTATTTATTTATTTATTTATTTATTTTACTAGTAATGGCAGCGATCTGTGATTTTTAGTGGGACTACGACATTACAGCGGACAGATTGGACCCCTAACTGACACTGTTGACACTTTTGGGGGGACCAGTGACATTACTACAGTAATCAGTGCTAAAAATATGCACTGTCACTGAAATAATGACACTGGCAGGGAAGGGGTTAACCCAGTGGTGATTAAGGGTTTAGTATGAGCCTAGGGGAGTGTTTTCTAGCTGTATGGGATGGGCTTGTGAAATGATCATAGAGACCTGCGTTCCTATATAGAAGCATCACAGGCACTCTGTGACCATTTCAGAGAGAACAACGGTCTGCTGTGTTTACAACAGATGACCACTGTTCTCTCTCAATCGCGGGCGCTGGCCCCATGAATCGGCATCACCATTGGCAAGTGGGGGCCGGCAGCACGCGTTTGCCCCCATAACCACTCCCGCGAACCAACGTACCCATATGTCGATTCGCACAGCCGAGCCAGCCTGCCGCAGTATATCTGTGGCGGGCGGGCGGCAAGCGTTTAAGCAGTGGTGGCCCGTCCAATGGGGGCGCAGGGGCGCCGCCCCCCCCCCCCCATCCGTGCATCCGACCCCCTAATCTACATGCAGGGTGCCAGATGCATGGATTCCAATAGGGTATTTTTTTTTTAAGCACCTGATTAGAGCCAGAGGCTCTAATAGGCTTGTCCATTGGGGGCGCAGGGGCGCTGCCCCCCATCCGTGCATCCGGCCCCCTAATCTACATGCAGGGTGCCAGATGCATGGATTCCAATAGGGTATTTTTTTTTTAAGCACCTGATTAGAGCCAGAGGCTCTAATAGGCTTGTCCATTGGGGGCGCAGGGGCGCTGCCCCCCATCCGTGCATCCGGCCTCCTAATCTACATGCAGGGTGCCAGATGCAATAGGGTTGTATGACAATAGCGAATAAATATTCGCTGTTATCACACTGATTCTCCTCAAAGCCAATCAAGAAGCGGTTCGTGAGTCCCCTTTCCCGATTAACTGAAAAGAGAAGCAATTTTACTTGCCATTGGCCAGGAAGAGGGAGGAGTCACACGGCCAGAGAAGACTCGTAGCCACTCCGGAAAGAAGGAGGTAAGGATACTGGCTGTCCGACTGCCCATCCGTCTATCCGTCCATCCCAGGGGGGGGTGTTGGTTTTGCTGCCCCACCCCCCCCCCCCCCCCCGCAAATTATCATGCACCATTGCTTTTAAGCCAGAAGTTGCTAAGTCTGGGGCATCGCCAGAGGATGAGGACTACAGTTCCCAATTCACCGCAGCAGGTTGGAAATGCGGATGGGTCCATTTTATAAATTTGGGTTGGGGTGACGTACCATCTAACAGGGACTTTATGATGCAACTCCCAAAGGTTGGATGATCAGGTGGATTTAAAGATAGATGCCATGGCATCTAACCATTGGAAACAAAAAAGTTTATTATTTAACCACTTCCTGACCATCCGCCACCTTTTTTACTACGGCAGGGTGGGTCTCCTGCGCAAACCGACGTAGACCTACGTCGAACACGCGCGGGAAGCTAGGGGACAAGTGCTCCTGCCCCCCAGTCGGCTCCAGGGAATCTGATGCACAGGTCAGGCAGCTCCGATTGCTGCCTGACACCCGAGATCATTCCCCGCTGAGAGAGAAGAACGGTCGGCTGTTGTAAACACATCTGACCGTTCTTCTCCCTGAAATGATCACAGAGCTCATGTGATCCTTCTATATAGGATCACAGGTCTCTATGATCATTTCACAAGCCACACACCTCCCCCCCCACAGTTAGAATCACTCCCCTAGGCTCACATTTAACCCCTTGATCACCCACACTGGTAACTCCTTCCCTGCCAGTGTCATTATTACAGTAACAGTAAATATTTTTAGCACTGATTACTATAGTAATGTCACTGGCCCCCCCAAAAGTGTCAAAAATGTCAGTTAGGGGTCCGATCTGTCTGCCGCAATGTCGCAGTCCCGCAAAAAATCGCAGATCGCCGCCATTACTAGTAAAAAAAAACAATAAAAATGACATAAATCTTTCCCGTAGTTAGTAGACGCGATAACTTTTGCGCAAACCAATCAAAATATGCTTATTGCAATTTCTTTTTAACCAAAAATATGTAGCAGAAAACAAATTGGCCTAAAATGTTAAAAAATGAATTTTCATATTTTTTTTTTTTTTGGGGAATGTTATATAGCAGAATGTGAAAAATATATTTTTTTCAAAATTGTCACTCTTTTTTTGTTTATAAAAATCGCACAGGTGATCAAATACCACCAAAAGAAAGCTCTATTTGTGAGAAATAAAGGACCTCAATTTTATTTGGGTACAGCGTCACACGAGAGCGCAATTGTCCGTTAAAGTAACGCAGTGCCGAATCGCAAAATGGGGCCTGGTCATTAAGGGGGCAAATCCTTCCGGTCTTAAAGTGGTTAAATGTTAAAGGTGTTTTCTCCCCATCGCTTTTTCCTTTTGTAAATTTGTAGCCAATCAAAAAAACAAAAAAAAAAAAAGCAGAAGTCTGACAAAACATTTTAGAAGCACCTCCAACTGTTCCCAGAGACACTTTAACCAAAAAATTTTAAAAATCTGATGCAGCATGGAGTCGTTTTTATGTTTTTTTTTTATATATTTATATCTTTTCTGCTCTATGTTGTTACAAATTACTACATTTCTTTTATAAACAGATTTACTTAAAACTCTAATTTCTGTCCATTGAACTCTTGAGTATTATAGTCATCAGTGTGCATTCTTTTGTTACTTTGTTTCCAGTTATTACAGAAATAAAATGTCCTTCAGACAGCAAAATTTCAATATTCTATATATTGTTATAAAAAAAAAAAAAACAAGGAAAAATGATAAAAGAGTTTCTCTGATCATTTTGATGGAAGTGTTTGTACCTGAAGGTGAGTGTGTACTTACAGTCCCCGAGTGGTGTTCTCTCTGTCCCTCTAGGTAGGAAAATAAAAATCACAAACTCAACTATTTACATGATTTTATATTAGAGGAGGGGGAGGGAGGGATCCAGTCCATTTAGGGTGTGATGAATTATTTCCAAGTTCATTGGGCAGTTTCTGTCTCTGAACAGAAGTATAAAATGTAATACCTATGTAATGTCTGTCTGTCTGTCTGTCTGTCTGTCTGTCAAAATGTGAAGATAGAAAAATATCATTATCATTTTTCAAATTTATACAAGGTAAAACAGAAGCTTTAACTATCAACAAATGGGAGCAAGAGAAAAGAAAGCAACTGGACCGTATACAAACTTGCTCACCCGGCGCTCAACCTGAAACCTAACTAAAATTAAGCTGTTGCTATAGGATAAAACAATATGTAAAAGGGTGTATACTATAAGTGTTAGAGCATATAGCTCCCACTATACCGACACACTAGCAGCGCTAAAAAAGTCCACAGCATATATGAACTGCAAATCAATAAATAAATATATATAAATATATATATATATATATATATATATATATATATATATATATATATATATATATATATATATATATATATATATATATATATATATATATATGTGTGCAGGAGAAACAATAAAGTTCATGAATTAAGTCCCAGTGTTATCCAAAGGATGTAGATCCCAAGACTGTGAATCCTCAAAAACTCGTCACCAACCGAGTGTACAGGAGACCTCCACCACCGTGTGCACCCTTAAGTTTGGGAACTCACCAGATACAAACTGTAAATGCGCCAAATCAAATGGTACATTAAACCGACCTCCTCCAAAAGCAGGATAGTTCACCAGGGTCAGGACAAGTTAGGTGTCTGCCAACCGATGATCTCCTCAGCATAGCACCCGTAATGCCTGCACAGGTCAGTCAATCTGGAAATACTGACCTGATTGTATTTCCAGATTGACTGACCTGTGCAGGCATTACGGGGGCTATGCTGAGGAGATCATCGGTTGGCAGACACCTAACTTGTTTGTTTTTTTTTTTTAACGGCGGTGATCTGCGATTTTTTGCGGGACTGCGACATTGCGGCGGACAGATCGGAACCCTGACTGACATTTTTGACACTTTTGGGGGGACCAGTGACATTACTACAGTAATCAGTGCTAAAAATATGCACTGTTACTATAATAATGACACTGGCAGGGAAGGGGTTAACACCAGTGGGGATTAAAGGGTTGAATGTGAGCCTGGGGGGTGTTTTCTAACTGTGAGGGGGATGTGCTTGTGAAATCAACACCGAGACCTGTGATCCTAAATACAACAGCAGACCACTGTTCTCTCTTCACAGGGAGCGATCGCGGGTGCCCAGGCGGCAATCACATATGCTGGCCCTTTGGATCGGCTTCCCAACTGGCGAGTGGATCACTCCCGCGTGGGTGATCACGGGGTTAAATGTGAGCCTAGGGGAGTGATTCTAACTGTGGGGGGGGGGGGGCGTGGCTTGTGAAATGACCATAGAGACATGTGATCCTATATAGAAGTAACACAGGGGCTCTGTGATCATTCCAGGGAGAAGAACGGTCAGATGTGTTTACAACAGTTGACCGTTCTTCTCTCTCAGCGGGGAACGATCGTGGGTGTCAGGCGGAAATCAGCTGCATCAGCTTCTCCGCTGACGAATGGGGGCAGGAGCGCGCCGCTGGAGGAGCACGCACGCCCCCTAGCCTCCTGCTCGTGACCGCCATACAGTTACGGCGGTTTGCGCAGGAGCGTCTACCTGCTGCGGTAAATCTGCGGCGGGCGGTCGCAAAGAGGTTCAACCCTAATGCTGACCCTAACTCTAATCCAAATTCTAACCCCAATACTAACCCTAAATGTAACCCTAACATGAGGCTTGGCTCTAATCCTTATCTAATCCTAACTCTAACATCCCTGCTAATCCTAACTCAGTGCAAAATTTTAAATAATTTTAATAAAAATGTATTCAAAGGCAAAAATGGAAATTTTTCAGAAAAATTAAATTTGGCAAGATCAACCCTCTAATCCCTTCTTAGTAGTCATATAACTGTGTTACCTATTCAATTTCCTTCTCAGACATCATGGACTAGTCCAGACAGGGGAAGTCATATTGTATACAATGTAAAAAAGAATTGCTTTCAAGTGATTTCCAATTGCCTCAATGTCAGATATGCTTTGCATGTGATTGAATGTTTGTTAGACAAACATTTTCAAAGAAGTCAGGATAACCTGACCTTTGACTCAACCTGATCATGACTGATATCATTTTACTGATTGTGGAGCATCCTAACCGCTAAAGTGACACTAGAGAACATACATTTCTCTATATACAAATAGAACAAAAAATGGGGTTTTAGTTTGGTGCAATATACAACAGACAGTAATTGTATAAAATGATTCAATTTTATTGGTACAAAATGGAAAAAAACAGTAATAAAATAAAGTTTTTACATGTATTTCGACAGTTAATCCAGTTTACTCAACATGTTTCGTTATAAAAATAGCTTCTTCCGGAGATCACTTTTATGGAGGCTGCGCATGTAAACTACAAAGAGAATATTATAATTATATAATATATATATATACTGTATATAATTATATATAATTATATGTTATAATTATTCTTTAACCACTTGCCTACCAGCCGCCGTCGATATACGGCGGCAGGTCGACAGGTTCCTGCGAATCGCCGTACCTGTACAGCGACCTGCAGGAGAGATCCTGGGGGTACGCATGCACACCCACTCGCCAGCGGGGAAGCCAAATCACGGGGGAAGGCGGCCGCGATTGCTACCAGGCACCCGCGATCGCTCCCTGTGAATAGAGAACAGCAGTCTGCTGCCGTAAACACAGCAGACCGTTGTTCTTTTAGTTATCAACACAGAGCTCCTGTGTTCCTCCTATTTAGGATCACAGGTCTCGGTGTTGATTTCACAAGCCTATCCTCCTCACAGTTAGAAAACAGCCCCTAGGCTCACATTTAACCCTTTGATCCCCCCCTGGTGTTATCCCCCTTCCCTGCCAGTGTCATTATTGCAGTGACAGTGCATACTTTTAGCACTGATTACTGTAGCAATGTCACTGGTCCCTCAAAAGTGTAAAAAATGTCAATTAGGGGTCCGATCTGTCTGCCGCAATGTCGCAGTCCCGCTAAAAATCGTTGATCACTGCCATTACTAGTAAAATAAATAAATAAATAATTACATAAATATTTCCCCTAGTTTGTAGACGCGATAGCTTTTGTGCAAACCAATTAAAATACGCTTATTGGGATATTTTTTTACCAAAAATATGTAGCAGAATTCAAATTGGCCTAAAATAATGAGAAAATTTGAAAGTGAAAAATATATATATATTATTTTCAGAATTGTCGTTTTTTTTTGTTTATAGCGTAAAAAATAAAAATCGCAGAGGTGATCAAATACCACTAAAAGAAAGTTCTATTTGTGAGAAAAAGGGACGTACATTTTATTTTGGTGCAGCGCACGACCGCTCAATTGTCAGTTAAAATAACGCAGTGCCACACCATAAAAAAAATTGAGACAGGATTGACTATAGCTTCTGGAAAGCCGCCGATCCTGTAAGGCTTTTTGCTTCAGATTCAAAATCTTGTTGATGACTACAATTCCTATTAAGCTTTAAAGGGGTTGTATGTAAAGTCAGAAGGTTTTTTTTTTATCTTAATACATTATATGCATTAAGATAAAAAGCCTTGTGTGCAGCAATCCCCCCTCAGCCCCTCCTAATACTTACCTGAGCCCATCTCTACCCAGCGATGTCCACAAATGCCTCGGCCATCCTGTGACTCTCCCTCCTGATTGGCTGAGACACAGCAGTGGCGGCATTGGCGCCCGCTGTTGTCAATCAAAGCCAGTCAGCCAATGAGAGAAAGGGGGCGGGCCAAGCCAAAGCTCCGTGTCTGACACTGAGCTGTGACTCGGCTCGAGTGCCCCCATAGCAAGATGCTTGCTGTGGGGGCACTCAACAGTAGGGAGGGGCCTGGAGCACCGACGAGGCACCCGAGAAGAGGAGGATTTGGGCTGCTCTGTGAAAAACCAACTGCACAGAGGAGGTAATTATAACATGTTTGTTATTTCTATTTGTAAAAAAATGAGACTTTACAATCACTTTAAATATTGGCTATATGGGATACTTTTGATCAACGGGGAAGGGTGCGAACTGGCAGCATGGAGAATTGTGTTCCCCGAGGAGGGCTTTCCATAAAATGAGGAATACAAACCTCCATCCGTATTGGCAAAAATTTGCACAACCCAAAAGTTTTAGCATGTTGATGACATGACATGGTGAACTTCAAATTGAAGTAATTATTTTCCAAAACTTTCATTAAAGTATTTTAACTCTTGCTTTGAGCCAATCCAGATAACAAATACGTCATCTATAAAACGATGCCAAATTAACACTTTATTGCTGTAGTTCACAATGTCATCATGGGACATGCTCTCACCCCCCTCCCCCCCAGGTACAGGTTTGCATAGGAGGGGGGCACATAAGGTCTCCATAGCGACTCCCTAAACCTGGAGAAAGTAGGAGTGACCAAACATAAAAAAATTGTTGGTCAAGATAAATTCAAGCAGCTCTAAAACTAATTGATTGTAACGCCTGGCTCTTTCACTCCTTTCAGAAATGAAACCCTCCACAACACAAACCCCCAAATGATGGGGGATCGAGTTGTAGAGAGTCTCAACATCTATAGCCCCTAGCCAGGTCCCCTCGGGGATGAAAATCCTGTATAGGGCCTGCAATAGGTCCATAGTATCTTGGATATATGAACTTAAATCTCACATGGGGAGAATAGTCATCCACCAATTGGCTGGATGGCTCTGTTAGACAGCCGTTTCCAGAGACTATGGGGCATCCCAGAGGGCGATCCATATTTTTATGTATCTTGGGAAGCGCATACATGGTTGGCATTTTAGGGGTCTTCGCAGTTAGGAAATCACAGGTTTTCTGCTCTATCAAGCCCTCATTATAGGCTTTTCCAACAAGATTCTTGTATTTGATCATCACTCGATCTAAATAGTCACCAGAAATACACCTGTACCAATGATGGTTATTTGGAATATCCATAGCCATTGCTCTATATTGTGTTTTGTTCATTACTACTAAGTTTACGCCTTTGTCAGCTGGCTTAATACCTATCTAATTTTTTTTTTTTTCTCCATATCATCAGGACCTAAGAAGTCCCCCAGATCCACCTCCACTCCAAACCAAAGCCTTGAGTGTCCATTAGGGGCACTTTTAAATGAAAGGAATGGGGAAGGGTGTCACAAGTTAGCCTGTAGTTTTGTTTGTAGCTCTTACCTCCTTGCTGCTAGTGCCTCTATCTTGCCTCCCTTCACATGTGGTGTTTGGCTTCTCTGTTCTCCTATGGGCGTCGCCTGCTCCACTGTGGGTTATATCCTTTTCCTGTCTATTACTTCCTGGGTCACCTCCCTGTGTGCTTCCCTATATATACACATGCTCAGTGCACTGCTCCTTGCTTGAGCAACATCGCTGTTCTCTGAGCTCCCATCCATGTACCCCTTGGCTATTGTATCTGATTTCCTGTGTACCGACCCGGCTTCGTTTCTCTGTCTATGTTCGTCTGCTGCCTGTCCTGACCTCGGCTTGTCTCTTGGATATCGTTATAGTCTCCTGTTTACTCTGCACACGCCAGCGGTCTCCACATCCTCAGCTGGGCCTACCTGGGGGCCACGATCTGGTTCCAGTCTGCTGCAAGTCCATCCCCACCAACAGGGGCCCTGGTGAAGAAGCAGGCTGGGGCTTAGACTCCGTGCCCTGGGGAATCCTGAGCTGGGGATCTATAAGGGCTCACTACCACAGACTCACTGATAAAGGGTGGTTGTTGGAGCTTAGGGCCATTGCACACTATTGATCCTGATTCTGGCAAGAACTCGCAACAGGATTGATATGTCCAACTGCTGTAGATCTGTGCTCTTGACATGGTTCAGTAAAATGGGTATGATAATACTCAGCACACAAGCCCCTGAAATGTGTTGCTTTTTTATCCCTACATCAAACTGTATTAAAAAACTAATTCTGGACTGAACATAATGGCACTCTAATTGTTCCAATAGAATGGATATGCTGGAAAACTAACCTATTTCCATGTGTTGCTCCCTCACCTGCTTGATGGATACCTCATCGCTCCCTTGCTGGCATCTTTAATTCTCCAACATTTCCATCAGTGAGTGAGTGTCACATTGAAGTAGGCGGGAATTTTCTTTGCAGTTTTCAGTGATCATGTTGCTGACAACTTCTTACCAGTGTCACGATCTATAGTGTGATGTGGCCCTTGCCTTAGGTTGGCCATACATGGCTTACATTTTAGCTGATTTCTGCCGAATCAGCTGAAGTTTGAGCTGTGATGGAAAGTTATCAGGAGAACACTGCATTCAATCAGAGGCAGCCACTGTTTGTGTATTTAAGCAGCTTGGGGGTGCTTCAGTTGCTGAATATAATAGCTGGAAGTGCAGATTTGGCCATCCATATTGTTTAACATGGATGGAGGTTTCTATGGCCTTCTATGTCATTTAGATTATTATTGCAGAAACTAGCAATAATGCTGGGGGTTATTATTGCTGCTACTGACACCGATGCTGGGGTTTATTTTTGTGAAAACTGGCACCAATGCTGGGGGGGGGTTATTATTTTGTAAACTGACACCAATGCTGGGGGTTATTATTGTGTAAACTGGCACCAATGCGGGGGGGGGGGGTTATTATTGTGTAAACTGGCACCATTGCTGGGGGTTATTATTGCAGAAACTAGCAATGATGCTGGGGGCTATTATTG
Source organism: Pelophylax lessonae (assembly GCF_965119305.1). Lineage (NCBI taxonomy): Eukaryota > Metazoa > Chordata > Amphibia > Anura > Ranidae > Pelophylax > Pelophylax lessonae. Next base: position 214,302,027 of record NC_138779.1, on the reverse strand, counting down.
CTGCTTCTGACATTAATGCTGAAGATTATTATTGCTGCTTCTGACATTAATGCTGAAGATTATTATTGCTGCTTCTGACATTAATGCTGAAGATTATTATTGAAGAAACTAGCAATGATGCTGGGGGTTATTATTGCTGCTACTGACACTGATGCTGGGGTTTATTATTGTGTAAACTGGCACCAATGCTGGGGTTTATTATTGTGTAAACTGGCACCAATGTTGGGGGTTAATATTGTGTAAACTGGCACCAATGCTGGGGTTTATTATTGTGTAAACTGGCACCAATGCTGGGGTTTATTATTGTGTAAACTGGCACCAATGCTGGGGTTTATTATTGTGTAAACTGGCACCAATGCTGGGGGTTAATATTGTGTAAACTGGCACCAATGCTGGGGGTTATTATTGTGTAAACGGGCACCAATGCTGGGGGATATTCTTGTGTAAACTGGCACCAATGCTGGGGGTTATTATTTTGTAAACTGGCACCAATTCTGGGGGGGGGGGGGGTATTATTGTGTAAACTGGCACCAACGCTGGGGGTTATTATTTTGTAAACTGGCACCAATGCCGGTTGGTTATTATTGTGTAAACTGGCACCAATACTAGGGGTTATTTTGTGCAAACTGGCACCATTGCTGGGGGTTATTATTGCAGAAACTAGAAATGATGCTGAGGGTTATTATTTCTTCTACTAACACCGATGCTGGGGTTTATAATTGTGTAAACTGGCTTTGATGTTGGAGGTTATTATTATGTAAACTGGCACTGATTTCTTTTAAATATTTTCTTGTCTTGAAAAGACAAAGGTGTAGATTTACTAAAAGTAACTAGACTGTGTACTTTGAAAGTGCAGTTGCTCCAGAGCTAAGTAAATGAGTGGAAGCTTCACTTTGCAAAGAATACCCAATCACCCAAAACCGCATTTTTTGCTGCACACGATTAGACAATGGAAGTTAGCAAAGCTTCCTCTCATTTACTAAGCTCTTGAGAAACTGCTCTTGCAGAGTGCAACCGCAATTTCAAAGTACAAAGTCTATTTGCTAATTCTTTGGGGTTAATTTAATAAAGACAACTAGACTGTGCACTCTGCAAGTGCAGGTGCATTAATTTTCATTAGTAAATGTTAATATGGTAAAATTTCACTTTATAAAGAATACCCAATCAGGTGCAAGGACACATTTAAAAAAAAAAGCATTTTTGCTTGCACAAGATTGGATGATTGCAATCAGCAGAGCCTTTTCACATTTACCAAGCCCTAAGGAAAATGTGTGCAACTGCACCTGCAAAGTTCACGGTTTAATTGCCTTTAGTAAACCTATCCAGGTGATTCATTCATAATAAATATGGGAGGGTGAAATCTGCCATTTACAACCTGGGCACCGGACGATCTTGTCCTGACATTGGATGGGGCCAATCTTTTTTTATCAGCATTATGCAAGGGTGTATTAAGGGGGTATACCTGAATGCATGTAGCATACAGGTAGTAGCAGCAGGTAACAGAGGAACAGGTTATAAAAACCTCCTGAAGCTTTAAATGAGCACTGCAGAAGTGTTGTATAAATTTATCTGTTATAAATACTGAAGCAGAGCATGATCCCCTCCCTTCAGAGACTGGGCCGTAGGGCAATATTCCAACATGATAACGACCCCAAAAACCTCCAAGATGACCACTGCCTTGCTATAGAAGCTGAGGGTACAGATGATGGCCTGGCCAAGCATGTCTCCAGACCTAAACCCTATTGAGCATCTGTGGGCATCTTCGCCATGTTCCCCATTCACACCTGAGACCTTGTAACACTAACGAGTCACATGACACCGGGGAGGGAAAATTGTGAATTTGGCCCAATTTGGACATTTTCACTTAGGGGTGTACTCACATTTGTTGCCAGCGGTTTAGACATTAATGGCTGTGTGTTGAGTTATTTTGAGGGGACAGTAAATTTACACTGTTATACAAGCTGTACACTCACTACTTTACATTGTAGCAAAGTCTCATTTCTTCAGTATTGTCACATGAAAAGATAGAATAAAATATTTACAAAAATGTGAGGGGTGTACTCACGTTTGTATGTGTAATATATATATATATATATATATATATATATATATACACAGACAGACAGACAGACAGACAGACAGACAGACAGACATTATACACAGTATCTCACAAAAATGAGTACACACCTCACATTTTTGTAAATGTTATTCTATCTTTCCATGTGACAACACTGAAGAAATGACACTTTGCTACAATGTAAAGTAGTGAGGGTACAGCTTGTATAACAGTGTAAATATGTAGTATAGATAGATATAGGTAGATAGATAGATATAGGTGTATATATAGAAATATAGATTTATATATACATATATATATATATATATATATATATATATATATATATATATATATATATATATATATACATAGATATAGATAGATAGATATATATTTATATATACATACAGATATATATATATATCTATATATCTATGTATATCTATATATATCTATATATCTATATATATATATATATATATATATATATATATCTATATCTATATCTATATATATATATATATATATATATATATATATATATATATATATATATATATATATATATATATATATATATATATATTTCTATTTATCATACTTATAAATAGACCCCTAAGGCCCCGTTCACATAGCAGCGACCCGACTTTGCCGGGCGACCTCACAGGTCGCGGCGCGCTGCTCGCCCCGCGACCTCGGAGCGGCCGGCACGGACTTCATAACATTGAAGTCTATGGCGGTCGCCTCCTGGTCGCCCCAAAGAAGCTCCGGACCCTTTTTCTAAGTTGGAGCGACTTGTGTCACTCCTATTAGAACGGGTCCATAGCTTCTGTATGGCAGGCTTACACAGGTCGCCCCAGTGTGAACGGGGGCTGAGTGTATTTGTGCACACATTGTTTTACTATTTCTGGATTATAAAATAAATATATGTCTTCTCTTTAAGACCCCTTTCACATGTTTACCAAGCTAATTTTAACTGTTTTCCTTAAAAGAAAAATATTAGACACACAGCTGCAGGCGTCATAGGAGTAACTCCTCCCCCAACAACTCTCCCTCCATAGAAAAAACCAAATGGAGATTCAATTAGAGAGAGACGAGCTGAAAATAATCAGTTTCTGCTGTACTGTCTCTTTTGAAAACCGTCATAGTGTTCAGTGACACCAGTCTCATGGGGACACCTTGTGTAATAATTATTTAGTTAATGAAATAAAATATTCTTAAAAAAATAGTAAAATATCAATCAATAAATAAATAAATAAATAGTTTGGCGATGTATAAAGCTCGGGACACATTTCAGCGGATTGTACGGGTCTTTATTGGCCGATATCTGGTATGGACAATGCTTTCTCATGTGTCATGCATGGTTTTGTACTGCCGTTGGGCTGGTGTTAGACACATTTATTATTTACAATATTCAGTAAATTATTGTGGACATTGCTCTGGGCGGACGCAGGGGCCGGACTGTCCGTCTCGGAAGATGTATGGTTTCACGCAGAAGCAGCCTTGTACAAGTTGCATTGTGCAGGGAATTCCTTCAGCTCCATAGTTTTGACAATTGTCCTCGCAGGCGGTCCCATCGGGTCTCCAAACCTGGTGATCGTACCTGCAATGGCGTTCTGCAGACAAGAGTGCAAGTTACACAACCGCTAAAGCAAAAAACATTCACTTCATGTGAAAGAGTTTATAACAACATTCATCATAAACCATAAAAGCCCCCACACCTTAACCTGTACTAAGAGGCTGTCATTTCTGACCATCTTCTGAAAAATGCTACTTGCCTGGCAAAATTAAAGTGTATACATTTTTTTTTCAATTTTGGAAAAAGCAAGAAGGGTTAGAACCCAGGTGGGTTTTTTATACTGCTATCCACGGGCTATGTAACACTCTACAGTCTGATTGTACAGTGTCCATTACATCTATCCAGGGCCGGTGCAAAGATTTTTGCTGCCCAAGGCAAAAAAAAAAAAAAAAATAGCCGTCCCCTGGAAAACATATTCGTTTTCCTGGCACTGCTGGACCCTGTAGTGCCCCTCTCCCTCCCACCCCCATCCCAAGTTGCTGAAGGGGTTAAAACCCCTTCAGTGACTTACTTCGGCGCTGGGTCAGGCTCCGTCTACTCTCCTTTGCCGTGCATGCGCATTAAGTCTCCCCCGCCGGCTGACGTCGACGGGGGAGACCTAATGCGCATGAGCGGCAATGGCCGCACACGCTCATTAGACCTCCCTGTAGGAAAGCATTATTCAATGCTTTCCTATGGGGATTTCGGCCACGCTGGAGCCCTCAGCCCTCATAACATAACGTGGCTTGCTGTGTAGCGCTCAGGTGGCACAGCATGAGTAGTGCCTGTGCGGCGCCGCACCGGCCGGCGGTCCATACTAATTCCGGGTGCAGCAGGATGCCGGCGCCCCCTGCTAAGTTGCACCCTAGGCGGCTGCCTAGGTCGCCTTACAGCTAGCGCCAGCCTTGCTTCTATCATGAACTATATAGTATGAGGGCCTGCCTGATTGGGTACAAATTGAAATTATTGTTTAGGGTTGTCCTCCTATTATAGGGTTTTGATAAATCTAAAGGACATTTTACAAATGGAATGTATAGTGCATGGCCGGCTTTAGTGAGATTTCCCCCTCTCACTTCCTGTCCTGGTGACAACGGTTTCATCAGATGGGATGGGAGGGAAAACTTGCATCAGAGATACAGAAAGAAATGAAAAATGTAGTAAAATAGTAGAATGGGGGAAGGTTAGAACCCCTGTCAGATTTTCATCTCTGTCTCTGTCCTTACCCACTTCCTGTCCAGCAATGTACCCGTACGTCACTGGACTTTAGGTGGTTGTTCCAGTATGATGCTTCACCCCAGTGTCATTTTTTAAAGCCAGCAGCCGGCTCTCTTGTAAAAGCGATCAGAGAGGCTTTCTAGCAGCTCGATTGCTGTTATAAGCACTGGGAGGGGACATACCCCACAGGCCCTCCCACCGCTCTTGCTCAGGCTCTCCGGTCCCAACAGGAGACCTGAACAACCAGCTGGCATGCCTGCCAGCTGGCCGGACAACCAAGCAAAGCTAGGATCAGCTTTGATTGGCTGTTCATAATAATAAACCGGAAGCGATGACATGACATCACTTCCGGTTTACTCGGAAACCATCGGCGCCATGTTTTTACCACTTGCCGACCGCCCACCGCAATTAAACTGCGGCAGGCCGGCTCGGCTTTGCGAACCAACATATGGGTACGACGGTTTGCGGGAGCGCTCCCAGGGGCGCGCACCCCCATTAGGCAGCGGGGAAGCTGATCAATGAGGCCAGCGGCCGCGATTGCTACCGGGCACCCGTGATAGCTCCCCGTGGAGAGAGAACACAGCAGACCGTTGTTCTCTCTGGAATTAACACAGAGTGCCTGTGATCCTCCTATTTAGGATCACAGGTCTCTGTGTTGATTCCACAAGTCCTTCCCCCACACGGTGAGAAAACACCCCTTAGGCTCACATTTACCCTTTGATCGCCCCTGGGTTAACCCCTTCCCTGCCAGTGTCATTATTACAGTAAAAGTGCATATTTTTAGCACTGATTACTGTAGTAATGTCACCGGTCCCCCCCAAAATTGTAAAAAATGTCAGTTAGGGGTCCGATCTGTCCACAGCAATGTCGAAGTCCCGCTAAAAAATGCAGATCCTCGCCATTACTAGTAAAAAAATAAATAAATAAAAATTACATAAATCTTTCCTCTAGTTTGTAGACGCGATAACTTTTGCGCAAACCAATCAAAATACGCTTATTGGGATGTTTTTAACCAAAAATATGTAGCAGAATACAAATTGGCCTAAAAATATATAACAGAGCAATAATTAGATTGTTACTTTTTATTTTTTTTGGAGAATGTTATATATCAGAATGTGAAAAATATATATTTTTTCAGAATTGTCGCTCTTTTTTGTTTATAGTACAAAAAATAAAAATCGCACAGGTGATCAAGTACAAATATATCAAACAAAGCTCTATTTGTGGGCAAAAAAAGGACATCAATTTTATTTGTGTACAGGGTCGCACGACCGCACAATTGTCTATTAACCACTTCTGGACCGGAAGATTTTCCCCCCTTAATGACCAGGCCATATTTTGCGTTTCGGCACTGCGTTATTTTAACAGACAATTGCGCGGTCGTGCGACGCTGTACCCAAATAAAACTTTTTTTCTTTTTTTTTTTTTACACAAATAGAGCTTTCTTTTGGTGGTATTTGATCGCCTCTGCGGTTTTTATTTTTTGCACTATAAACTAAAAAGGGCGACAATTCTGAAAAAAAAAAAAAAAACGATATTTTTCACATTCTGCTATATAACATTCTCAAAAAAAAAAAAAAACATTTAAAAATCAAAATTTTTTAACATTTTAGGCCAATTTGTTTTCTGCTACATATTTTTGTTAAAAAAAAAAAAACGCAATAAGCGTATTTTGATTGGTTTACGCAAAAGTTATCGCGTCTACTAACTACGGGATTTATGCTATTTTATTGTTTTTTTTCCTAGTAATGGTGACGATCTGCGATTTTTTGCAGGACTGCGACATTGCGGCGGACAGATCGGACCCCTAACTGACATTTTTGACACTTTTGGGGGGATCAGTGACATTACTACAGTAATCAGTGCTAAAAATATGCACTGTTACTGTAATAATGACACTGGCAGGGAAGGAGTTAACACAGTAAGTGATCAAGGTGTTAAATGTGAGCCTAGGGGAGTGTTTCTAACTGTATGGGGGCGGGGCTTGTGAAATTATCACAGAGGCTTGTGATCCTATATAGAAGGATCACAGGCGCTCTGTGATCATTCCAGAGAGAAGAACGGTCAGATGTGTTTACAACAGCTGACTGTTCTTCTAACTCAGCGGGGGAGCGATCGCGGGTGTCAGGAGGCAATCAGAGCCGCCTGCCCCATGCATCGGAGTCCCCATTGCCGAGTAGGGGCCGGAGCGCCGGCGGCGGCGCACGCTCGCCCCCTAGCTGCAGGCACGCGGCCGACGTATTCCTACGTCGGTTCGCGCAAGAGGGCCGCCCTGCTGCAGTATAACTGCGGTGGGCGGTCAGGATATGGTTAAAGAAAACAAGGCTTTGCACACTTTTTGTGTTGATTCTGGAATGTATTTATCTGATTTATTCTGAAGGTTCAGTTGGGCTTTTATGTAATCTTTAGTTGTATTTGGTGATTGCAGTAGATTGCTATTGTGACTCCGCTGCCTGCTGACTTACCATTCCCTGGTCTAGCCTGGCACACTGCAAGCAGCGCTGTGATGAGAAACAGAAGAGAAGAGTTTGATTAGTTCTGAATGAGGACAATTTGTACAATTACTTTATTCTGTATCCTTATCAATTTTATTTGTTGACTAGACAAGTACAGAACAAAAAAAACTTTTTTTGTTTAGTTTCGGTCCGGTATTTACATACATTCCTTTAATAAATTTGCTTAATACCTTTTTGAAATTTGTTTTCAAATTACAACCGATTTTAATTCCATTTAAATTGCATTTGAATTTGAATCAAATTCCATTCAAATTGCAATTGATTGGAATTCCATTCGAAATCGAATTTATTCTATTCGAAATTAGAATTTTGAAAGATGGTTATATTCGTTCTATTCCATTCTATTTTATTGTTTTTTTCTATTCTATTCTATTCTATATTTTATTTTCCGTTCTGCTCTTCAGTTTTATATTATAATTTATATTTATTATAATGTATTATAATTCTATTATTTTCTATATTATTTGAATTCAGATTTATTCTATTCAAAATTTGAATTTCAGAAAACAGCTATAGTCTTTCTAATCTATTATTTTCTATTGTTTATTTTATTCTATTCTATTCTTTCATTTCTATTCTATTCAAATTTGAATTTATTCAATCCGAAATTTTAATTTAGAAGAAGGTTATAATATTTTTATTTTATTCCTTTTATCTATTCTTTTATTTTCTATTTTATTAAAATGTATTCTATTTGAAATTCAAATTCCAGAAGATGGTTATATTCTTTCTATTTTGTTCCATTTGTTTATTCTATTCTATTATATGCCTTTATTTTCTATTCTATTTTATTCTGTTCTTTTATTTTCTATTCTATTTTGTTCTGTTTTACTCTATTATATTCTATTTCTGTTTTTTCTATTCTATCCGCCTATTTTCTATTCTATTTTTTGTATTCTTTTATTTTATATTCTGTTCTGTTTTACTCTATTATAGCCTATTCTTTTATTTTCTATTCTATTCTATTAATTTCTAGTATATTCTTTTTTTTTTCTATTCTATTTTATTTTATTCTGTTCTTTTATTTTATATTCTGTTCTGTTTTACTCCATTATAGTCTATTCTTTTATTTTCTATTCTATTCTATTCTTGTCTATTCTATTCTTTTTTTCTATTCTATTTTATTCTGTTCTTTTATTTTCTATTCTGTTCTGTTTTACTCTATTATATTCTATTTCTGTTTTTTTTCTATTCTATCCGCCTATTTTCCATTCTATTTTTTCTATTCTTTTATTTTCTATTCTGTTCTGTTTTACTCTATTATAGTCTATTCTTTTATATTCTATTCTATTATTTTCTATTCTATTCTTTTTTCCTATTCTATTTTATTCTGTTCTTTTTTTTTCTATTCTGTTCTGTTTTACTCTATTATAGTCTATTCTTTTATTTTCTATTCTATTCTATTATTTTCTATTCTATTCTTTTTTTCTATTCTATTTTATTCTGTTCTTTTATTTTCTATTTTATTAAAATGTATTCTATTTGAAATTCAAATTCTAGAAGATGGTTATATTCTTTCTATTTTGTTCCATTTTTTTATTCTATTCTATTATATGCCTTTATTTTCTATTCTATTTTATTCTGTTCTTTTATTTTCTATTCTATTTTGTTCTGTTTTACTCTATTATATTCTATTTCTGTTTTTTTCTATTCTATCTGCCTATTTTCTATTCTATTTTTTGTATTCTTTTATTTTATATTCTGTTCTGTTTTACTCTATTATAGCCTATTCTTTTATTTTCTATTCTATTAATTTCTAGTATATTCTTTTTTTTTCTATTCTATTTTATTTTATTCTGTTCTTTTATTTTATATTCTGTTCTGTTTTACTCTATTATAGTCTATTCTTTTATTTTCTATTCTATTCTATTCTTGTCTATTCTATTCTTTTTTCTATTCTATTTTATTCTGTTCTTTTATTTTCTATTCTGTTCTGTTTTACTCTATTATATTCTATTTCTGTTTTTTTCCTATTCTATTATTTTCCATTCTATTTTTTCTATTCTTTTATTTTCTATTCTGTTCTGTTTTACTCTATTATAGTCTATTATTTTCTATTCTATTCTTTTCTATTCTATTCTTTTTTCCTATTCTATTTTATTCTGTTCTTTTATTTTCTATTCTGTTCTGTTTTACTCTATTATAGTCTATTCTTTTATTTTATATTCTATTCTATTCTTGTCTATTCTATTCTTTTTTTCTATTCTATTTTATTCTGTTCTTTTATTATATATTATTTTCTGTTTTACTCTATTATATTCTATTTCTGTTTTTTTTCTATTCTATACGCCTATTTTTTTATTCTATTGTTTCTATTCTTTTATTTTCTATTCTGTTCTGTTTTACTCTATTATAGTCTATTCTTTTATTTTCTATTCTATTATATTCTTTTCTATTCTATTCTTTTTTTCTATTCTATTTCTGTTCTTTTATTTTATATTCTGTTCTGTTTTACTCAATTTTATTATATTCTTTTATTTTATATTCTATTATTTTCTATTCTATTCTTTTTTTTTTCTATTCTATTTTATTCTCGTTGTAAATACAAATTCGATTTGAAAATCATTCAAATTGGAATTAAAAAATAATTCGACTTTGAAAACTATTCAAATTCGAATTTTGCCTGAAATTTTGTTTTGTTATTTTGGATTAATTTAAATTTGTTACTATTGCAATTTAGAAATTCAGATACATCTGAATTTCTGAATAATTAAAAAATGTGTCCAAATTTCAATTTGGAACTTAACGAACAGCACATGTCTATTGTTGACTATGCAATAAATATGTGTGATATTTAGGTAGTATGTGGGTTACACAAGCTGTAGTGTTATTATGGCAAAGTATGAAACACAGCCAGTCCATCCAAAAATGATATTTCGGATATAAGGGGAGTTATGCAGCTTTGCCACCTAGCCTGTCTGGGAGGGCAGAAGACCTGATTTTTCTCTTCTGAAGTTCAGTAACATTTACAGGTCTTGTACACCCCCCCCCCCACCCCTCCACCCTGTGATTGAACAGCAAAAGGAGAAGCAGAAGACAGATGAGCTCATCCCTCCGTCACTCTCCTTCTATCAACATGCTTCCAATTCCTCTCTCTCCTTCAACGTGCTCCTTGCACAAATGCTTTAATTAATTTTCATAATGCTTTAATCCTTTAATTTTATTAAATACAGTATACAGCAGAATACTCTTATCGCCTCAGAAGTGCACAGTAATTAAGCATTCGTATAACTCAGAGTGGTCACTCACCCAATGTGACAATGAGAAGTATGCTGGTGACTCTCATCTTGTTTTTTGCTGCAAGGTTTCTAAAATAAAATAAAAAAGAAATATTAAATCTGCCTCTAGAAACACATACACATTGTCTTTTGATAACCTTATAAATGTTTCCATTTAGAGGAATTCTCATACCACTCTGTAGTTGCCTGTCTCTGTTGTCTGCCAATCAGTGCCAATATCAATATCATATAATAAATATAATATATATATAATATAATTTTCTTCTTGTCATAGAGTGGACTTAACAAAGTTATTATAAAAGGTATTGTTGCTTTTATAAATCTTTATCAGGTTACATCAATAAGTCTGTTATAACTTTGTGAAACCATCTATATGACAAGCAGGTATCTATAATATAATAATAAGACCTGAGCTCCAAAAAACGTTATTTTTTTAATTTTAAATAGTTAATTGTAATTCATTTTATATATATATATATATATATATATATATATATTTTTTTTTTTTTTTTTTTAGTTTTAAGTTTGGTTTTTAAGAAAATTTAAATGCCAAAGTTGTTTCCCTGTTTCCTTTTGAAATTCTGTCAGTCACTGTAGCCAATTTAAAAAAAAAAAAGTATAATAAAAATATAAAAAATTTTTTAGAAGCACTTCCACCTATTTCCAGAGACATTTAAACTCTGATGATGTGTGGACTGTGAAGTAATTTTTAAACAGACAATCTGCTCTATATTGTTACAGAATACAGATCACTTAGCCCCCGTTCACACTAGGGCGACCTGTGAGGCGACCTGGTCGCCTCACAGGTCGCCGCAGGTCGCCTTCCATAGGGAAGCTGCGGACCCGTTCTAATAGGAGCGACACAAGTCGCTCCGACCTAGAAAAAGGGTCCGGAGCTTCTTTGGGGCGACCCGGAGGCGACCGCCATAGACTTCAATGTTATGAAGTCCGTGGCGGCCGCTCCGAGGTCGCGGCGCGCTGCTCGCACCGCGATCTCGGAGGTCGCCACCCGAAGTCGGATCGCCCCTATGTGAACGGGGGCTCAGTTTCTTTAATAAATACTTTCTTATAAACAAACCCTATTTAAAACTCTCTTTTCTGTCTATCAAAATAACTTTACAGTGCTATCCTCGTTGGTACACATTTCTTTGAAATGTTTCCTTGTTTCCAGGTATTAGAGAATAAAATGTCCTCCAGACAGGAAAATATATATCTCTGTATATCCTGTATAGTTCCAGCTCAGTCACAGGGGGAGTGATATGAAATGCACTCCGCCTGTGACAGGAGCCATACAGGAAGCAGCGGCTCTGCTCTCTTCCTACAGCAGAACCCAACGTGATGACCAGCAGTACCTGCATGATCAGCATTACCCGCCAGCAGTGCCAGCGGTACCCACCAGCATTACCCGCCAGCAGTAACTGCCAGCATTACCCGCCAGCAGTAACCGCCAGCAGTAACCACCAGCATTACCCACCAACACTACCCGCCAGCATTACCCGCCAGCATTACCCGCCAGCATTACCCAGCAGCAGCAACTGCCAGCACTACCTACCAGCAGTAACCGTTAGCACTACCCACCAGCAGTAACCACCAGCATTTCCTGCCAGCAGTATCCGCCAGCATTACCCACCAGCAGTAACCGCCAGAAGTAACCGCCTGCATTACCCACCAACACTACTCACCAGCATTACCCACCAGCATTACCCACCAGCAGTAACCGCCAACAGTAGCCGCCAGCAGTAACCGCGCCAGCAGTAACCACGCCAGCAGTACCCACCAGCAGTAACCGCCAGCATTACCCACCAGCAGCAACTGCCACCTGCCAGCATTACCTGCCAGCAGTAACCGCCAACAGTATCTGCCAGCATTACCCACCAGCAGTATCAGCCAGCATTACCCACCAACACTACCCACCAGCAGTACCCACCAGCAGTACCCACCAACACTACCCACCAGCAGTACCCACGAGCAGTACCCACCAGCATTACTCACCAGCAGTAACCGCCAGCATTACCTAACAGCAGTAACCGCCAGAAGTACCCGCCAGCACTACCTGCCAGCAGTACCCGCCAGCAGTAACCGCCAGCATTACCCACCAGCAGTAACCGCCAGCAGTAACCGCCAGGCAGCAACCGCCAGCAGTCTGCAAAATAAGTAGAAAAGGTATGTGCATTAGCGTGTGAAAATTGTTGCAAAATGTTTTTTAATAACTAGTTGTGTTTTGTCATAATATGCCATGTCCTTGTTCAAACATGTATGAATAAGGACATGACATTTTCTGGCTGCCTAAGTCACATGTGCTAGGGGTGCAACTATCTCACAGCACATAACTGTAAATATCCCAGCATGAGCAGTGCTTCTGACTCCTCCCACCATCACAACTTCAAATCACTGAAATGGTCATGGTGATTGGAGTGTTCCTTTATTATCTCTCAGAAGAAGTAAATCTCTGTATACTGATTCCATTTCATTTCATCATCCTCTAGTTGTGTTAAATTAGTGTGGTGGGGGGGGGGGGCGCAGCGGGGCAGAAAGGGCACAGCGGTGTTTTATTACCTATATACCTTAACCACTTACCGCAAAGTGACGTAGACCTACGTCGGCTGACTTTGCGGTGTTATACTGGGGTGATGCCTCTAGCTAGAGGCATCACCCTGGTACTGTTGTTTAGAGCCGGCAGTCAGCTTTCCGATGGTAATGACTGATGTGGCTCGGGAGACGCTCGGTCGTTACCCCGGCGAGCGGGAGGGGACGTCCCCCCCTCCCGCCGCCTTCCGTGGCTGTGTCCGGGCCTTCCGTCCCACCGGGAGACCCGAGCACCCAGTTGGCGCGTCCCCCGGCTGGATGGAGTCCCGATCAAAGCCGGAAGCGGCTTCGATCAGGTCTCCGATGACGTAAACCCAGAGGAAGCGTCCATGACGTCACGTCCGGGTTACTCTGCTGCTAAAGACGGCAAATTTAAAAAACGAGTGTATTCAAAAATGCCGTTTGCGGTGTTTTGAATACATGGAAGTGTAGTGGAGGGGCCTAGGGTCTTTTAGACCCCCGATTCCTCCATAAAGAGTACCTGTCACTGCATATTGCTGTCACAAGGGATGTTTACATTGCTTGTGACAGCAATAAAAGTGATCAGATTTATTTATTTTTTTTTTTTAAAAACCTGTGATAAAGTTAAAAAAAAAATGAATAGGCAAGAAAAGAAAATTTTAGCCGGCCCTTTGCCGTTAGCTCGAAAACGCATATGGAAGTCGAGTCGCGAATGAAATCGCTGTTCAAATCACACATGTGAGGTATCGCCACGATCGCCAGAGAGTGAGCAATAATTAAAAAAAGAGAGCTACACTCTAACTCTAAACTGGTAACTGTTAAAAAATTTTAACGCTTCACCTATTGAGATTTCTATTGACCGTAGTTTGTCGCCATCCCACGGGTGTGCGCAATTTTAAACCGTAACATGTTGGGTTTCTTTTTACTCGGCGTGACATCATCTTTCACAATATATGAAAAAAATGGGCTAACTTTACTGTTTCGTTTTTTTAAATGCAGTGAAATGTGATTTTTTGTTTTTTTTTTAACCAAAAAAATGGCGTTTTAAAGACCGCTGTGCAAATACTGCATGACAAAAAAATATTGCAATGTCCGTCATTTTATTCTCCAGAGTCTTTGCTAAAAAAATATATATATATAATGTTTGGGGGTTCTAAGTAGTTTACTAGGAAAAAAATACTGATTTAAACTTGTAAACAAAAAGTGTCAGAAATAGGCTTAGTGGTAAAGTGGTTAAAGGTGTTTTCTCCCTGTCGCAGAAAGCAGAATTCTGACAAAACAGAAAACTTTTAGAAGCACCTCCATCTGTCTCCAGAAATTTCAACCTAAAACTTTGAAAAATCTGATGCTGCATGGAGTCATTTTTATTTGTATTTTTTTATATTTATATTTTTTCTGCTCTATGTTGTTACAAATTACAATGTTTCTTTTATAAACAAATTTAAAACCCTCATTTCTGTCCATTAAAATAACTTTCAAGTATCATAGTCATCAGTACACATTATTTTGTTACTTTTGTTTCCAGTTATAACAGAAATAAAATGTCCTCCAGACAGCAACAATTTTATATTGTTATAAAGAACAAGGAAAGGTGATAAAAGAGTTTCTCTCATCATTTTGATGGAAGGGTTTGTACCTGAAGGTGAGTGTGTACTTACAGTCCCCGAGTGGTGTTCTCTCTGTCCCTCTAGGTAGGAAAATGACAGTCACAAACTCAGTGACTTTATATTAGAGGAGGGGGGCGGGGGGGGGGAGGGATCCAGGCCAAGTAGGGTGTGATAGATTATTTGCAAGTTCATTGGACAATGTCTGTCTCTGAACACGGGGAGGAGTATAAAATGTATTTCTTCCTATTCTATTTACTATCCTATCTATGATTTAAAGATAGAAAAAATATATACAGTATCTCAAAAGCGTGAGTACACCTCTCACATTTTTGTAAATATTTTATTATATATTTTCATGCAAATACAGACTGATTTTACTGTTGTGGGTTAAGTAACACTTTAACTTTCTTTTGCAACACATTGCTCAACAACATTGTTACATTACTATTGTGTGATGTATTTAAAAGTGAAGAAATTGTGGGAACTCCCCATGGCATATGATAATGTAGCAGTGTAGCACACAATGTTCCCATGACACATACTGTGTATATATATATATATATATATATATATATATATATATATATATATATATATATATATATATATATATATATATATATATATATATATATATATATATATATATATGTATACATATATATATATATATATATGTATATATATGTATACATATATATATATATATATATATGTATATATGTGTATATATATATATATATATATATATATATATATATATATATATATATATATATATATATATATATATATATATATATATATATATATATATATATATATATATATATATATATATATATATATATATATATATATATAGTGTGTATGTATATATATATATATATATATATATATATATATATATATTGTGTGTATATATATATATATATATATATATATATATATATATATATATATAAAGGCTGAAATTAATCAAGGGGAATGCCAATCCCATATCCACATCCATAATTGGTATTAGACAGTAAAAATATTTATCTCACTGTAGATGGGACCAAATACTACAGTGGACAAAGACAAAAGGACTTTATTGGATCGGGTAAGGCATAAGTGAACACACATGAATGTAAAACATTCAAAAGGCTTTATTGATGAAATCATGAACAATATAGAAAAACATTCAAAAGTATTGGCAATGCTGAATCAAGGACAATTCAAGATAAGTCATAGGAAGGCATATGGTTCAATATGAACCGTATGCCTTCCTATGACTTATCTTGAATTGTCCTTGATTCAGCATTGCCAATACTTTTGAATGTTTTTCTATATTTTATCAATAAAGCCTTTTGAATGTTTTGCATTCATGTGTGTTCACTTATGCCTTACTCGATCCAATAAATTCCTTTTGTCTTTGTCCACTGTAGTATTTGGTCCCATCTACAGTGAGATAAATATTTTTACTGTCTAATATATAAATATTTATATATATATATATATATATATATATATATATATATATATATATATATATATATATATATATACTGTTTTTTTTTTTTTTTTTCAAATAAAAATTTAAAATGTATGCAGAACAAGACAAAAGCTGTTGCTATCATGGTGGTCTGGAGTAGAAACATTTTTTGGGAAATCTTTACTTCCTGATAGCATGTATGGAAGGTTTTTTTTTTTAAAACAGGAACGCTTGACAGGGATTTGATCTAATGGTCCTTAGAATAACTTTGCCCTTTTGAATGTTCAAATACTAATATAGTCTCAATTTTCCATCATTTTATTAAATGATTCTTCACAGTAAGGTAAGTTTTTGAATGCTTTAGTTTCTGAGGCAGTAATGGCAAAAACATAAATGGAATGTAAAATGTAAATTACTGAAGGTTAAAGCGGAGTTCCACCCTATTTTTTGCACTTTGCAGTTTCCAATAGAAGAAAATATCCTGAAAAAGAATTGGATAATTTTTTTTCACTTACCTTGTTTTTAACGAAAATATACTTACCTTCCTTCCTCTTCCTCCGTCTGCGGACACGGCCCGCGCCATCACTTCCTCCTTGCATTGACTCCTGGGAGATGAGCGTTATCACTCCCAGGAATCAATGCGCCTGCACCGGCCCCGCTCGTCACTTCCGGTTCAGGCGCAGCATTCCCTGCTAAACAGCTTCTGGGCATGCTTAGAAGCTGGGCAGGGATGACGTGCCTGCCCTGAAAGTGACGAGCGGGGCCGGTGCAGGCATTCTGGGACTCTGACATCACCGAAGAGGACACCGAAGAGGAGGCTCCGGCTTCAGCTGCCCACACCTGAGATGGCAGCGCTGGACAAGACATTTTCAAGGTAAGTATTTCTTCTAAAAGGTAAGTGAAACAGGGGACAGTCCAGAGGCTGTTGTTGCTTAAATGCACTAGCCCTGACTGTCCTAGGGGTATTTTTAGGTTAAAAAAAATTTTCAGGGTGGAACTCCGCTTTAAGGGAGAAATCCAAAGAACTGACCCAGCTTCCTTTAAGGTGTCCTGAAGGACATTTTTTCACAAAACAACAAACATTACTCTGGGGAGTTTTTTGAACTTTTTTTTTCTGACAAAAACCTTCAAAATTCATGAACATCAGCTGTTACTAACAGGGATGGGCAAGACTGAGACTTTTCATCACCCAACATTTCAGTGAAGGTGATTGTGATTTATTTTTAGGGGTCTGTGAGCTTTAAATGGCTCCTAATGGGTTACAGAAGCTTCTTTAAACCATCTTTTATCTTGGACATGTTCTTGCGCTAAAGATAAGTCAACTGGTTAGCCAGGAATGTGACATTAAATATTGAGGAGCAGAAGAACCCTAACAATAACCCCAAACTAACCGTAAATCCAACACTTATGTTAACCCTAATGCTAAACCTAACTTTGAACCCTAACTCAAGGGAAACTCTTGAGAGGTTTTAGGCTTTTGTTGATGGCGTTGGTAAGTTATCAGTTTAAGGCCCCTTTCACACACTCCGTCCGTTGGACGGAGTCCATTTTTCTCAGCGGGGGATCGAGCCTAAAAATAAGCCTAAAACTGAACCTACCCTAATCCCTAATGCTAACCTTAATTTTAATCCTAAAGCTAACCCCAACACTAACCCTAATGCTTTGCTAATTCTAATGCTAACACCAACACTAATTCTGACTCTAATCCTAACGGTAACCCTAACTTTAACCCAAACACTAAGCCGGACTCTAACCCATTTCCAACTCTAATGATAAGGTTAATACTAACCCTAATTTAAACCCTAACTCTAATACTCAAGCTAACCCCAACACTAACCCTAATGCTAACACCAACACTAACCCTGACTCTAATCCTAATGGTAACCCTAACTTTAACCCAAACACTAACTCTAACCCAAGGTTAAAACTAACACTAATTTAAACCCTAACTCCAATCCTTATGCTAATCCCAACACTAACCCTAAATCTAACTTTAACCCTATCACTAAGCCTGTAACTCTTATCCAACCTTAATGACAAGCCTAAAACTAGCCCTAACTTAAACCCAAATTGCTAACCCTAACTCTAATCCTAATGCTAACCCGAACTTTAACCTAACTCTTATCTTAATGCTAACCATACCGCTAATCCCAACTCTAATCCGAATGCTAACCCTAACTTTAACCCTATTACTAAGCCTGACTTTAACCCTTATCCAACATTTATTATAAGCCTAAATACTAACCCGGACTCTAATCCTAATGCAAACCCTAACTTTAACACTAACACCAAGCCTGTCTCTAATCAGGGCTGCTGGTAGAAATTGAAGGGCCCTGTGCAGACTACCTGACAGCCCCCCCCCCCCCCCCAGAAAAATATTAAAGCTACATTTCAATACAAATACAATAAAATCATTTTTAGCAGACACAAATACAACATTACTCACAGAATTCCTGCAAAATCTGAAAGATGAAACTGAGTCAATAAATCTGTGTGTGTAGGGGAAGGGTTGGGGCTCATGCACATGGGTGCTGTAATAAACATCCCTTGTTCCAGACCAGAGTCTTAGGTCTCGTGTTATCAGAGAATATAACTCATTGATGTGGATTGAGCCACCTTGAGCTGTATGAACACAGCTGCAGGTCCTAAATTTACAGGCGTGGGGATGCAGGTGTACGGCCTGAACACAAACAGTGTGCATTTGGGGGCCACTCACCTGCACACCTGTCCAAGTAGGGCCTCCGGCTGTGTTCATACAGGTGCTGCATCCCCATAGAATGACAGGCCGCTCCAGCCAATCCCCTCCTTTACACAGCCAGGGTACCTGTGGGAATGGGCCCTTAATTATATTTTTCTAACCTAAAATACAGATCTCTCCAGTAGTGTGCTGTCACTACTAAGAGGAATCCCATCTTCATATGGTCTTCTCTCTGGATTCTGGGGCTCTAGTCATTTGGCCAAATTGCGATGATGTAACTCACACACATGCCTGCGGGTGTCATGGTGACAGCACAGCTCTCTCAATGGGTGGTATGTCATCCATTGAGAGCGCAGTGCACATGCACCAGTGCTATTACCGGCTGCTACGTTTAGGAGATATTCACTGTACCTACAGGTAAGCCCTATTATAGGCTTACCTGTAGATACAAGATAAAAAATGGAGTTTACTACTGCCAGATCAGTTAGTAAATGGGTAAATAGAAGGAGTTGATACATGGATGCAGAGGGAACTGACAATGAATGGAAGAAGAAGCAAAGTTGCATAGGTCAGGAAGAAGTCTGGGGGAGAGGAGAGGGAAGCCCAGCTACATAAAGCACACTAAACTGCACTGGGACAAGATAACAGGCAGCTATGGAGCCGATGTGTCAGTAGATTCTTCATTCCATGGAGTGGCTGTGTCAGGAAGACAGAGCAACGGGGGGGGGGGGGGGGGAGAGATGAAAAAAAAAAACAGGCTGGGACAAGGAGTATAGGAAGAACTGCAGGGAGAGAAACAAAGTTACAGAGATAAAAAACTCACCTAGCAGAGCTAACATTAGAGCCAGTGCTGGGGGTGGCAAACAGGGAGGGGGATTAGTGGAGGACAACTGTCTCTTTCTCAGCAGATAAAAGCTGGCAGCAAAAAGAGGGGGAGAGATCAGCTTTCAGCTGCTGGGGGAAGATTTCTGTAAATGTCGTTCATCACTAGCCCCCCTCCCTGTGTGGGCCCCCCTGTGTGCTCGGACCTGTCTCTAATCCTTATCTAACCCTATCTTCAACATTCATGCTAGCCCTAACTCTAATGCAAAATGTAAAATATTTTTTTTTATCTTAATAAAAAGGCAAAAAATGAGAATTTTTCAATTTTTCAGTAAGACAGATTTTGGAAAGACCCTGCTTATCCCTTATTCTTAGTTACGTAACCGTGTTACCTATTTAGTTTCCATCTCAGGCATCATGGATTGCTCCAGAGAGAAGAAATCAGATGATATACAAAGTAAAAATTCCTTTCAAGCAAAATTGAGCTGTGCAGATATCAGATTTGATTTGTTTGTGATTGTGTAATGAGAAGGACGAGAGGTGCCTGGGATCTGTTTGTTGAACAAATAATTTCAGAGAAGTCATGATAACCCGACCTTTAAACTGACCATGACTGAGATCATTTTACTAGGTATGTAACTGCTAAACAGACACTAGCAAACCTATATGTCTCCATGCGATGGATGAGCGTAGAGTTTGGAGCGAGCTTTGCTTGTTCCAGCATTCATCTGAAAGCCCAGACTTTTACCCGTTAGGCTGAATATCATGTATATAAGTGGTAGTATTACCGATGCTACAGTATATATGACAGGTGCCTTCCTGTCAATAGTTGCTAAGAAAGTGGCAGGTGCTGGCACCCGCTGCATCCTTAGCAATCAGTGACGTCACCCGGCTCATGTATTTGTTCCCGGGAATCCCAGGCTATGTAAACATAGAGCAGGGATGGTGGATGATCACTGATTAACCACTTGCCGACTGCCCCACGCAGAATTACTGCGGCAGGGCGACTCGGCTGCACATAACCACGTAGATCTATGTGATTATGTGCATGCAGTTTCGATGGCGTGCACGCGCTGCCGGAGCCGCGCTCCCGCAGTGTCTAATCAGCCAGACCACGGGAGGAGCACCCTTGATCACTGCCGGTGTTCCGTGAAAAAACCCTACCCATGAAAATTCCATACCCTCGTCACTTCCGGTAAGAGTACGTCATACATCAGCTGAGCCGCTTGCCAGTGCACATGCTCACAGCTGCAGGGGGTAGGGAATTTTCACGGGTTAGTGTTTTTTTACAGAACACCGCATCATTCATCAGCTGTTGCCGCGCAAAATCATCTCGGCTCCAACCCATCAGACTTCCCTCATCTCTGCTCTAGGAAAATGAAATCGGCAGCGGGTCTCTGAAAATGCAAATCACGGCTACAGTGTTTTAGAACGTAACAGCCACTCACTTGGGACGCCGCACCTGCTGATGAGGGAAGTCGCCGAGATGATTTAATTTAGCAGCTGGGCATGCGCAGTGGGACGCGCTGCAACAGCTGATAAATGACGCAGTGTAAGGTTAAAAAACACTACCCCGTGAAAATTCTCTACCCGCCGCAGCTGTGAGCATGCGCACTGGGAAGCGGCTCAGCTGTTGATTGACGTACCCTCACAGGAAGTGACAAGGGTAGGGAATTTTCACGGGGTAGGGTTTTTTTAACGTTACACCGGCCTCCTGCGATCTTCGGCTAGAATGACAGAAGAGCCGCCTGCTTATGTAAACATAGCAGACGGCTCTTCTGTGAGAGAGGCAGGGAGAGATTGTGTGTCTCAGCTAAGCTGAATCACCAATCTCTCTCTGCATCTGTCCAGCCCATCCCCCCACACAGTTAGTAAGCACAAAAGGGAACACATTTAACCCCTTGATCACCCCCAGTGTTAACCCATTCCCTGCCTGTGTCATTTACACAGTAGCAGTGCATATTATTTAGCACTGATTACTGTAGTAATGTCACTGGTCCCCAAAAAATGTCAACCACGCTACAAAACCAGGTCTTTTTCTGACATCTGTTGCTTACAAGCTAAAATCAGTATTTTATGCTAGAAAATTTCTTTTAACCCCCAAACATTAAATATATTTTTTTAACAGGGACCATAGAGAATAAAATGGATTATTTTGCAATATTTTATGTCACACTGTATTTGCGCAGCGGTCTTTTAAACGCAATTTTTGGGGAAAAAATAGACATGAATGAATTTAAAAAAAAAAAAAACAGTAAAATTAGCCTAATTTTTTGTATAATGTGAAAGATAATGTTACGCCAAGTAAATAGATACCTAACATATTATGCTTTAAAATTGCGCACACTCATGGAATGGCGAAACATTTCGGTACTTAAAAATCTCCATAGGCGACGCTTTAAAACTTTTTTACAGGTTACCTGTTTAGAGTTACAGGGGAGGTCTTGTGCTATTATTGCTTGTGCTCTAATGATCGCGGCAATACCTCACATGTGTGGTTTGAACACCGTTCACATTTGCGGGTGCGACTTACGTATGCTTTTGCTTAAAAAAATCTTCTTTTTTTTTTTTTTTCCACTTCTGGGAAGGCTGTCCACAAGGTTTAGGAGTGTGTCTTTGGCAGCCTTTTTCAACCAGGGTGCCTTTCGGGTTTTTTCAGGGGTGCTTTGGCAAAATGCCTAAGGCTCTTTTCACACGGGCAGGGCGCCCGACAGAGTCCGTTTTGCTCAGTGGGGATCGTTCTGCCAATCCCCTCTGAGCAGGCGGATGACAGCTCTGTCTCCACTCTGTGTGCAGAGATGGAGCTGTCAGAACCCCACTCTCCTCTATGGGGCGATCGGATGAGAACGGACAGCCTGTCCGTTTTCATTCGATCTTATCTGATTCGATCCTCCAGACGGATGGAAAATAGGGTTTCCATCCATCCGGATTTCACGGACAGGATCAGAATTGGATAGCAGTGGGTGTCAGCGGAGATGTCACCAATGACATCGGCTGCTCCATAGGGCTTCATGGAGCATCCGATCAGGTCTGCCTAAAAAACTGACAGGTGGACAGGATCGCAAAGCCCGTGTGAAAGGAGCCTTAAAATTGCCCAAAAATTGTGAACAGACCAGGGAGTGGATCAAGCCTATTTTTTTTTTTTTTTATGTGTGTCCAGCTACAGGTCGGTGGGCTGCATTTGGTGATTCACATTGAGCTGTTAAAAGTCTTTGAAGAGGACTGATATTGAACACAGAAAAGATACTTTGTGTATCATTTGCAGTTTATTTTTACTTGGATACCTTTTAAGAGTAAATGTTTCATTATTTATTTATGTTTGATTTTGTAACATTGTTTAATGGTGTACTAAGCACTGTATTTTCACAATATTTTTGTTGGAGGAATAAAAGAGTTGTATACAATGTACAAATGGGTACAGGCACAATTCTGCAAGGCATACGATTGAGAGCCGGTTCACATTAGAGCGATCCGACTTGCCGGGGCGACCTCACAAGTCGCGGTGCGCTGCTCGCACCGCAACCTCGGAGCGGCCGGCACGGACTTCATAACATGGAAGTCTATGCAGGTCGCTCCAGGTCGCCCCAAAGAAGCTCCGGACCCTTTTTCTAAGTCGGAGCGACTTGTGTCGCTCCTATTAGAACGGGTCCACAGCTTCTCTATGGCAGGCGACCTACGGCGACCTGTCAGGCGACCAGGTCGCCTGACAGGTCGCCCCAGTGTGAACCGGCTCTTAAAGTTTCACATTCAGGTATTCATGCAATCAGAAACCAAATACAATTAACAGGAATAACAGTTAAGTGTACAGCACGAGTCAAACACAAGGCTCATGGGTCATATTCAGCCCCCCAGGTCATTTCATATGGCCCTTTCACCTCTCCTGCAGCTGCAGCACCCCACTCTACCTTATCTCAGTAGACAGCAGCGGAGAGGAAGACAGATCTCCCTCGCCAGATCCTTCACTTCTCTGCACCGCAGAAAGGCTCCTCTATGTTCCCCCAGTCTCAGCAGACAGCAGCAGAGAGGAAGACAGATCTCCCCTGCCAGATCCTTCACTTCTCTGCGCAGCCACGGAAAGGCTCCTCTGTGTCCCCCGTCCCCCCCGTCTCATTAGTCGACAGCAGAGAGGAGGACAGAACTCCTTCCACAGATCCTGCACCTCTCTGTGCAGCTGGATCACCCCCTCTTTTTCACCTCCCCCACTCTCAGCATTCAGCAGACTCCAGCCCTCCTGTGGTCCTACTCCATACCCTGCATATCTGATTCTCAGCTCTGCTCCAGCTTCCTCTCGGCAGCAGAAAATAGTAAGGGGGTGCACTGTGATGTAAGGGAGGGTGGAAGACTTGAGTTCTGATGGTTGGGGGGCTCTTGACATCTGATGTAATGAGGGGTGGGGTGCTCTTGACGTGTGCTTATAATTATTATGAGAATAAAAAAAAAATTATTGGGAGACTGCTCATATAGAATGTCATGGCAGAAACAAAAAAGTTTCTTGTGGATAATGTCCTTTACAGACTTGCATCATTTGCTACAGGACCCATGGTATGTATGTGAGCAGTGGTAGGTGGTGCATTGGGGGCTCAGGGGCGCCACCCCCTATCCATGCTTTGGGCCCCCTAATCTACATGAAGGGTGCCGGACACATGGATTCCAATGTTTTTTTTTTTCCAAGCACGTGATTACAGCCAGAGGCTCTAATAGGCTTCAAAAAAGGGTGGGCTCGGGGCGCAGAGCACTGTGCCCAGAGCCCACCCAGCTGTGTGGCATTACCAAATGAATATTCACTATTGCCACACTGATTCTCCTCCTGGCCAATCAGGAAGCGGGTCCTGAGACCAAAAAGCCATGCTATTGGCCAAGGAGCGGAGGAGTAGGGAGGAGACTGAGGGGGAAGCCTGCCCAGGGTGAGTGAGCCAGCCACCGGGGCAGTGCGGGCTGGAGCTGGTGGGGGGCAGTGCGGGCTGGAGCTGGTGGGGGACCGGCGACCGGAGGGGGCAGTGTGGGCTGGAGCTGGTGGGGGACAGTGAGGGCTGGAGCTGGTGGGGGATAGTGCAGGCTAGAGCTGGTGGGGGACCGACGACCAGGGGGGGACATTGCGGGCTGGAGCTGGTGTGGTCAGGGGGTATGGTGTGGTCCGTCTGCCGCTCCCCCCAGCCCATGGAGCACCAGCCCCTCAGCCTGGACCCCCCTTCCAGGCCACGCCCCCGTGTTTCACTCCTCCCACTGGGGCTTACTTATGGGGATGGTAGTAGAGGATAGTAGTGAGTGTAGAGAGTGTCAAAATGCTGGTGCTAAACATTTAGTACATTTTGAATAGAGTAAAAAAAAGAAGAAATATGACTTTATAGGTGCGAGAAAGGTTCACATCAGGTTCTGTTTGGTCCAAACAGTAATGGAGACAAGTTCATATGGGCAGCAACAGTTAGAAGGGGGTGTAGTCCCAGTTATGTGAGTTTGATACTTCTGGGATGTGCCAACCATGGAGTCTAATGTCTGTGGAACTTGTCACCCTGTAGGTGAGATTTTGAGAATAGAAATTCCATTTGGCAATGCTCATTTAGAGTAGAGATAAGAGAAGTGATGGTTAGGAGAAGCGGGTCTTTCCAGTCACGGGCTAGTACAATACATGCTGCAATTAGTATATGTTGAAGGATTGGGATGTAGGTTGTGGGCCAGGGGTGAGAGTCTAGACCAAAGAGAGCCATCTGTGGAGTTAATTGTCTGGTAATGTGGGTCGTGTCAGCAATTAAGGCAGTTACTTTCTTCCAAAAGAGGACTATGAGGGGGCAGTTCCACCGTATAGGAAAAATGTCACTGGTAGAATCACAGTTCTTCCAGCACTTTGAAGAGTGAATTGGGGAAATAAATGCCAGTCTATCAGGTGTGTAGTACCATTTGTGAAAGCTTTTCATGAGATTTTCCCAATGAGATACATTTTTGGAGAGAGTAGCTGGGAGCCGGAGGGCACAGTGCCATACTTCTGGGGGGAAAGGAGATTTGTAATGTTGTTTCCCAATATCTCATGCTGGTGGATTTATTTGTGGCCGTTGGTCTAGATCAGGGGTCTTCAAACTATGGCCCTCCAGTTGTTCAGGAACTACAATTCCCATCATGCCTAGTCATGTCTGTGAATGTCAGAGTTTTACAATGCCTCATGGGATGTGTAGTTCCGCAACAGCTGGAGGGCCGTAGTTTGAGGATCGCTGGTCTATATAAAAGGTCGTAGATGAAGGAGATTCCTTTGGTTTTGTTGGATAAATGGAGGTAAAATGAGAGCAGGTCCTTAGTAAACTTTCCAGAAGAAGTGGGCAGTAAGGAGAAGATATGCCGGATCCTGAGGAAGATGTAGCAGTCTTTACTAGTCAAACCGTAGGTCATTGATAGTTGTTGGAAGCTTTTGAGGTTCTGTTGGCAAAAGAGGTCACCTATTGTAGAAAGTCCTGCATTAGACCAGTGTTGAATAGGTAGGTCTAGGGAGAGTAGTTGCAGAGAAAGGAGTGGGAGAAGCCGTAGGGCATCACTGTGTATCCCTTTAGAGGTTTGATATATGGCTTTCCAGACTGATGTTGTGGCATTAAGAAGGAACATGGTGCATGAAAGTTCACCAGTAGAACGTGTGGGGTGCATGGAATTGCTGTCAATTCAATTTGGAGCCATGAGGTAGTGGGGTCAACTACCATTGTTTTACTTGGTTTAGAAGGACCGCTTTGTAGTACCTCCTAATATTGGGTGCTTCAAGTCCAGTAAAAGCTTCAGGTGTGCTTAGCAGTGAGCCTTTTAGTCGAGGCCTGCAGGCTGCTCAGATAAAGGAATTAATAGCTGGTTGGATTTTGGTAAGGTCAGCTGATAATAGTGGTAATGGCAGAGTCCTAAAAAAAGTAAAGAATATGCAGAAGGAGAAACATCTTAGCCAGGGCTATACATCCGGCTTTGATATACTTTGAATATACTTTGATATATGACATGGACGAGCTTGTGGAGTGGAGTTTCTGGAGCAAAGAGGAGAGGTTCATGCAAAAAAACATGGAGGAGGGAGATATAAGTTGAATGCCTAAGTATGTCATCATAGAGGTGGAGGCCCAGGAGAAAGGAGAGATTTTGGAAACATTTTGATTGAGGGTAAGAGAGCGATGCCAATCATGGAAGATTTAGAATGGTTTTGTTTGTACATAGAGATCGCACTTAAAGCGGAGCTCCACCCAAAAGTGGAACTTCCGCTTTAAGTAGTTGTAACCCCCTGACATGCCACATTTGGCATGTCATTTTTTTGGGGGGGAGCGGGTACCTAGTTTTGACAGGTACCCGCTCCCACTTCCGCTCAGAGCGCCGTGGCGCCCTGAGCGGAAGTTCTCCTCTCCCCCTCCCTCCCTGCAATCTTCTGGGACATGTCAGAGGTCCCAGAAGATTGCCGGCCAATCACGACGCGTAGCGCAACTCGGGCATGCGCAGTGCGTACCCGGCTGTGAAGCCGCAAACTGTCACAGCCGGGTGCTCACATCAGTGATGCCGGCGCCGCAGAGCAGAGAGGGAGAAGACTGCGCATCGCTGGACCATGGGACAGGTGAGTGTGTGTTTAGGCTGGAACTCCGCTTTAAGTCAGCAAGTATTTGACATAAAGGGGGAAGTGATTTCAGTGGATCAGTGAGTGCGATGATAATGTAATCCGCATAGAGACCTATTTTATGGGGGGTGTCTCCAACCAAGATTCCGGAGATGAGAGAGTTAGAACGGATAACATGAGCTATTGGTTCTATTACTAACACAAATATCATAGGCGAGAGGGGGCACCCTTGTCAGTGTCAAGATCTTACCTTGCCCTCCTGTTGGCAGCCATCTTGGACATGTGCAGACTGCTGCCTCTTATAAACCCTGATTGCATCATCACTTGTCTGCTGCCTGGGTGTTGCACAGTGATGATGCTGTACACGTGACTATATCTATCACCTGATGGGTTGCAGTCCTTGCCCTTGTGTTTGTGCTCTCTGCTAGCAGTCTTCTGTTCTCCGTGTTCCTCTGTGTATGACCTGGCTTGGCTGATGACTCTCCTGGCTCTCTACCCCGCATCAGCAGACGACCCGGGATTGGCAGACTACCCGCTTCTGGACTCGACCCCGGCTTGGATGACTACCCGCTCCTGTACTTGATCCCAGCTTGTTCCTGCTCTCACTTCCTCACACTTGCTGTGCGTTTATTGTTGTTTGCTCTAATAAACTTCTTTATTTTACCTGCATCCCCTTGTGGTCTGGTTTCCTGGCACCCTGACAGTCGGGTACCATTGGTTATTGAGAATGAGTCAGAAAGAATGTCTGGAGTCCTTCAATGCCAAACTTTCTCAATACAGCCTCAAGATATCCCCAGCAAACCCTGTCAAATGCCTTCTCTGCATCAAGTGAGATCAGCGGAGAAGGCCTTTGGTGGTGCCCAGCCCAGTGGATAAGGTCCACTAAGCAGCGAGTTCGATATAAACCCCCAGGAAGACGTCATTTGTGACGAAACGCGCCGGGAAGGCGTGCTGACGTCACCACGAGGAACCCGGAAGTCGGGCGGCAGCGTTCATAGAAACAATCTGTACATTAGTGCTATTGATGTCAACTAAATGTGAGTTTTTAACCTCATTTTAATAAAGTAGTCTATTTACTTTATTCACCTTAATTGGTTAATTTAAGTTTATTGTTTGATTTGCTATCAAACACTTCACTTTAGCGTGGCTCTCTTTTTTCTTTTTATGTTTCATAGTGTTTCCCACTACAGCTGCAGCTTTATTTGTTAATTTGTGCTTAGCGCGGTTATTTTATACATTACTGAGTTCGATATAAAGCCTGTAGTCCTGGGATGAATCCCACCTGATCTGGATGTATAAGGTGAGGCATGTGTCAAACTAGGCCAGTGGCCAGTAATTTGGCATACAGTTTGAGGTCAGTGTTGCATAGGGAAATGGGGCGGTAATTGGCAGGATCGTGAGGGGATTTACCAGGTTTGAGTATAGTGGTTATAACAGCTTCTAACGATTCAGATGGAATGTCTTCAGTGGCTAGAAATCTATTGAGGGAGTCACATAGATGGGGAGCTAGTTGCACACAATAGATTTTGTAGTAATCATTACTAAAGCCATCCGGGCCCGAAGCCTTGTGTAGTGTAAGGGTTTTAATAGCGGTTTGGACCTCTTGTATTGAGAAAGGTTGTGCGAGTGCTGTTACTCGAGTGGGAGTCAGAGAGGGGAGATTCATAGGAGAGAGAAAGTCCTGTATCGATGTGTGATCGGGTTTAGGTTCAGTAGGGGAGAGGCTGAGATTATACAGTTTAGAATAGAAAGAGCCAAAGCAGTTGGCTATATCCTTGGGGTTGAAGAGTCTTTGGCTTTGATAATCTAAGAGGTAGGGGCTTTTGGATTGTGCTACTCTGCGTTTGTATTGCTGTGCTAACATTTTCCTTGCCTTATTACCTTGCGAATACCAGGTAAGTTTGAGTCTTCTCTGGTAGAAGTTGTAATTTTTCTGTAGATATGAGCTCAGCTATAGAGGCTCTAAATTCCCTCTGCATATCAGCCTGTGGAGCAGTGGTGTATTTAGGTTTTGTGCTGCCCTAGGCCTTACTAAACTTGTGCACCCCCTAATTTAAATATGGCCTACCTCTTCCTGTAAAGGCCACACCCCTTCCTGTTTGTGACCCACCCTGTCATCTGTAATCCACAGACCACAATCACAGTCTATCAGTGCCCATCAGTGTAGCCTCATCAGTGCAGCCTCATTACTGCCCATCAGTGCAGCCTCATTACTGCCCATCAGTGCAGCCTCATCAGTGGCCATCAGTACAGCCCGATCAGTGGCCACCAGTGCAGCCTATCAGTGCATCATATTAGTGCCCATCATCGCAGCCCCATCAGTGAAGCCTATTAGTGCCCATCAGTGCAACTTATCAGTGCCCATCAGGGCAGCATATCAGTGCTGCCCCATCAGTGAAGCTTATCAGTGCCCCCTTATGCCCATCAGTGCAGCCTATCAGTACCCACCATTGCCACCTCATTAGTGGCCACCAGAGCAGCCTATTAGTGCCCATCAGTGCAGCATATCAGTGCTGCCTCTTCAGTGCATCCCCATTAGTGTAGCTTTTCAGTGCCACTTCATCGGTTCCCATTAGTACAGCCTTTTGTCACTGGATTAGTAAGATTACTCCATTCTTTTAATGTATTTGGACTTGTGTTTGCTGCCACTGATTGTAATCATAGGATTATTTCACTAATTTGTATAATGACTAGGAAGTCCTTAGTCATTACACAAATAATCAGTGGCAGCACACACAAGTCCAAATATCTTAGAGGTTGGAGTAATCTTACTAATCCAGTGACATATTGCGATAGTACATATGAGGTGAGCAGGTCCAAAATGATTGCCATCATATACAATTAAAAGTGTTAATTATATATGATGCAATTCAATATGCTCATTCAAGGACAAGGATGTTTAAAGAAATTAAATTATATTATTGACATGATGCATGCTATACCTGGGGGCGGAGGAGGGTAGGCGCAGCATTAGGCTGCAGTGCCACACTTATTGGCATTGGCGGACATCGGGCTAGTTCTATTAACCGGTTGCCGACTGCGCACAGTATATTTACTGTGGCAGTCAGCCCCGGCCAGGCAGAGTGACGTAGATTTACGTCGCTCGCCTGTCACTGGGATTGGAGCCAATAGCGGGCGAGCGCGCGCCCGCTGAGGCTCGTTCAGGGAGGAGTGCGGGCGTGTGACCGGCGGACCCGATGTCCGCCGGTCACTTGCCGATCGTCGGTACAGCGGGAGAAAGGCAGAGTGGCTTATGTAAACAAGCCGCCTGTCATTCTCCCCTGTGTAAAAATGGAGATCAGACGGTTCTACTATGTAGAACCGTTGATCTTTGTTTTTACACCAATAGCCATGTCCAATCACAGTTAGAAACACGCCCCTAGGACACACTTAACCCCTCCCTGTCCAATACAGTTAACCCCTTCCCTGCCAGTGTCATTTTTACAGTAACAGTGCATATATATAGCACTGATTACTGCAGTAATGTCACTGGTACCCCCAAAAGTCTCAAAAATGTCAGTCGAGGGTCCAATCTGTCCATCGCAATGTCGCAGTACCGCAAAAAAAATCGCAGATCGCCGCCATTACTCGTTAAAAAAAAACACCAAAAATGACAAAAATCTTTCCCTTTGTTAGTAAACGCGATAACTTTTGCGCAAACCAATCAAAATACGCTTTTTGCGATTTTTTTTTTACCAAACATATGTAGCAGAAAACAATTTGGCTGAAAATGTTAAAACAATTTGATTTTTACATTTTTTTTTGGGGGGGGGGGGGAATTTCATATAAAAAAAAGTGAAAAATATTGTTATTTTTGCAAAAATTACGCTTTTTTTTGTTTATAGCGCATGATCAAAAAATCGCACAGGTGATCAAATACCACCAAAAGAAAGCTCTGTTTGTGGGAAAAAAAAGGACGTGAAGATCGTTTAGGTACAGCGTCGCACGACCGCGCAATTGTCCGTTAAAGTCACGCAGTAAAAAATCGCAAAAAAAACCCTGGTCAGGAAGGGGGTAAAATCTTCCGGGGCTTAAGTGGTTAAGTGTGGTCGGCTTCCTGCGGTCTGTCCAAATGTCCTCACCGGCCGGTATTATCATACAGGCAGGTAGCAGTGTGACTGCTTTACGGGGGTGCCAGACTGATTTTCCTCCTGGACCCTGCCCTCCAGCCCAATTCGACCGGCCCTATACTAAAAGTGTAGCGCAAGCCGGTGTTCTAAAATTTCGTCAGACCCATGAAAATTCCGGATCCTCGTCACTTCTGGTGAGGCTACGTCAAAACCCAGCTGATGCGAGCCCCGATGCTCATGCGCACAAGGCATTTTCAAGGTCCGATGAAATTCTAAGACTTATGAACAGCTGACTAAGAGGAGGAGGGGCTGAGGTGGGACGCACAGACCGCTGCGAGATAAAGTTACAACACCGCCGCGTCATCGAGCAAGTAACATGTTGCAGAGCTGACTTAGAGGAGGCGGGAAGGAAGTGAATACTCATACTAAATAGTAATGATAAAAAAAAAAAATAATAAGAAATACTAAACATTTTTTATCATTACTATTTAGTATGAGTATTCACTTCCTTCCCGCCTCCTCTAAGTCAGTTCTGCAACAAGTTACTTGCTCGATGACGCGGCGGTGTTGTAACATTATCTCGCAGCGGTCTGTGCGTCCCACCTCAGCCCCTCCTCCTCTCAGTCAGCTGTTCGTAAGTCTTAGAATTTCATCGGACCTTGAAAATGCCTTGTGTGCATGCGCACCGGGGCTCGCAGCAGCTGGTGGTGACGGAGCGTCCCCGGAAGTTACGAGGGTCCAGAATTTTCACAGGTCCGACTAAATTTTAGAACACCGGCAGGGATCCTTTTCATGTGGGAGCCAGGAGAAGGCTGTTTTTTTTTTTCATGTGGGGTGCAGCTTTTTTGCCACCCCCCTACAAAGTGCTGCCCTAGGCCTGGTCCTTGTTGGCCTAGGCCAAGATACAGCACTGGTGTGGAGAGAGTAGCATTGCTTTGATAGATGTTTCTGATGCTGGGTTGTCTGTGGTTGTGAACGCTGCTAGTTTCTGTATGGAAGCAGGCCTCAGCCATAGAACCACAAGGCTCAGCTCTGTTCTGTCTCTTCACTAGAGGGGGCATTGTGGGGGAGTGAGCTGGGGAGATAGCAGACCGCTTACCTCTGTCAGAAGGAGAAGAGGCTAGGAGGGATTGCTGCACCTCTATCTCTTCCATGTCCGAGACCGGGTCTCCACTCACAGCAGGTGCAGGTGGCAGAATCGGCAACAGGGAGTCTCTGTCCTGGACGGGGCCATCTTGGGCTGCTGGCTGAGAGGGCCGCATGTAGTAATCTAGGAGCCTACGTGATCCCCTCGATTGGGATCACTTTCGGGTCATAGCCTGGGGGTTGTGAGGTGTCAGTTTCCCCAGTTTTGGAGGGGAAGGAGCTTGGATGGGCTGTTGGATTTGCTGTAGCATGCTGTGAAGAAGCGGAGCTCCGGATTCAGGCGACCATTCTTGTCTGTGACCAGGCCACGCCCACCCAATGCATTTTTTTAAACCTGTTTTGCAGTAGCATTGCATTTTTTAATGCCTAAAGTGAAACATTAAAAATGCAAAATGTCCTTAAATAACATGCCTGTAGGTGCCCTTAACCAGCCTGTGAAATGCAAGATCTGTATGATGTATACAATTTACTGTAGCAAAACTGATATTTACACAGAAAAAAAAGCAGTTTTAACCACTTGCTGACCGCACTTTAGCCGAATGACAGCTACAGCACAGCCGGCCAGTTCTGGGGGAGGGCATCATATGACATCCTCCTGTGATCGCCTACCATTGCCCATCAGGGCCACCCATCAGTGCAATCTATTTGTGCCCATTAGTGCAATCTATCTGTGCCCATCAGTGCAATCTATCTGTGCCCATCAATGCAGCCTCATCAGTGCACATCAGTGAAGGAGAAAAATTACCTGTTTGCAAAATTTTAGAACAAACTATGAAAAGGTTGTTGTTTTTTTTTTTTTTTTTTCAGAATGTTTGACCTTTTTTTGTTTATTTAGCAAAAAAAAAAAAAAACTAGTGGTAATTAAATAACACCAAAAGAAAGCTCTTCTTGTGTGAAAAAAGTGATAAAAATGTAATTTGGGTACAGTGCTGCATGATCGTGCATTTGTCATTTAAAGTGTGGCAGCGCTGAAAGCTAAAATTGTCCTGGGCAGGAAGGGGGTAAAAGTGCCCAGTAGGCAAAT
Source organism: Pelophylax lessonae (assembly GCF_965119305.1). Classification (NCBI taxonomy): domain Eukaryota; kingdom Metazoa; phylum Chordata; class Amphibia; order Anura; family Ranidae; genus Pelophylax; species Pelophylax lessonae. The sequence goes on along the minus strand of NC_138779.1, from coordinate 214,268,491 downwards.
GGTTTTCCATAAAAGAGCATGGACATTCCCCCCTAGCGGCGGCGCTGTGCATTTTGAATGGTCTGGCAGTTTTCTGGGACCTGTCACGTCCCAGAAGACTGCAGCAGGAAGGGAGGAAGGAGCACTTCCGCTTCTGATCGCCTAGGGGATCGCATTGGAGCCAAAGTGGGAATGGATACTTGTCAAAATCCAGTCCCCAAAATCCAATATCAGTGCCCTGATTACAGTAAAGCCAGAGCAGTGCCCATCAGTGACATCCATTGGTGCATATCAGTGACACCAATCAATGTCCATCCTTGACACCAATTAGTGCCCATCAGTGAACCCAATCAGTGCCCATCAGTGACCCCAATCAGTGCCTATTAGTGATCTCAGTAAGTGCCCATCAGTGCCTGCTCATCTGTGCTGCCAATCAGTGCTGCCTATCAGTGCCCATCAGTGCCGACCATTGGTGCTGCCCACCAGTGCCAACTCTCAGTGCCCATCAGTGTCACCTCTCAGTGCCCACCAGTGCTACCTATCAGTGCAGCCTATCAGTGCCCATCAGTGCTGCCCATCAGTGCCACCTATCATTGCCCATCAGTGTCACCTCTCAGTGCCCACCAGTGCTACCTATCAGTGCCCATCAGTGCAGCCTATCAGTGCCCATCAGTGCCGCCTTACAAAATTTACTGACAAAAACTTTTTTTTCCAAAATCTTTGTTTATTTTTTCTTTCTTTTTAAATAAAAACCCAGTGGTGATTAAATATCACCAAAAGAAAGCTCTGTTAGTGTGAAAAAGAAATGATTAAAAATGTAATTTGGGTAGAGCGCGTTATGACCGCGCATTTGTCATTCAAAGTGTGACAGCGCTGAAACCTGAAAATTGGCCTGGGCAGGAAGGGGGTGAAAGTGCCCGGTATTGAAGTGGTTAAACCACACCATTATAGTTTCCCTTTAATTGAAAGCTCCGGACACAACTCAGCAGGATATACAGGTCTTTATTGGTAGACAGACGGTATATACAATGTTTTCTCATGTGCCATGCACAGGTTTGTGCCGATGTCCAGCTGGCATTAGACGCCGATCATTCTTGGTATTCAGTGTATATGCTTGGACAGTGCTGCGGGAGGATGCAGGGGCCGGGAATTTTCTCGAAGATGTATGGCGGCTTGCAGAAGCAGCCTGAGACACATGGCAACAAGCAGGGTGACACTGGATTTTGCCAGTCTTCACAACTGGGCTGACACACGCTCCCACACCATGACCAATACTGATGAGGGTACTGGCACTTTGGATCTACGGAAAAGGGATGGAAGACAAGAGAGCACCTGTTACAAGACCAATAAAGCTCAAACATTCACCTAATGTGAAGTACATTCACAATATCCCCACACTTTAAACCTTAGTAAGAGGCTGCCACCTCTGATCTCCTTCTGATCTCCTTCTGAAAATGCTACCTGCCTGACATCCTAAATGGAGGTTTTTTTTATATATATATTTTGGAAAGAGCAAAAAGGGTTAGAACCCCTGTGGAGTTTTCACTTCTGTTAAGATGACCATACACTGTACAGTCTGATTGTACAATCTCCTCCTTTAACTCTACCATAGACTGTGTAGTACGGGGACCTGTCGGATTGGATACTAATTGAATGTATTGTGTCCTCCTATTATACAGTTTTGGCAAGTGGCGGCTGGTGCTCCATGGGTCGGGGAGGGCGGCAGATGGACCACACCATTCCCCCCCCCCCTGACCACAGCAGCTCCGGCCTGCACACAACCCCTCCCCCGGTCGCCGGCTCACTCACCCTGGACTGACATGTGAAGGGCAGGCAGCAGTGGCGGTGGCTTCCCCCTCAGTCTCCTCCGTAGGTTGGGCTTCCCCTGCGTCTCCTCCCTCCTCCTCCTTCGCCGATAGGATGGCTTCTCCTCTCGGCCAATCGGGAAATCGGGACCCGCCTCCTGATTGGCCAGGAGGAGGATCCGAGTGATAATAGCGAACATTCATTCTCTATTGTCACACAACTGCAGTGCTCTGCGCTTCAAGCCCACTGTTTCTTTAAGCCTATTAGAGCCTCTGGCTCTAATCACGTGCTTAAAAAAAAAAACCCCATTGGAATCCATGCGTCCGGCACCCTGCATGTAGATTAGGGGGCCGGATGCATGGGTGGGGGGGCGGCGCTACCACGCCCCCAATGGATGGGCCGCCACTGCTTACATCAGAGTCCCCATCAATGCCCCCATGACTCTTTACAGCAGAGTCTCTCTCAAAGTTCCACTTACGTTGGAGTTCCTATGAAAGTCCCCCTTACATGGGAGTTCCCAAATAAGTCCCTATTAAATCGGAGTCCCCATTAAATTCCCCCTTATGTCAGAGACCCCATCAAAGTCCCCATCAAAGTTACCCTTACGGGACACAAGCAGAAATAGAAATGCTCCTCTTTGGTAGAGTAGGGGAAGATTGGAACCTCAGATTTCGATGTCTGTCTGTGTCCTTGTCGGAGATCTCCCCTCATTTCCTGTCTGATTAAATAATTTCCAGGAAAACAGAAAGAAATGAAAAATCCTGATTTTGAGAAATACTGTGTATAAAGAATTTGTTGGATAATTGCTCTAAGCATTTACCTTGCCCTCCTAAATGGCCATATTTTGCTTATTACATTTCCTATGAGCATCAGCTCCATCTAGTGGCCATAATATGTATATTTTGCCGAAATACTTTGTTTCAATTCTGAACTAGATGGAGCTGACCATTAAAACCAGAAATTCAGGGAGAGTTTAATTACTCCTACTAACCCCAATGCCCCTCCTATTTTATGGGGAAACGGTGGTCCCCCTGCAGAGGTTGGATGCTCCTCCCTGAGCCAGAGCTATAGCTCTCCAATCAAAAAAAACTTCACACTCAGTGCTTTTTGGAGAGCTGTATATGTGATTCGTCAGGTACATGCTGGACCTCTGCAGACAGACCACTGCTTGTTGTAAGATTCTGGTACCTTTGGTACCCTTATTTACCATTTTCCTTTCAAAACATTGCGTCCCACCTTTCTAGTTAGGTGGAACGCATACACCTTTAAGACGGATGATGTCATCGCTGAGTGCCGCTAAGCGGCTATTTCAATCGCCAGCATTCTCTCTCACGTTGTTCGTTCAATGTGTGTCTACATGCTCACAAGCCTTGTCTTGCTGTCGGAACCTCCAGCTATTTGCCTTTACCTGGAACAGACCGGAACCTCGCAACTGATCCCGTATCTCACTACCGGATCACTCCCTCACTACTGGACCCCTCTACTTACTAAACCTTACTAGTGATAAGTACCCCACAGGGGAATCCTCCATAACTAACTTACACTATCATCTTCTGCACATTAAGGACTGTTACTATCTATGCATACTAATTCTACCATCTGCACTGTTACATAGATTGCTAGCTCTTGAGTCTACTACCATCTATCCTTGCACTGGGTTAGTCTATCCTGTCTATGTCATCTGCTGTCCTTACCACCTGTTACCATACATGATTACTAACCTATCTGCATTCTACCTACTACCATCTACTACTCTCCTGAACATTACTATCAAGTGCTTACCATTGCTGTCACTGCTCACACCTGTCCCTTCAGCACATCACTACCATACTATCATATACATCCTATCACTCCAGGAACATCTTATTGAGTGTGTGTATATCTGTATGCTGAAGCAGACAGGCCCACAGTGATGAGTCTGGAGAGTTGGATCTGGTATTCCAACACATCTCTACATGACTACTGAGTGGAGATTCTGCAGATGCAAATCCAGCTTACAATAAAAACGCAGGAGCGTTACACTTGTACACCCAAGAACTTTTCTCTGCAGCATGCTGTCAAAGGACAGGCTTTTTTACTCTGGCTGTGGCTGCTTTCTAAAGGAGACAAGACTGTGTGTGTGTTGATGCACCTGGAATGTAACCTGAAATTATAAATGCAACACTTTTTTTTTGCCCCCAATTTTCATGAGCTGAACTCAAAGATCTAAGACTTTTTCTATGAACACAAAAGTCCTATTTCTCTCAAATATTCACAAATCTGTATAAATCTGTGTTAGTGATCACTTCTCCTTTGCCGAGATAATCCGTCCACCTCACAGGTGTGGCATACCAAGATGCTGATTGGACAGCATGATTATTGCACAGGTGTGCCTCAGGCTGGCCACAATAAAAGGCCACTCTAAAATGTGCAGTTTTATCACACAGCACAATGCCACAGATGTCGCAAGTTGGCATGCTGACTGCAGGAATGTCCACCAGAGCTGTTGCCCGTGAATTGAATGTGCATTTCTCTACCATAAACCGTCTCCAAAGGCATAACCAAAGAATTTCTGCACAAACTGTCAGAAACCATCTCAGGGAAGCTCATCTGCATGCTTGTCGTCCTCATCGGGGTCTCCACCATGTCTTTTCCTCAAAATGCATCAAAATCATGCCAAGAGTAGTGCAGGGACTACTTTGAAGTCGGTGCGACTTCAAGTCACACAGAAGTGAATGGGGCTTATTGGAAATAATGGAGAACGACTTGTCATGCGGTTTTGCAGTCCTAAATCACATGACAAGTCACACAAGGGTGAAAGGGGCCTTAGACAGATTTGTGAACAATATTTGAGAGAAATAGGCCTTTTGTGTACATAGAAAAAGTCTTAGATCTTTGAGTTCAGCTCATGAAAAATGGGGCAAAAACAAAAGTGTTGCGTTTTATAATTTTGTTCGGTGTATTTAGCTGATTTAGACCAAAAGTTCAATTGGGATTTTATGTAATCTTTATTTGTAGTTGGCAATTGCACCACATGCTTATTGAAGCACCGCTGCCTGCTGACTTACCGCTAAATGATTCAGCTTGGTACACTGCAAGCAGAACTGTAATGAGAGACAGAGTAGAAGATTCAAATTAGTTTTGAGCGATGACAAAATACTGTATATATTCTGTATCCTTGCTAATTTTTTCTTTTGCTGGCTATGCAAAAAATATGTGTGATATTTAGACCATGTGGGTTACACAAGCATTATTATTGTGTGTAATAAAGCCAGTCCACGCAGAAATTATATTTCAGATATAGGGGGAGTCCCGTGGACAGAGACATTTATTGGCTCCTTATATGTAAGGAAAATGGAGACAAAAAAATAGGTCAGCTTTGTTTATAAACATTGCTCTAGATATGCAGTATAAATAAAAACAAGTGAAATAAAAAAAAAAGAAAAATACAGAACTACTAGTTACCGAACTAGGTGGAGCTGACCATCAACACACAAATTCAGGGAGGGTTTTTTACCCCCACTAAGCCCAATGGCGCTCCTATTTTGTGGGGAAACAGTGGTCTCTCTGCAGTGGTTAGATGTCCCTCCCTAAGTCAAAGCTACAGCACTTGTTTAGGTAGTATGTGGGATACACAAGTCTTGGCATTATTATTGTATGGAATAAACCTAGTCCACCCAAAAATAATGTTACAGATACAGGGGGACTCCCATGGGCTGAGTTATCCATCGGCTTCTTATATGTAAGGAAAATGTAAAAAAACGAGGTTAGCTTTGTTTATAAACATTGTTCTTGATTTGCATTAGAAATAAAAACAAGTGATATAAAAAAAAAGGCTACATTGCTCAACATTGTTGAAGAATATTGTTATAGATATACCTAAAAGAAAACATTTTAACTAATTATGGATATTGAAATCATCAATGGCATAACAAATGTGTAGCTCTATCACCTTGGGGGCTCTCACTGCACTGTAAGGGTTAAATGCAAATTTTCATCTGGGGGATGGCAATTTAACCATTCTTATCCATTTGCCCCCCTTTGTAGGTCAAAGGCACACTGGCATCATTACATACAATGCAGGGCCAGCATGGGGGGGGGGGGTTCCCACTGCAAGGTTAACTTTTGAATTTACTCAGAGCTGAACTGTAAGTACTTATTTAAGCGCTCACTCACCCAAAGTGAAAACGAGAAGCATGTTGGTGATTTTCATCTTTCTGCCTTTAGGTATCTAAAACAGAACAAAAATAAATGAAAAAAAAAATAAAAAATAGAATGGAAACAGGTGCAAGCTGTCATTTGCCTGTTGCTGGAATTCTCTTACCATCCATTAATCAGTGTCATTATTATACATAATACAAAAATAAATATTTATTGAGATATATATATATATAATATTATTATGCTGTCTAACAAACATAATTATTTGCACTGTTAATGACTCCCTACTTGTCGATAGATAGATAGATAGATAGATAGATAGATAGATAGATAGATAGATAGATAGATAGATAGATAGATAGATAGATAGATAGATAGATAGATAGATAGATAGATAGATAGATAGATAGATAGATCGAGCCAAGAAAGAACAAAGAGAAAAAGAGAGAAGGAAGGAAGAGAGAAAGAGAGAGGGAAGGACGGAAGGAAGGAAGGAAGGAAGGGAGGGAGAGAGGGAGGGAGAGAGGGAGGGAGGGGGGAAGGAAGGAAGGAAGAGAGAGTGGGAGAATGGAGGAAGAGCGAGAGAACTAAAGGGATAGCGAAAGAAAGAAAGAAAGAAAGAAAGAAAGAAAGAAAGAAAGAAAGAAAGAAAGAAAGAAAGAAAGAAAAGAAAAGAGGAAAAGAAGAAAAATAAATTAAGGCAAATATAAAGACAGGGGAGGAGGATGTTGAGAGTGCGAGAAAGAGAGAGATAATGCATGACAGATAGATAGATAGATAGATAGATAGATAGATAGATAGATAGATAGATAGATAGATAGATAGATAGATAGATAGATAGATAGACATTATATTGTCAAAAGTATTGGGACACCTGCCTTTACACGCACCTGAACTTAAATGGCATCCCAGTCTTAGTCCGTAGGGTTCAATATTGAGTTGTCCCCCCCCCCCCCCCTTTGCAGCTATAAAAATTAAAATTATGATGACTATATATATTGGTAATAACTCCCTTCTTGCCATATAGCAGACATAACACAGTTATAATAAGCTTACTGTTGTTTATATATCTATTCAATTTTGCCCACCCCTTGGAAGTTACCTGTCTTTGTCCTCTGTCAATCAGTGTAATTATTATATAATATTTATAAATAATAATATTCAGTATTCTAATTCTCTTCTTGTCATATTGTGGACTTAACAAAGTTATAATAAAGTTCTTGTACTGTAAGTGTGTTATAACTTTGTGGAACCATCTATATGATAAGTATGGATCTATAGTATAATAATAGAGTGAGGTCCTGGACTCTAAAAATACTTCAAAGAAATATATTATATAAATATTAAAGGTGTTTTCCTTCCCCACCAGTTTTTACCATTTTCATTTAGTAATTTTGTTGGTCTCTGTAGCGAATGAAAAAAAAAAGAAAAGAGCAGAAGTCTGTCAAAACATAAAATTATTTTGGAAGCACTTCCACCTGTTTCCAGAGATATTGTAACCTACAAATTGAAAAATATGATGCTGTGTTTGTTTCCAGTTGTTTTGGAATAAAATGTCCTTCAGACAGGAAAGTATCTCATTTTAAAACTGTTGAGCTGTAATTGTTAATTGTTACAAATTAACGAGTTTCAATTTGTTTATAAATAAAGTTACTTTAAAATGTATTTTCTGTCTGTTGAAATACCTTTTTAATTAAACTTTAATTCATTTAATTAACTTTAAAATTAATTAAAATGTTTAATTAAACATATTTCTGAACATTCCTTTGAAATATTACTTTGTTTCCAGCTATTACAGAATAAAATGTCCTCCAGACAGGAAAATATCTATATTGTCATAGAGAACAATGGAAAAATGATAAAGGAGTTTCACTGATCATTTGGATGTAAGCATTTGCCTTTGTACCTGAGTGGTGTTCTCTCTGCTCCTCTTGGCAGTAAAATAAAAATCACAAACTCAGTATTTACATAATTATATATTAGAGGTGGGGGAAGGGGGGGGGGGGATTCAGTCCAAATGGGGTGTGGTGGATTATTTGCATGTTCATTGGGCAATTTCAGTCCCTGAACAGGAGAAGTATAAAATGTAATAGTATCTATCTGTACTACTGATCTATCTATCTATCTATCTATCTATCTATCTATCTATCTATCTATCTATCTATCTATCTATCTATCTATCTATCTATCTATCTATCTATCTATCTATCTATCTATCTATCTATCTATCTATCTATCTATCTATAATTTAAACATAAAAAAATTGAATTTTGTTATTTTAATGATGATACTTGACAGGGGTTTGACCTAATTACCCAAGGATTATCGACTGTGCCCCTATTGAAAGCACAAATTCTGGAGATCCTTCCCATTCAGTTGCCCCCTTCTTTGGCAAGCAACCTCCAGGCTACTTTCCCATTTACCTGGTCCAAGTCCTCCTTAAAATACTTGTGCATTCAGCTCACGGATCACTTTGATACTCTGTATGCTCAATTATACCCCATTACTTGCTGCTGTTAGAAGGGATTTGTCATTATGGAATAAAACTGCTTTCACCTGGCCGGGACATGTGAATATAATAAATAAATATTCCTCCAAGAGTACTCTTTTTCATGCAGATGATACCTGTGCCCTTGCCCAGAGGCTTCTTCACCCAATTGTCTAGCATGCTATCTGGGTTTGTCTGGAATACACGAAAACCAGAGATTGCTCTGAGGGTGCTGAGGTGCCCAAAACACACAGGTGGCTTTGGAATTCCAAACATACAGAGATACTACAGGGCTATTGTCCTTCAGAGGATCCTTAACTGGCACTTCCACACCCACTCTAATCTTTAGGTCTCCCTGGAGAAATACATGGCAGGCAGGAATTTATCCTATGCCCCGTGGCTGTCTCGGGAACACAGGGAGCTGTCAGATACCACTTCCCCAATGATGACCCATGCTCTTGTAGTTTGGGATTGAATCAATCAAATTCTAAACTTGGCTCCTCCTGTGTCCCCGCTAGCCCCACTGGGAGGGTTCCTGTGGTTTCCTTCGGGAAAACAAATGGCCTTCTCTGGGCATTGGGTGGACGATGGTAGTGCCAGTTGTGGTAAGCTCTTGAACGGTAGGCTACTGACTTTTAAGACCTTGAAAGCTCAATATTGGGGTTCCCATATGGATTTCTGGAGGTACAGGTAACTCCACCACTTTTTCTAAGTCCATGGCCGCTCTATAAGGGATATTTCCTCTCTTACACCTTTTGAGCGCCTTTTTATAGCGGAAAAGCCTGTACTGCATAAGGTCTCTGAACTATATCAACTCTTGGTTCTGCCAATTCCAAAGCTAAACTCGCATATATATATATGGGTCTGGGAAAGGGACTTAGGGTTTGAGTTCACTGCGGTTCAGCTGACTCACCTGTACCAGCTTACTCATAAAAGCTCTATTGATTCCAAAACACAGGAAACAAACTATAAGATTTTGTCACGCTGGTTCCGGGTGCCCACTGATCTGGCACATCTACCCCTGAGCAAGGCTGGACAGGCTGTTGCCACTGTGGTACGCTATTGCATCTGTGGTGGGATTGCTCTGTGATCAAGCCCTTGTGCGTTGACATTAAAGTGGAGTTTCGGCCTATTTTGCAACTTTAGTGATTCCTGGAGTGCTCGCTATGCTGATCAACAATTGGGCATTTTCAATTTTTTTCGGGGGTCCCTTACCCGTTTTTCAGGGCATTGTACTTCCTCCTTCTCCCTCCTCTGTGGCCACGGCCACCGACATCACTTCCGTCTTTGCATTGCATCCTGGGAGCTGTTTGTCATCACTCCTAGGAGGCCGGGATCAGGAAGAACTCCCAGAACACTCCCTGGAATCAGGAAGAAGGACACAGCAGATTACACTGTGGCTTCAGATGCCCACATCCAAGATGGCCACGATCAGACAGCATTTTTAAAAGTAAGATTTTGACTAAAATCCAATACTGTACACCTTGTAAGTATGAGAATAGCGGTTCTGTAAAGGATTAGTATTATAGGGGTATTTTTAGTTAAAAAGGTATTTGAGGCCGGAACTCCACTTTAAGTCTCAGATAAAAGACATCTTGTGCCTGGACATCCCTCTCTCCCCGATTCACTTCCTCTTTCATATGCCTTCTATACTGAATAATCAGCATAAGAAAAGCGCATTACCTCATTTACTGAACGCGGCAAGGCATTTGCTCTTAATTTATTGAAAGCGAGCCCAAGTTCCTGGCCGTGAGGAGCAGATCTGCAAGGTAAATGAAATAAGGGAAGCTAAGGACTGGATAGCGACTTGCAAAGAAACCCCTAACTGCCCACCAGCATTTGGTAATCTTGGCTGGACCACATTTATGACCCGGGACAATTGTCCTCCAGTTTGGATCTGGCATTGCTGGAATTAGCAGAACCATCCCTTGGACAACATATTCAGCTTTGGCAGCAGTAAGACAGGGCTCTCTTTTTGTGGTGGACGCGCTTCCTCCCATTTCCATACAATTTTATTTTCTATAGGATGACGGGCTTGGTGTGGGCGAGGGCACTAGGTGCGAGAATTAAGGTATGTTCCTGTTCTTTCTTTTTCCTTCTCTTTTTACTTTTTCTTTGAACAATGAATATGTTTTTTCTTGTTTTTGGAATTTGGTTTAAGTACTGCTTAATAATGCACTAGCCTGACATGCAGTCCTAGCGTTTTACCACTGAGGGGGGGGCCTCCTCTCCTGAGAGTGGCATTGTTTCTCCACTTGGGTGTTTATAATACCCTTCAGGGTGGCACCGGTGTTGGTGGTGTGCTTGGGGGGGTTAATTGGAGCCACTTTTTGCCCCCCATCTCCAGCGTTTGGGCCGGCCGGGCTATTCTGTAGTTAATCTAGCACTCCCATTGGTATTCGCTGGCATAGTGCTAGCTACTAGACGTGTCAAGACTTTTCTTATTTGTGTTTTCTCCTATATACATACTGGTTGGCGACAGAATCATGGGGGCTACCCCCGATCCCAATGGGGAGAGCCCAAGTGTTACACTGCTATACACCCGTTGTTCCTCCTTTTATTCTCTTGTTTACTACTTGTACTTCACATTTTATACATGTCCTTTAGACCGCATTCACACTAGTCCGACTTGGACCGCGACTTGCCAGCATGACAAGTCGCGGTCCATCACGCTCCCATTGTGCGGTACAGGAGCCGTTCTAATAGGAGCGACACAAGTCGCTCCGACTTAGAAAAAGGGTCCTGTACTACTTCGGGGCGACCTGGAGGCGACTTGCATAGACATTCATTTTATGAAGTCCGTTCAAGTCGCGCGGAAGTCGCGCTGCACGCAACTTCACAGGTCGCCCCCTAAGTCGGAGCGACGTAGTGTGAACCGAGCCTTAAACCTATGTTTTTGCTTTACTGGAAATGTTGTTATGACATGTTATTTTGTCTTAAATAAAGATTATATCAAAATGAAAGCAAAAATATTAGTAGAGTCTCAATTTTCTGTCACTTTAGGAAGGGACGTTGCACAGTAAAGCCCCGTACACACGCACTGATTGTTGGCTGTAAATTTTCGGCCAACGTCCGATCGGCCGATTGTCGGCTTGTTAGTATGATGCTTCCGACAACCGACTGCGACTTTTCGGCCGAACAAAATCTGGTGTGCATGCTATAAAATTTTTATTGGCCGTCACCAGAACGGCCGATTGTTCGTCAGTCAGTACAGATTTCGGCCGACAAAAGTCAGATGAGCAAGACTGGGCATGCTCAGAGAAGAAAAAACACACGAAAAGTAAACCAGCACATGACATCACTTCTGCAGTTGGTTGTTGTTGGCCGACAAAATTCGTGTGCAGTCTAGAGCACATTTCAACCAACACAACAACACTGGACAAAAGACGGCCGATTGGTCGGCCAACAATCGGTGCGTGTGTTTGGCTTAACGAGGCTTAAGAGCAGTTACATTTTGCAAAGCTTTAGTTCATGAGATAATAATGGTGTTATTGGCTTGATTGGTGGATCCCAGGTTCCTGATCCCTGTATTTAAGCTAATACAATAAGGGTATCTATAACTAACAAAAATATGAATTAAGTTCATAACTCATTTTTGATTGAAGATTGATTGTTTTTCTTTATGCCATTTCATAAAACCTAACAAAGTTTGGTAGTTGGGACCCTCGAAACATGTTGTTAAAGTCATTGGAACCTCCCCAATGCTAAAGTTATCCAAAATCCATGAATGACTCAGCCCTAAGAATAACGAAGCTGCCAAGTGCTATATAGTAAGGGTGGGAGGACCAATGACAAGTTGTGAAACAAATTTGTAAAAAATATTTTTATGCTATATTTTGGGATACAGCAACAGTTGGACTATTTCATGTCACTATGAGGGAGTCGTGGCTTACCTCCAATACGTGTCCCCATTAGCTATTACTAATGTTGGGCTTACAGCTCATTCACATCAGCTGGAGGAACTTTCCCTGGGCGTCCATCCCAGCTATGAACACATCATATCGGCAGTCCCTGGTCTCTTAGACATTGGCTCTCCCTGGATGGATCTCGCTATTCTAGGCTTGCTGAATACAGTATTGGCCGCAGCTTCCATTGGACCATCCCGGAACACATCCACCGCTGGCCTCCATCTGTCACCCCCACCACTCTGTGAGTGCAACTGTTTTTTATACATATACATTTTTTAATAAACCTTGCTACACCATGCCTGCTTGGATCCTCTCTTTCCTTCCCCTCTTCATTATGAAGAAGACCTACTGAAACTAGAGCATGCAAAATCTGGTGTAACTGCGCATAGAAACCAATTAGCTTCCAGGTTTTTTCCCGAAGCTTAATTGAGCAAGCTGAAATTGGAATCAGATTGGCTACCATAGCTTCACAAGATCCTGTGTGGTCCAGTTTTAATAAATCTTTCCCATGTTAATGCTTTTATGTAAAGTTAATAAATGGATGAAATTTTAACAGTTTTATATGTGCATCATAATATCAGACAGCTTCATAAAATCGCATGTTTTGTTAACCACTTGCCGACGGCCGCCCGACTATATACAGCGGCGGTCAGCCCCTCCCAGGCAAAGTGACGTGCCGGTACGTCACTAGCCTGGGAGCCAATAGGGGGTGAGCGCGCGCCGCTGGAGGCGCGCTCCCGCCCCCGCTTGTTCACTAAGCAGCCCATGCATGTGACCGGAGGACCCGATGTCCGCCGGTCACTCGCGATCGTCGGATACAGCGGGAGAAAGGCAGGCGGCTAATGTAAACACAGCCGCCTGTCATTCTCCCCTGTGTAACAGCACAGATCATACGGTCCTGCTATGTAGGACCGTTGATCTCTGCTGTTACACACACAGGCACATCCAATCACAGTTAGAAGCACGCCCCTAGGGACACACTTAACCCCTCCCTCTCCAATAAAGTTAACCCCTTCCCTCCCAGTGTCATTTTTACAGTAACAGTGCAAAGGTATAGCACTGATTACTGTAGTAATGTCACTGGTATCCCCAAAAGTGTCAAAAATGTCAGTCAAGGGTCCAATCTGTCCCGCAACAAAAATCGCAGATAGCCGCCATTACTCGTTAAAAAAAAACAATAAAAATGACAAAAATCTTTCCCTTAGTTACTAAACACAATAACTTTTGCGCAAACCAATCAAAATACGCTTTTTGCGATTTTTTTTTTTACCAAACATTTGTAGCAGAAAACAAATTGGCCTAAAATGTTAAAAAATTTAGATTTTTACTTTTTTCTGGGGGGAATTTCATAGAAAAAAATGTGAAAAATATTGTTATTTTTGCAAAATTGTCGCTCTTTTTTTGTTTATAGCGCATGATCAAAAAATCGCACAGGTGATCAAATACCACCAAAAGAAAGCTCTGTTTGTGGGAAAAAAAGGACGTCAAATTAATTTGGGTACAGCATCGCACGACCGCGCAATTGTCCGTTAAAGTCACGCAGTGCTGAATCGCAAAATACCCCCTGGTCAGGAAGGGGGTAAAATCTTCCGGGGCTTAAGTGGTTACGTTTTTGACATTGATCAATTTTCTGTCAGTTGAAGAAGTGATTCTTCACAGTAAAAGTGACTATGTTTAAAAAATGCTTTAGTAATGGCAAAAAAAAGGAAAAAAAAATGGAATGTAAAATAAAGCAGGATGGTTTTTATACAACTAAAATGATACCCTAAATTAGAATTAAATAAGCCTAAGGGAGAAATATTAATCCTGAGAAATAATCCAGCTTTCTTTAGGGGGGCCTTGGATTAATTTCCCCCCAACAAATACCAAACAGTGTTGTAGGGGGTTGTTTTGAATTTGTCGTGCAACAAACCTACAAACTTGATGAACAGCAATCTTTTATAAATAGGGATGAGAAAAGTTGAGAGTTTTCATTTACCAGAAATGTCAGTGAAGGTCAGGAAGTGTTTGTGCTTTCTTATGGTGCAATGAACTTTAAATGGCTTCTAAAAGGTACAGGAGCTCCTTTCAACTATTATGGACATGTTCAAGAAAGTCACCTGGTTAGCCGGGAACATAACATTAGAAATTGAGGAAGAGAAAAACCCTAATGCTAATGCTAACCATAAATGAACATCCAATTTTAACCCAATGCTAATGCTAATTCTAACCCTAACACAGACCCTGACTTTAACCCTAACCTAATGCTAACCATCATGTTAACCCTAACAATAACCCTAAAACTAACCCAAGCTCTAATTCTAATGCTAACTGTAACACTAACCCTAATAAAAACCTTAGTAATAACCCTAACTCTTACCCTAACTCTAACCCTAAACTAACAACCCAGTCTAACCCAATGCTAATACTGACTCTAATCCTAACACAGACCCTGGCTTTAACCATAACCTAATACTAACCCTCATGCTAACCCGAACAATAACCCTAAAACTAACTCTATATCTAATTCTAATGCTAACCATAACACTAACCCTAGTAAAAACCCTAGTAATATCCCTAACTCTAACCCTAAACTAACAACCCATTCTAACCCAATGCTAATACTGACTCTAACTCTTATACAGACCCTGACATTAACCTTAACCTAATGCTAACTCTCATGCTAACCCTAATATTAACCCTAAAACTAACTCTATCTCTAATTTTAATGCTAACCATAACACTAACCCTAGTAAAAACCCTACAAATATCCCTAACTCTAATCCTAACTCTAACCCTAAACTAACAACCCATTCTAACCCAATGCTAATACTAACTCTAACCTTAACACAGACCCTGACTTTAACCCTAACCTATTTTTAACCCTCATGCTAACCCTAATAATAACCCTAAAACTAACTCTAGCTCTAATTATAATGCTAACTATAACACTAACCCTAGTAAAAACCCCTAGTAATAACCCTAACTCTAGCCCTAACTCTAACCCTAAACTAACAACCCATTTCTAACCCAATGCTAATACTACCTCTAACCTTAAAACAGACCCTGACTTTAACCTTAACCTAATGCTAACCCTCATGCTAACCTTAATAATAACCCTAAAACTAACTCTACCTCTAAATGTAATGCTTACCATAACACTAACCCTAGTAAAAACCCTAGTAAAAACCCTAACTCTAACCCTAAACTAACAACCCATTTTAACCCAATGCTAATACTAACTCTAGCCTTAATACAGACCCTGACATTAACCCTAACCTAATGCTAACTCTCACGCTAACCCTAATAATAACCTTAAAACTAACTCTATCTCTAATTCTGATGCTAAGCATAACACTAACCCTAGTATAAACCCTAGTAATATTCCTAACTCTGACCCTAAACTAACAACCCATTCGAACCCAATGCTAATACTAACTCTAACTCTTATACAGACCCTGACATTAACCTTAACCTAATGCTAACTCTCATGCTAACCCTAATATTAACCCTAAAACTAACTCTATCTCTAATTTTAATGCTAACCATAACACTAACCCTAGTAAAAACCCTACAAATATCCCTAACTCTAATCCTAACTCTAACCCTAAACTAACAACCCATTCTAACCCAATGCTAATACTAACTCTAACCTTAACACAGACCCTGACTTTAACCCTAACCTATTTTTAACCCTCATGCTAACCCTAATAATAACCCTAAAACTAACTCTAGCTCTAATTATAATGCTAACTATAACACTAACCCTAGTAAAAACCCCTAGTAATAACCCTAACTCTAGCCCTAACTCTAACCCTAAACTAACAACCCATTTCTAACCCAATGCTAATACTACCTCTAACCTTAAAACAGACCCTGACTTTAACCTTAACCTAATGCTAACCCTCATGCTAACCTTAATAATAACCCTAAAACTAACTCTACCTCTAAATGTAATGCTTACCATAACACTAACCCTAGTAAAAACCCTAGTAAAAACCCTAACTCTAACCCTAAACTAACAACCCATTTTAACCCAATGCTAATACTAACTCTAGCCTTAATACAGACCCTGACATTAACCCTAACCTAATGCTAACTCTCACGCTAACCCTAATAATAACCTTAAAACTAACTCTATCTCTAATTCTGATGCTAAGCATAACACTAACCCTAGTATAAACCCTAGTAATATTCCTAACTCTGACCCTAAACTAACAACCCATTCGAACCCAATGCTAATACTAACTCTAACTCTTATACAGACCCTGACATTAACCTTAACCTAATGTTAACTCTCATGCTAACCCTAATAATAACCCTAAAACTAACTCTATCTCTAATTTTAATGCTAACCATAACACTAACCCTAGTAAAAACCCTACAAATATCCCTAACTCTAATCCTAACTCTAACCCTAAACTAACAACCCATTCTAACCCAATGCTAATACTAACTCTAACCTTAACACAGACCCTGACTTTAACCCTAACCTATTTTTAACCCTCATGCTAACCCTAATAATAACCCTAAAACTAACTCTAGCTCTAATTATAATGCTAACTATAACACTAACCCTAGTAAAAACCCCTAGTAATAACCCTAACTCTAGTCCTAACTCTAACCCTAAACTAACAACCCATTTCTAACCCAATGCTAATACTAACTCTAACCTTAAAACAGACCCTGACTTTAACCTTAACCTAATGCTAACCCTCATGCTAACCTTAATAATAACCCTAAAACTAACTCTACCTCTAAATGTAATGCTTACCATAACACTAACCCTAGTAAAAACCCTAGTAATAACCCTAACTCTAACCCTAAACTAACAACCCATTTCTAACCCAATGCTAATACTACCTCTAACCTTAAAACAGACCCTGACTTTAACCTTAACCTAATGCTAACCCTCATGCTAACCTTAATAATAACCCTAAAACTAACTCTACCTCTAAATGTAATGCTTACCATAACACTAACCCTAGTAAAAACCCTAGTAAAAACCCTAACTCTAACCCTAAACTAACAACCCATTTTAACCCAATGCTAATACTAACTCTAGCCTTAATACAGACCCTGACATTAACCCTAACCTAATGCTAACTCTCACGCTAACCCTAATAATAACCTTAAAACTAACTCTATCTCTAATTCTGATGCTAAGCATAACACTAACCCTAGTATAAACCCTAGTAATATTCCTAACTCTGACCCTAAACTAGCAACCCATTCGAACCCAATGCTAATACTAACTCTAACCTTAAAACAGACCCTAACTTTAACTTTAACCTAATGTTAACCCTCATGCTGACCCTAATAATAACCCTAAAACTAACTCTATCTCTAATTTTAATGCTAATCATAACACTAACCCTAGTAAAAACCCTAGTAATATCCCTAACTCTAACCCTAATTATAACCCTAATCTAACAACCCATTTTAACCCAATGCTAATACTAACTCTAACCTTAATGCAGATCCTAATTTTAACCTTAACCTAATGCTAACCCTCATGCTAACCCTAATAATAACCCTAAAGCTAACTCTATCTCTAATTTTTTTTTTTTACTTTCAATCATTTTTATTGAATTTTCAAATAGGAAGAAAAACAATAACAATAAGATATCCATAACAATACAAAGGTACAGTCTGGTCAAACAGGAGCAGAGAGCAATTGAACAACATAGGCAGTCATGAGAGTCATGGGTGAAAAAGAACAACATCTGTCCTTGCGAATAACAATAAACGCAAAATGGGGGGTTAAGGGAGTAGGGAAATCTAGAAGCGGCAACTCGCCGCTGACTGCGAGGATGTGAGCCAAAGTGAGGGGAAGGGAAAAAGAATCCGTCCGGACAGAACCACCCCCAGCCGGCCATCCGCCACAGAGGACAAGCCCCTGCTAACCATAACACTAATCCTAGTAATATCCCTAACTCTAACCCTAAACTAACAACCCATTCTAACCCAATGCTAATACTGACTCTAACTCTTATACAGACCCTGACATTAACCTTAACCTAATGCTAACTCTCATGCTAACCCTAATATTAACCCTAAAACTAACTCTATCTCTAATTTTAATGCTAACCATAACACTAACCCTAGTAAAAACCCTACAAATATCCCTAACTCTAATCCTAACTCTAACCCTAAACTAACAACCCATTCTAACCCAATGATAATACTAACTCTAACCTTAACACAGACCCTGACTTTAATCTTAACTTAATGCTAACCCTCATGCTAACCTTAATAATAACCCTAAAACTAACTCTACCTCTAAATGTAATGCTTACCATAACACTAACCCTAGTAAAAACCCTAACTCTAACCCTAAACTAACAACCCATTTTAACCCAATGCTAATACTAACTCTAGCCTTAATACAGACCCTGACATTAACCCTAACCTAATGCTAACTCTCACGCTAACCCTAATAATAACCTTAAAACTAACTCTATCTCTAATTCTAATGCTAAGCATAACACTAACCCTAGTATAAACCCTATTAATATTCCTAACTCTGACCCTAAACTAACAATCCATTCGAACCCAATGCTAATACTAACTCTAACCTTAAAACAGACCCTAACTTTAACTTTAACCTAATGTTAACCCTCATGCTAACCCTAATAATAACCCTAAAACTAACTCTATCTCGAATTTTAATGCTAACCATAACACTAACCCTAGTAAAAACCCTACAAATATCCCTAACTCTAACCCTAAACTAACAACCCATTCTAACCCAATGCTAATACTAACTCTAACCTTAACACAGACCCTGACTTTAATCTTAACTTAATGCTAACCCTCATGCTAACCCTAATAATAACCCTAAAACTAGCTCTAGCTCTAATTATAATGCTAACCATAACACTAACCCTAGTGAAAACCCCTAGTAATAACCATAACTCTAATCCTAATGCTAGCCATAACACAACCTTAGCATCATTCTAATGATAACCCTAACTTCCTAATTCTTACTCTAACACTAACCACCATGCTAACCCTAACACTAAACCTAACTTCAATCCTAACACTAAGCCTGACTCTAACCCTAACCTATCCCTTCATTCTAATCCTAACTCAAATCCTAACCTTAACCTAAATAATATGGGAACATTTTAAAATAATATTAATGAAATGTTATTGAAGGCAAAAAATTGGAATTTCACAATAATAATAATAATAATATATTTTGGAAAGATTACCCTGCTCATCCCTTCCTATTAAATATGCAACTGTATTAGCTATTTAGTTTCCATCTCAGACATCATGGGCTGATCCAGAGAGAAGAAATCAGGTGCTATACATGTAAAATTTTCTTTCAAGCAAAATGTAGCTGTGCAGATATACTTTGTATGTGATTGTGTAATGAGAAGGGTGAGGTGTTCCAGGGATTTGTTTGTTGGACACTTTTAGAGAAGTCATGATAACCTGACCTTTAAACATCTGCCAAAAACTGACCATGACTGATATCCTTTTACTGGATTAGGAGCACCCTAACTGTTAAACTGACACTAGTAAACCTATATGTCTCCTATTTGAGCTCAGAATTTGGTCCAAGATCAGTTATGGTAAACAAAGTCACAAACCCTTGTTGGCCCTTTGTTTACATTCCACATAATGGCTCAGAGAACTCTCAATAATGGTGAGGAGTAAGGGGTGCAGATGGATCGGCAGGATGGATTACGGATTTACAATGCTGGATATTTTTTTAGGTTGTTTTTTTTCTGGTAAGATTCCCCCCCCCCCCCCCAAAGGCCAGGGTTGTGGGGAAAAGGTGTTTGTCATTATTACCGTGAACCTCATATTATTGAGGGCATGTGGCTTGATATGGGTCAGAAAGAGGGGAGCAGCATGGCAGCATGGCAGACCCTCACCTTCCAGGCCTGTTCTCAAATGAAGGACTAGTATAGATTTTGGTGGACTCCTATACCATTTTTGTGTGGTTTTCCCCTTAAAATCTGAAGGGACAGGGATGGATTTTGAGGGGACCCCCTGCCATTTTTCTTGCATTGGATTCCCCTTTAACTGTATCATGGTGTTGATTTTAAGGGGGCCTCACACCTTTTTTTTTTTCTTGTTTCATTTTTTGGGTTCCCCCTAAAATCGATACCAGATTCAAAGTGTCTGGTATGGATATTGAGGAACCTATATCTTTTTTTAAAATCAGCAAAACACTAGAATATAATATACCTTACTAATGCTAGCTGCATGCAGATTAAAAAAGTTCCACTTTAACAGCTCTAAAGTGTGTTTTTACCTATTCCCACCATTCCCACCACACCTTTCTAGTCCCAGTTGATTCCTTTGTTTCTAAATTCAAAAGATATCACACCCTAAGACCCCGTTCACACTGGGGCGACTTGTCAGGCGACCTGGTCGCCTGACAAGTCACCGTGGGTCGCCTGCCATAGAGTAGCACAGGACCCGTTCTAATAGGAGCGACACAAGTCGCTCCGACTTAGAAAAAGGGTCCTGAGCTTCTTTGGGGAGACCTGGAGCGACCTGCATTGACTTCAATGATATGAAGTCTGTGCCGGCCGCTCCGAGGTCGCGGTGCGAGCTGCGCACCGCGACTTCACAGGTCGCCCGGCAAAGTCGGGTCGCGCCTATGTGAACCGGCTCTTAGCTCCCAAGTAGAACCTTTAAACCAGTGGTCCTCAACTCCGGTCCTCAGGGCCCACTAACAGGCCAGATTTTAAGTATTACCTTGGGGAGATGCAGACTAGAGTACTGCAATCACTGAGCAGCAAATTATATCACCTAGGATGTATTTCAGTTATCTTGCAAACCTGGCCTGTTAGTGGGCCCTGAAGGCCAGGGTTGAGGACCACTGCTTTAAACCCATTCACCAAGGCAATAGCTAAGGTGCAGTCCTTTGACTTGTAACCATAATCAAAAATGGGGGGGGGGGGGTGGAGAAAGGTATCTCCTAGAAGTCAAAACGGGTGTCCCATTTTGACTTCTAGGAGATACCTTTCTCCACCCCCCCTCCCTTTTTCCTTTGTTTCCAACCTGTTGATTGTTTTAGGAAGAATATAGTATTTTCTATCTTGCTTTAATATGTAGCGTATATTAATCCTTTTGTGATTTGTTGTGTTATAAAGATTAGGTGAGCCCTGTAGTCCACCAGGGCATCTGCTTTAAAAAGTGCCATATGCAGAGCAGCGGTCAGGCTTGAGAAAGGGGGCATGTCCATGAAACGTGTTGCCTGCCTGTTGCACAGTTCTCTCCCCATCCATGATGCTCCTCCCCTGACAGCTGAACTTCTTTCATTTTTTAATTTTGGAAAGGACAATGAATATCCTGAGCTATGGTAAGGTGTTCATATGCTGTCTTATTGTGCGATCAGATTTTATTTCTTTCTGTATCCTTGTCGGAGAGTTCCCCTCAATTCCTGTCTGTTGAAACTATTGTCATCAGGACAGAAAGTAAAGGGAGGTCTCTCTAATGAAGCCCCAGATAGCAGTAAAAAATCCTTCCACTAAGTGCCAGTTCACACTACCGCGACTTGTCAGGCGACTGGTCAGCCTGACAAGTCGCGGTCCATTCTGTGCTACGGTAACCGTTCTAATAGTCGCTCCGACTTAGAAAATAGTTCCTGTACTACTTTGGGGCGACATCGGAGCGACTTGCATTGACTTCCATTATGTGAAGTCCGTGCAAGTCGCGCCGAAGTCGCGGTGCACGCGACTTCACAGGTCGCCCCCGAAGTCAGATCGCCATAGTGTGAACCGACACTTATGAAGTTATTTATTATTTATTTTATTTATTCAAAAATTTTTTTTTTTTTTTACTGTGATGTGAACAAAAAAAAAACATCAATTAGAAACAAAATAAACAAAATAATTACAATGTTGCGAGACATCCTTTTTATTGCTGTAATGTTTATGTAAAGACAGATCTATTGAGTAGCTATGGCTATGCAATGTATAAACTTGTTCAGATGTATTGTGTGATACATTGTAACAGCAATTTGACTCACATCATCTTCCTGTTAACCAGTTCTGGACCGGAAGATTTGCCCCCTTAATGACCAGGCCATTTTTTGCAATTCGGCACTGCGTTACTTTAACTGACAATTGTGCTGCCGTGCGACACTGTACCCGAGATCGATCCCCGCTGAGAGAGGACGGTCAGCTGTTGTAAACACAGCTGACCGTTGTTCTCTCTGAAATGATCCCAGAGCGCCTGTGATCCTTCTATATAGGATCACAGGTCTCTATGATCATTTCACAAGTCCCTCCCCCCACAGTTAAAAATCATCCCCTAGGCTCACAATTAACCCTTTGATCAACCCTTCCCTGCCAGTGTCATTAGTATAGTAACAGTGCATATTTTTAGCACTGATTACTGTAGTAATGTCACTGGTACCCCCAAAAGTGTCAAAAATGTCAGTTAGGAGTCCGATGTGTCTATGTCGCAGTCCTGCTAAAAATCGAAGATCACTGCTATTACAAGTAAAAAAATAAATAAATAAATATGACATAAATCTTTCCCCTACTTTGTAGACACTATAACTTTTGTGCAAACCAATCAATTGGGATTTTTTTTTACCAAAAATATGTAGCAGAATACAAATTGGCCTAAAAGGATGAAAATTTTTGATTTTTTTGATTTTTTTATTTGGGATGTTATATAGCAGAATGTGAAAAATATTGCTTTTTATTCCAGAATTCTCGCAATTTTTTTAGCGCAAAAAATAAAAATCACACAAGTGATCAAATACCACCAAAAGAAAGCTCTATTTGTGGGAAAACCAGAACATCAATTGTATTTGGGTACGACATCGCACGACCGCGCAATTGTCAGTTAAAGCAACGCAGTGCCGAATTGCAAAAAATGGCCTGATCATTTAGGGGGTAAAACCTTTCCGGGGCTGAAGTGGTTAATAAGGATATTTACAGGAATGTGACTTTTTGGCCTGCAGTCCAGACAGAAGATGTCGTATTTTAACCAAAGGTAAAAAAAAAAAAAAAATCCCCTCACGTAATATTCATTTGTCCAGATATACTTTGCATGTGATTGTGTAATGAGAAGGGTGAGACGTTCCCAGGATCTGTTTGTTGGACAAACACTTCCAGAGAAGTCATGATAACCCGACCTTCTGCCGCAGTCTGACCATGACTGATATTTTTGGTTAATGAGCATCCTAACTGCTATACCGGCACTAGTAAACCCATAGGTGTGTGCAGCCTATTGCATTAGGGTGTGCACCCCAAAGCTCAAGCACATATGTGTGTGCGCATGTGTATAGATACTAATGGCGTCAGTAGAGCAGTGGAAGGTGTCAATAGAGCAGAGACTTTTGTCAGTAGGGCTCAGTGCTCAGTGCATTTCCTGCAATGGCTAATATGGAGTTCCCCCTTCTCCCCATGGCCATTGATATGGAGTTGCCCCCTCTGCCCAAAGCCATTGATATGGAGTTGCCCCCCTCTGCATATAACCATTGATATGGAGTTGCCCCCTCTGCCCATGGCTATAATATGGATTTGTCCCCCCTCTGCCCATAGCCATTAATATGGAGTTGGCCCCCTTTCCCTATGGCCGTTAATATATAGTTGCCCCCCTCTCCCCATGGCCATTAATATGGATTTGCCCCCCTCTGCTCATAGCCATTAATATGGAGTTGCCCCCCTCTGCTCATAGCCATTAATATGGAGTTGCCCCCTCCTTCCCATGGCCAATAATATGGAGTTGCCCCCCTCTGCCCATGGCCATTAATGTGGCGTTGCCCCCTCTGCCTATGGCCATGAATTTGGATTTGCCCCCCTCTCCCCATGGTCATTATTATGGAGTTGCCCCCCTCTGCCCATGGCCATTAATATGCAGTTGCCCCCCTCTCCCCATGGCCATTAATATGGAGTTTCCCCCCTCTGCCCATGGCCATTAATATGCATTTGCCCCCCTCTCCCCATGGTTATTAATATAGAGCGGCTGGTGCTCCATGGGCCCGGGGGGGCGGGGGGGGGTGGGGGCGGCAGATGGACCGTACCATACCCCACCCCCCCTGGACCACACCAGGCCGCACACCCACCCCCCCCCCCTCGGACCACAGCAGGAAAGAAGACAGGACACAGGGGACAGGACAGGACCCCCCCTGCTCACTCTCCCTGCCTGGATATCTGGCGACGGCTTCGGCTTCTTCCTTCTGCCTTTCTGTCTTCTGCATCTCCTCCCTCCTCCTGCATGCTTAATGGCATGGCTTCTCCTTTCAGACAATCGGGAAATGGGTCTCAAGACCCGCCTCCTGATTGGCCAGAGGAGGATCCGTGAAACAATGGCAAATTTTTATTGGCTATAGTCACACAACTGGGTGGGCTCACTGCACCCCGAGCCCACCCTTTTTTTAAGCCTATTAGAGCCTCTGGCTCTAATCACATGGCTAAAAAAAAAAAAAAAAAAGCCCCATTGAAGTCCATGCGTCCGGCGCCCCGCATGTAGATTAGGTGGCCGAATGCATGAATGGGGGGGCAGCGCCCCTGCGCCCCCAATGCACCAGCCGCCACTGATAGAGCTGCGGATGGTGTTAGGAGTTTTTATTTTTATTATTTTATTTGTTACAATTTTTTAAATTCTTTTTTTACCTTTTTTTTAGGAGCCCCATTAGGGGGCTTTGCTGGAATATCAGGAGCCTAAACAGGGGGAATTTGCACCATGCAGGGTGATTAGGGTGTGCCCACACCTATTAAAACCAAGATCAGTTATGGTCAGCCACCATTTAAACTGCTAAAGTGACACAAGACAACCTACCTTTCTCCACATTATCAGGACTTAAGAAGTCCTCCCGATCCAGATCCACGCTAAAGTAAAGCCCTGAGTGGCCATTAAGCACACACATATTGGATGGAGGCAGTTGGTGGAGTTCATGGCCGCCTCACACTATTGATCCTGACTCTGGCAAGAACTGACTGGGGGAAGACAGAGATCCGTGTTCCTGCTTAGCAGGAACACAAGATCTCCATCTTCTCTGGGTGACACCTGCCAGAGGGGGTGACACCATCAGGGCCAGCGCTAGCTGTGTTTGGCATAGCACCGGCAGCATCTGCAGGGACTTCTGCATGTGAATGCCACCCGCAGTGACGCAATGGTGTGTGGAGGAAGGACCTGAGACAGGAGGAAGCTGAAAATCCACTGAAGGAGAGTGCTGGCTTGCTGGTGCTCAGGGCCCAGGATGGATGGAGGAAGGGGAGGGTAGACTCAGACACAGGCTGTTTGCAGAATGCTTCCCCAAATGTTTCCTATGACTTGCAGAACCCAGCTCCTTACTTCACCCCCACCGGCTCCTCGATCCCTGGTCACCCCCCTCCATGGGGCTCATCATGTGGGGGGCTGGGATCTGGGATCACCAAGTAACTACCCACCACAGGATCCCCTGTGCTGCCCATCCCCACCAGATCTTTGCTTTTTAACCCTGCGTCTGCTGAAATGCCATCATCATCATCACCTCCACACTTGGGGGTTCCTAGTGGGTTCTGTCGCTTTAGGGTGCCTCCCCTCACACTCCTTTAGAAATGTGTCTATGGGAATGTTTGAGCATTCTTCAAGAAGCAAATTTGTGAGGTCAGACACTGATGTTGGACGAGAAGGCCTGGCTCACAGTTTCCGCTCTAATTCATCCCAAAGGTTTTCTCTAGGGTTGAGGTCAGGACTCTGTGCAGGCCATTCAAGTTCCTCCACCCCAAATTCGCTCATCCATGTCTTTATGGACCTTGCTTTGTACACTGGTCCAAATCATTTGGTGAAGGGGGATTATGGTGTGGGGTTGTTTTTCAGGGGTTGGGCTTGGCCCCTTAGTTCCAGTGAAGGGAACTCTTAAGGAGTCAGCAAACCAAGACATTTTGAACAATTTCATGCTCTCAACTTTGTTGGAATTGCCCATTCCTGTTCCAACATAACTGCGCACTAGTGCAAGGTCCACAAAGATATGGATGAACGAGTTTGGGGTGGAGGAACTTGACTGGCTTGCACAGAGTCCTGACCTCAACCTGATAGAACACCTTTGGGATGAATTAGAGTGGAGACCACGAGCCAGGCCTTCTCGTGCAACATCAGTACCTGACCTATCAAATGCCATTCTGGAAGAATGGTCAAACATTCCCATAGACACACTCCTTAACCTTGTGGACAGCCTTCCCAGAAGAGTTGAAGCTGTTATAGCTGCAAAGGGTGGGCCAACTCAATATTGAACCCTACGGACTAAGACTGGGATGCCATTAAAGTTCATGTGCGTGGCTGACTCATATTCTCCTTTGCAATGGGCACCGACTTTTAAATATTTAGGGATCAATATTTCTCCCAACACTAAGGATTTTAGACATCTTAATTTGTTCCCAGCTCTTCAGTAGTGTAAACAGAGATTGAAAGCCTAGTAACATCTCCCTTTCTCCCCTATTGGGAGAATTAATTGAATTAAAATGAAAATCCTCCCGTTTCTATTATACAGTCTTAGGCATGCCCCAGAGTGGCTACCGAAATCCTTTTTTAACCACTTTACCACCGGAGGATTTTGCTGTCTTACGTCTGGGCCACTTTTTGCAATTCGGCACTGTGCGACTTTAACTGACAATTGCGCAGTCATGCAACGCCGTACCCAAACGAAATTTAAGTCCTTTTTTTCCCACAAATAGAGCTTTCTTTTGGTGGTATTTGATCACCTGTGCAATTTTTACTTTTTGCGCTATAAACAAAAAAAGAACGACAATTTTGAAAAAATAACAATATTTTTCACATTTTTTTATATGAAATTCCCCCCCAAAAAAATGTAAAAATCGAATTTTTTTTATCATTTTAGGCCAATTTGTTTTCTGCTACATATTTTTGGTAAAAAAAATCGTAATAAGCGTATTTTGATTGGTTTGCGCAAAAGTTATTGCGTTTACTAACTAAGGGAAAGATTTCTGTCGTTTTTGGTGTTTTTTTTTTTTAACGAGTAATGGCGGCGATCTGCGATTTCTTTTTTGCGGGACTGCGACATTGCGGCGGACAGATCGGACCCTTGACTGACATTTTTGACACTTTTGGGGGTACCAGTGACATTACTACAGTAATCAGTGCTATAAATATGCACTGTTACTGTAAAAATGACACTGGCAGGGAAGGGGATAATTTTATTGGAGAGGGAGGGGTTAATGTATGCCTGGTGCTTACTGACATGTGTGGGGGGAGGTGACTGAGTGACACAGGGACAGATCCAGGGTTCAGCTATGCTGAACCCTGCAATCTGACACTGCCTGTCACTTAGGAGATCCGCCCGCTTGTGTTTACACAAGCGGGCGGATCTCCAGACTCGATTCCCCGATGATCGGGGAAGAGCAGCGGCGATCGCCGCTGCTCCTCCCCTGGCCCGACTGCCGCTGTGACTGAATACAGTGGGAGCGAGCCTCCGGCGGCGCGCGCGCGCCGCCGAGAGAGGGGAATGTCTAGCGACGTAGGTCTGCGTCGCCAGACGTTATCGAACCACTTTGCCACAGTAGAGCTCTAGTGAGCAGCGGTAAAGTGGTTAAACAATTAGATTCACTTCAATCTTGACCAGCTAGATTTAAAAGGAAAGGTTTATGCAGACCTTGGACACAAGGGGGCTTGGCTTGCCCAGACTTTCATACCTACTATTTGGCAGCCATGCTAACCCACGCTAATAACTGGCTTATCCCTGGTGACACAAATGCCTCAGTAGTATTAGAAGCTGCGTACTATGAGACCCTCCGTAATCTCCTCTACAGGGGTCTGAGAGTCTCTCACCCGCCCCTTACAGCCGCTATGAGGGCCCTTATTAAGGCCTAGAATGCTGTCATTATTAAACCCAATATAGCAGTGATGGCGAACCTTGGCACCCCAGATGTTTTGCAATTACATTTGCCATGATACTCAACTACACTGCAGAGTACATGAGCATCATGGGAAACGTAGTTCCAAAACATCTGGGGTGCCAAGGTTCGCCATCACTGCAAAATAGTGAGGGGTAAAAGGTCCCCATCAACTCTGCTTTGGTTCAATCCCATGCTACCGGAATTTCATTCCTTACCAGACCCCGGTCTTTGGGCTGCTAAAGGAATCAGATACCTTTCAGATATTTGTGATGGTGGTGCACTATTTACATTTGATAGGTTGAAAGATAAATTAACACTGCCTAATGCGTTCTTCTTCCGATTCCTGCAACTCCGACACGCCTATGCATCGCAGTTTGGGTCCTCTTTGTTTAGATTGGAGCAGGATGAGTTGGAGGTTCTCCTCCGGGATGACGCTAGTAAAGATCCACTTTCTGTGATCTACAAGTCACTACTTCCCTCCGTTTTATGTGGGACTAGATGCCCTGCTAACTGCATGGTGTTTGGAGCAGCAGGACTTGGACAATGAAGACTGGGAGGAACTCTGGGACAGCCCATTTCAAGCACTAATATCGACTAAAGACCAGCTGATCCAAATTAAAATAGAGCGCAGAATTTATTTTACACCACAACGACTACATCGTCTATACACCAATTCCTCTTCTTGCTGTTGGAGATGCTCTAGTGACCCAAGTGCCGGATTTGTTCATATTTTTTGGGAGTGCCCTGAGATTTGTAGCAACTGGTGGGAAGTGACCCAGTTTATATCTACCCTAACAACTATACAGGTTCCCGTAAAAGTTGGTGTTTGCCTCCTGGGCTTAGTTGACTCTCTGGCCATTAGTAGGGCGATGCCTACTCTTTTAGGTCTCCTATTATTTTATGCCAGGACGGCGATAGTGCTCAAGCGGAAATCAGACACAGCCCCTAATTTGCCCTTCTGGAAGAGTTTAATCAATAAGTTTGTACCCCTATACAAAGCTACTTATTTGTCCCGGGGGTTGCCCTAGGCAATTTGAGAAGGTCTGGCACTTGTGGACAGATTCGGAGTATACAACAGACAGAGCAATCTTACCGAATGGGCATGCTGGGCAGTTGCCTGGGGGGCCCCACCTGGCCAGTGACCCAGCCCCAGCCAAGCATTAGTCCTGATTCCCGTGTGTCTGGCAAGCGCCTATCAGCCCTGCGCTACTGTCAGGCCACTTGGGCCGTGGAGGGGAAGCCCACAACTGCAGGAATGCCTGTCCACCTCCACGGGAACAGGCGCACAGGGGACAGTCGAGTCTGACTCCTGTCCATGTGTGTGTGTGGTCACCGGACCCAGCCGCTGAACTGGGAAGCTGTCATTAGCCTGGCACTGCTGTACCAATAAATATCGCCGTATCCATAATTTGCATTTATTATTCTCGTGGGTGATTGTGTAGATGGGGCCCCAGTGCACTGCATTGCCTGGGGTTCATTAATGCTCTTAAGATGGCACTGACAACAGATGATCAGGAGTCCACAGACCAAATTCATTCCCCATGATAAGGTTTAGTTTATAATATGTAGGAATTTACTCCTCTGCAGGGACTCACATTTGTTCAGGAGAGGATTCTAAACACGAGTTAATATTCTAGAGGAGTGGGAAGCCCAGCTACATAAAGCACACTAAACTGCACTGGGACAAGATAACAGGCAGCTATGGAACCGGTGTAACAGTAAATTCTTCACCTCGTGGGAACGCAGCTGATCGGCTGTGACTGTGCCAGGAACAGGGCTGCTGTTAGAAATCGCGGGGCCCTGTACAGACTACCTGGCAGGGCCCCCCCAAGAAAATATTAAAGATATATTTAGCTAAATTTACAACAAAATCACTATTAGCAGACACAAATATAACATAAATTGCATAATTCCTGTTAAATCTAAAAAAAAAAAAAAAACTATGTTAAATAAAAAAGAAGATGAGATGAGAAAAATATACAGGCTGGGCAGTTGGAGCTCAGTGATCAGAGAGACAGAGAGAGAGAAACAAAGTTACAAATAAACTCCTGAGCAGAGATAAGTGCTGGGAGGGGGGCCCACACAAGGGAGGGGGATTAGTGAGGGACGACTGTCTCTTTCTCAACAGATAAAAGCTGATAGCAGGGAGAGGGACAAATCAGATTCAGGTGCTGGAGGAAGATTTCTGTATTTGTTGTTCATCACTAATCCCCCTCTCTGTGTGGGCCCCCCTGTGTGCTCGGGCCCCCTACAAGAGGGCTGGTGGTCCCCCCTATCAGCGGCCCTGGCCAGGAAAACAGAGCAATGGGGGAGAAAGATGACAAAAATATACAGGCTGGGACAAGGAGTACAGGAAGAACTGCAGGGAGAGAAACAAAGTTACAGAGATAACAAACCCACCTAGCAAAGCTAACATTAGCTCTAGTGTTGGGAGGGGAGAAATGCCCACACAGGGAGGGGGATTAGTGAGGGACAACTGTCTTTCTCAGCAGATAAAAGCTGGCAGCAAAGAGAGGGGGGGGGGAGATCAGCTTTCAGCTGCTGGAGGAAGATTTCTGTAAATGTCGTTCATCACTAATCCCCCTCCTTGTGTGGGCCCCCCTGTGTGCTCGGGCCCCCTACAAGAGGCCCCCACCCCCCACCCCCACCCCTATCAGCGGCCCTGCTTCCAATACATTATCTGGCTAGTTGAGAGGGAACAGCAATCTCCTTATAATTCATCAACCCTTGAAGTGGTTTTATAAGAGAATGACAGAGCGAGGTGTATGTAAGGTGTGTTGTTTCTTCCCCCTCCCTTTTTTTTTTTTCTCTCTTTGTGTTCTGTAATAGGAGGTGTTATTAGTATTTCTCTGTTTTTTGTATTAATTAGCTGGGGAATGCCCAGGGGCTATTTTTTTGTACCCATACATTTCAATTTTTCAATAAAAAGACATTTTCAAAAAAAGAAAAAAAAAAAGTTTATGTGCATGTAAAGGCAATACTTTTGACAATATAGTGTAATTTCACGTTAATTGAAAGCCCAGGACACATTCCAGCAGGATGTACAGGTCTTTATTTTTCAGACAGAAGGTATGTACAATGCTTTCTCATGTGTCACATACAGAATTGCGCCTCTTTCCAGATGGCCTTAGACACAGATTATTCATTGTATTCAGTGTATCTTTTTTGACAATGATCTGGGAGGACGCAGGGGCCGGACTTTCCTTTTTCGAAGATGTATGGTTTCACGCAGAAGCAGCCTGGGACACACTGATATATGCAGGGTCTTACTCCATGTCCATAGTTTACACAATTGGTTGGACAGTAGGTCCCACAAGAAGTCCAAACCTGGTGAGGGTGCTGGCACTGGTGTTCTGCGGAGAAGGAACAAGAGGATTGTCTGTTACAAGGCCACTAAAGCAAAGCATTTTCTTAAACCCCCCCCCCATCCCTTCCCTCCCAGCCCCAGCTTCCCTTTAATAGAGTATTTATGCCCAGGGCTGTGGGAAGGACTACCTGATCACGTGACCACTGTCATAATGGCAGAGTTGTATAAAGTACTCGAAACCCATACTTGAGTAAAAGTACAAGTGCTCGATCAAAAAGTGACTTGAGTAGAAGTACTAAAGTATTCAACATTTTTTGTACTTAAGTATTGCAAGTAGTTTTTTTTAAAAATTTTGCTACTCAAGTACTGAAAGTAAAAGTACCAGTAGTTTTGAAAAAAAAATTGCTACTCAAGTACTGAAAGTAAAAGTACAAGTACTGTGTTATGTAGTTATTAAAGAAAGAAGTCAAAAGTTTGAACATCATATTGTTTTTTATTATTTCAAATGCAGCTTTTATTTATACACACAGTAGCTTTTATTTTCGTATGCGCTGATAATACACATGTTTTGAGCTTCATGAAACCTGCCATCTACTGTTCTGGCAGTGGTAATTTTTATAATTGTAACGAGTAACTATGCAGCACAAAAAAAAAATATCGGAGTAGAAGTATTGAAATCATTGAAAAAAATGTAGTGAAGTAAAAGTGGAAGTAGGAGAAAAAAATTCTACTCTAGGAAAGTACAGATACCGCCTTTCAGTAATTAAGTACAGTAGTGAAGTAGTTCTACTTAGTTACTATACATCTCTGTATAATGGTCACACGACCAGGAACTGTTCCCCCCTGGCTCCCGGTCATTACCAGATAGCAAAATCTGTCTATGGCAGCTTGGTCACAGTGCATGTAACCATAGGCGTGCGCACAGGGTGTGCCAGGTGTGCCTGGGCACACCCTAATCACCCTATGTACATTAACATTATCACTTTTTGTGCTGGTAGGAAGATGGGAAAAACCTCTCTCTTACTGGCTCTGCCATAAGAGAAGTCTTTAGGCACTTGTCTTTCAATGTCCTGGCAGGGAGATAAATGTCTTGGGGTCATATATATGTAGACACACACAAACACGTGTGTTTGAGCTTTGGGGTGCACACCCTAATTTAATAGGCTGCGCACACCTATGCATGTAACGAGCGCGCTCTCAGCACAAAAACCTCAGCTGTCCATGGACACACATGTGCAACGTGTGGTTACATAGTTACATAGTCAGGTTGAAAAAAGACACAAGTCCACCTGGTTCGACCAAAAAAAACCCAAAAAAACAGTATTGAAAACCCAACCATACAATCCAACATACACAATCCTATACCCGTTGTTGATCCAGAGGAAGGCAAAAATAAACCCCCAGCAAAGCATGATCCAATTTTCTACAGCAGGGGAAAAAAATTCCTTCCTGATCCCCCGAGAGGCAATCGGATATTCCCTGGATCAACTTTACCTATAAATATTAGTTTCCAGTTATATTATGTACACCTAGGAAAGAAAGAAAGAATTCAGAGCCTAGGAAAGAATCCAGACCTTTTGTTAACCGGTTGCCGATCACACACCGTGTATTTACTGTGGCAGTGTGGCTCCCCCAGGCAAACCGACGTAGAGCTACGTCGGTCGCGAGCAGGGAGCTAGGGGGCGAGCGCACCCCGCCGCCGGCACACTCCCATACCCCAGTCAGCAGCGGGGAAGCCGATGCACGGGTCAGGTGGCTCTGTTTGCCGCCTGACACCCGCGATTGTTCCCCGCTGAAAGAGAAGGACGGTCGGCTGTTGTAAACACATCTGACCGTTCTTCTCCCTGGAATTATCACAGATCACCTGTGATCCTTCTATATAGGATAACATGTCTCTATGGTCATTTCAGAAGCCATGCCTCCCCACAGTTAGAATCACTCCCCTAGGCTCACATTTAACCCATTGATCACCCACAGTGTTAACCCCTTCCCTGCCAGTGTCATTATTACAGTAACAGTGCATATTTTTAGCACTGATTACTGTAGTAATGTCACTGGTACCCCCCAAAAGTGTCAAAAATGTCAGTTAGGTGATCTGTCCACGGCAATGTTGCCGTCCCGCTAAAAATCCCAGATCGCCGCCATTACTAGTAAAAAAAAATAAAAATAAAAATGACATAAATCTTTCCCGTGGTGTTAGATTTGTCTGCCACAATGTCGCAGTCCCGCTAAAAATCGCTGATCACTGCCAATTCTAGTAAAAACAATTTAAAAATAAAAATTCCATAAATATATCCCATAGTTTTGTGCAAACTAATCAATATACGCTTATTGGGATTTTTTTTTTTACAGAATACATATTGACCTAAATTGATGAAGAAATGTGATTTTTTACATTCTTTATTGGATGTATTATATAGCATAAAGTAAAAAAATATTATTATTTTTTTTTTTTTCAAAGCTGTCAGCCTTTTTTTGTTTATAGTGCACAAAAAATAAAAAAATGCACAAGTGATCAAATGCCACCAAAAGAAAGCTATATTTGTGGGAAAAAAGGACATCAATTTTTTTTTGGAGTACAGCGTCGCACGAATTGTCAGCTAAAGTAGCGCAGTGCCATATCGCAAAAAATTGCCTGGTCATGAAGGAGGGTAATACAAAGAAAAAATGTAGTGCTAATAATATTATGTGTCATAAAATGATCAATACAATGAATCCAAAATGAAAGTAAGTAAAAGTGCAAAGAGTCCATATAGAAGTCCATAAAAATTTAAATGAAAAAAAGGAGTAAATCCAAAATTTTCTATACGGACTCTTTGCACTTTTTCTTTCTTTATTATTGTGACTCCGCTGCCTGCTGACTTACCATTCCCTGGTCTAGCCTGGCACACTGCAAGCAGCGCTGTGATGAGAGACAAAAAAAGAAGAGTTTAATTAGTTCTGAATAAGCAATAATACATGCAACCAGTTTATTCTGTATCTTTGCCAATTTTGTGTTGATTATGCAATAAATATTTGTGATATTTAGGAAGTATGTGGGTTACAGTCCAAAAAAAAAAAAACATGCTCTACTGTAAATATAGTCGGGCAATAAAGTTAATGAAACCCCCCCCCCCCCAAAAAAAAAAATGGCCAGAATTGATCGACAACTTGTTTCCATAAATTACCGGGAAGACTGGGAATCAGTCCTCTGTCCCAAATGCCATTGGGGTTTATTTATTAAAGACAAATCCACTGTGCACTACAAGCAGGGCTGCTGTTAGAAATTACGGGGGCCACGTACAACATACCTGGCTGCCCCCCAAATATGTCAAGACAATATTTTCACTAAAAATACACTAAAATCATTATTAGCAGACACAAACATAACAGAGAACCTGTGTGAATTAGCCTTTTTTATTTATTTATTTTTTTTACATTATTTAAAAGTTAAAAATGTTTACAATTATTTTATTTTACAATTTTTTTTTTCTTACAATGTTTAATTGTTATTTATTTACATTTTTTTTCTTACAATGTTTAATTGTTATTTATTTATTTATTTTGTTACAATTTTTTTTCTTACAATGTTTAATTGTTGTTTATTTATTTATTTTTTACAATTTTTTTTTTTTTTTTTTACAGGGAAGCCTGCATGGCTGCAGGAGCTGAGCAGGCGGATGACAGCTCCTTCTCCGCTCTCTGTGTGCTGAGACAGAGCTGTCAGATCCTCACTGTCCTCTATGGGGAGATCGGATGAGATATATAATATATATTATATATATTATATATAAATATATATTGTTTGAAATAAATCTAATTTAAAAAAAAATGTAAAAATCTAATTTCTTCATACATTTTGGCCAAAATGTATTCTGCTATATGTTTTTGATTAAACAAAAAAAAAAAATAAAATAAAAAGTGTATATTGATTGGTTATACATAACTATGCATCTGCAAACTATTACATATACAGTATACTGGCTTTTTACTAATAGATCTCTCAGTTTCTCATCCCTGGAGTAACTGACAGAGTAACTGACAGATCATTCCTTCTGTACAAAGCTCTGTGTTGTGTACCATGGCAGAGCTTTAGTATTCTGACAGCGGAAGGTTCCCCAGCTGTCAGAATACAAAGATCACTGCCGGAGGCTCACATGAAAAAAACCTGACTATCTGGTTGTACTCGTCAATCAAAGTCAATCAAGCAATGAGGGCAGTGTGAATGGGAAGGCGGTACCCACAGCAAGGGCAACTTTTGATTTTACCAGATGTTCAGCAATAATAAGTATTTAAATATTCACTTACCCAAAGTAACAGCAAGAAGAATGTTGGTGATTCTCATCTTTCTGCCTTAAGGTAGCTAAAATAAAATAAAATCAAAGTATTAAAGAGGAAGTAAAATTTACCTATAGGGGATCCTATGATAAGGCTTACCTATAGGTACTGGAAATATCTCCTGAACTTGCACCGTTTAGGAGATATTTACTTTACATGCAGCCAGTGATGTCATTGGCGCACGCGCTCTGAAGGAACGGCCACCCGTACCATTCCTTCAGAGCCCTGTGACGTGAACGGTGGCTCCTGGGCACGTTCATGGGAGTGACATCATTGCAGCTCCGGCCAATCAGACAGCCGGAGGAAACAAAGACGAGTGAACATGTCAGCCGTCTCAGGTGTGAGCGGGCGCCGCTGTGGAGGGCTTCGTTCTAAGGTAAGTATTTCATAATGAGCTATATGTGATGTATACTATACACATTATGCATTAGTCTTTGAGGGTTTATTTATTTATTTATTTATTTATTTATTTTTAGGAGGTTTACAACCTCTTTGAATCTGTCTCTGTAAACAGGTACAAGTTGTCCTTTGATACATCTTGTCTGTTGCTGGAATTCTCCTTCTCTCTGTAGTTTCCTATGTCTGTTGTCTGGCATTATTATATAGATAGATAGATAGATAGATAGAAATATATATATATATATGTACAATATATATATATATATATATATATATATATATATATATATATATATATATATATATACATACACAGTATATATTGTCATATGTATATGGTAATTGTTTTCATTATAGATAGATAGATAGATAGATAGATAGATAGATAGATAGATAGATAGATAGATAGATAGATAGATAGATAGATAGATAGATAGATAGATAGATAGATAGATAGATAGATAGATAGATAGATACAGCCTAGTAATACCGTAAATATTACTGCTACTTGTCAAAAATGGGACTTAACACAGTTATAATAAACTTATCACATAAACTTTTTATACTGTAAAATCAAATGGAATTCCATTCTGTAGTTTATTGTCTCTGTTGTCTATCAATCAGTGACATTATTATATAATGATTATAATAAATTATACATGTTATTATTATACTATTATATATTATTATTATTATTATTATTATTATTATTATTATTATTATTACATGTTATAATTCTCTGCTTTTAAAGTAGCAACTTAACTAAGTTATCATAAAAGTGTTGTTCTTCCTTTACATATATATATATATATATATATATATATATATATATATATATATATATATATATATATATATATACATTAATAGGTCTGTTATATCTTTGTAGATTCAGAAGTAGGGAATGGGATCTATAGTATAAAAATAATATAAAAGGTGAGATCCTGAGCTCACACAGAAGATTATTGTATAAATGTTAAAGGTGTTTCTCTCACTATTAGTTGTCTTGTTTCTTTTTGTAATTTTTGTCAGTTAAAAAAAAAAAAAAAAAAAAGAGGAGTCGTCCAACAACATTATAGAAATCTTTAGGAAGCACTTCCACCTGTTGCCAGAGGTATTTTAACTAAAAAAAGTAAAAAATTGATT
This sequence comes from Pelophylax lessonae, assembly GCF_965119305.1. Lineage (NCBI taxonomy): Eukaryota > Metazoa > Chordata > Amphibia > Anura > Ranidae > Pelophylax > Pelophylax lessonae. The sequence goes on along the minus strand of NC_138779.1, from coordinate 214,231,201 downwards.
GCTGTGCGGAGTTTTTTTTTTTTTTTTCAAGCTCCATCAAGCTTTATCAGCTCCATCTTGTTACACATTACTGAGTCTCTTTTGTAAATATTTGTTAGAAATAAACTCACTGAAAACGTTCTGTCTATTATTAGAACTGACAGAACAGAATTCTAGTCTGCACATTCCTGTTGCTTTGTTTCCAGTTATTACAGAATAAGATCTCCTCCAGACAGGAAAATATATATATTGTCATAGAGAACAATGTAAAGGTAATAATAAAGTTTTCTTTTGTATGATGTAATGTTTGTATTTATTTCTCAATAAAAGCTTTTTATTGGGAAAAAAAAAAAGTTTCACTGATCATTTTGTGTTTGTACCTGGTGTGTTTGGATGGTTTAATTATAAAAAAGTTTTCCGTTTTTTTTTTTTTTTTTTTTAGTTTGAATTAGTACTAATTGTTGTTATTGGTAATGTTATTGTGTCATTGTGTCTTGTCCAGTTGGTTATTATAATCCTGTGTTGTCTTCAGTGAATGTAACTGCATCCTAATAATTTCCCTTAGGGATTAATAAAGTATTCTGAAGTACCTGAAGGTGAGTGTGAAGATACTTACAGTCCCCGAGTGGTGTTCTCTCTGTCCCTCTAGGTAGGAAAATGATAATAATCACAAGCTCAGTATTTACATGATTTTATATTAGAGGTGGGGGGGAAGGTTTCAGTCTAATTGGGGTGGGATGGATTATTTGCAAGTTCATTGGGCAATTTCTGTATCTGAAGAGGAGGAGTATAAATGTCATTTTATCTATCTTTTTTTTTTTTTCCTTAGTATACAAATAACATGATAAGTATGTCAGGGTAGGTTTTTCAATGGTAAGCTATCATTGTGTTCTGGTGGAGCAAAGTTATTGAAATCTGTTCTTCCCGATGGCAATCATGGCATGTATGGGGGGGGGGGGGGTTGTCCTAATAATAAGGATATTTACAGTTCTGCTCATAAGTATACATGCCCTGGCAGAATGTATGATTTCTTTATCTTTATTCTTTTTCTATGTCTTTTTATACACCCTTCACTGTTTTATACAGTTCAACTACCTTTTCCGGCAGATCCTTTGACAATTCTTTTGCTTTCCCCATGACTCAGAATCCAGAAACGTCAGTGCAGCACTGGATGAAAGATGCAAGGGTCTGTCAGGAGTCCAGAAACTCAATTATTATTATTATTATATAGGATTTATATAGCGCCAACAGTTTGCGCAGCGCTTAACGAAATGAAGGCAGACATTACAGTTACAATACAATTTGGAACAAAAGGAATCAGAGGGCCCTGCTCGTTAGAGCTTACAATCTAAAAGGGAGGGTCAATTGATACAAAAGGCAATAGCTGTGGGGGATGAGCTGATGGAACAAGTGAAACAGTGTTATTAGTTAGTAGCCGGGTAGGCTTCTTTAAAGAGAAGGGTTTTCAGGGATCGTCTAAAGATGGATAGATTAGGGGACAGTCGGACAGATTGGGGTAGAGAGTTCCAAAGAATAGGAGAAGCTCTGGAGAAATCCTGGAGGCGAGCATGGGAAGAGGTGACAAGGGACCTAGAGAGCAGGAGGTCTTGGGAGGACCAAAGAGAGTGACTTGGTTGATATTTTGAGATCAGGTTAGTGATGTAGCTGGGGGCAGAGTTGTGGATGGCTTTGTAAACTATTGTTAGCACTTTGAATTTTATTCGTTGGGTGAGTGGAAGCCAGTGAAGGGATTGGCAGAGAGGGGTGGAGGACACTGAGTGGAGGTCAGTGAAGGGATTGGCAGAGAGGGGTGGAGGACACTGAGTGGAGTTCAGTGAAGGGATTGGCAGAGAGGGGTGGAGGACACTGAGTGGAGGTCAGTGAAGGGATTGGCAGAGAGGGGTGGAGGACACTGAGTGGAGGTCAGTGAAGGGATTGGCAGAGAGGGGTGGAGGACACTGAGTGGAGGTCAGTGAAGGGATTGGCAGAGAGGGGTGGAGGACACTGAGTGGAGGTCAGTGAAGGGATTGGCAGAGAGGGGTGGAGGACACTGAGTGGAGTTCAGTGAAGGGATTGGCAGAGAGGGGTGGAGGACACTGAGTGGAGGTCAGTGAAGGGATTGGCAGAGAGAGGTGGAGGACACTGAGTGGAGGTCAGTGAAGGGATTGGCAGAGAGGGGTGGAGGACACTGAGTGGAGTTCAGTGAAGGGATTGGCAGAGAGGGGTGGAGGACACTGAGTGGAGGTCAGTGAAGGGATTGGCAGAGAGAGGTGGAGGACACTGAGTGGAGGTCAGTGAAGGGATTGGCAGAGAGGGGTGGAGGACACTGAACGGTTGGTAAGGTGGGTAGGTCTTGCAGCAGCATTCATTATGGATTGAAGGGGGGATAATCTATGTAAGGGTAATCCAATGAGGAGGGAGTTGCAATAGTCGAGGCGAGAGATAACCAGGGCGTGAATTAAAAGCTTGGTGGTGTCATTGGTTAAAAAGGGCCTTATTCTAGCGATGTTGCGGAGGTTAAGGCGGCATGATTTGGACAGGGATTGGATGTGAGCCTGCTCAATGACCTTTTATACACACACACTAATTACTGTACAAGCAAACAGATCACAGGTGAGGGGGGTTACCTTTAATAGCCATTAAAACCCCATTTGTGTCAACTTGTGTGCATCAGGCCAAAATCATCAGGGTATGTAAACTTTTGATCAGGGTCATTTTGGTAGTTTCTATTGTCATTATGATTTAAAAAGAGTAAACACAGTTGATTGATAATAAATGGCTTCAGCCGAACACTAACCATGAGTGAAAGAAAAGTTTTTGTGTTCTCATTCACATTCTCGGAAAAATGGCCAAGAAATTATAAATTCTGCCAGGGTGTGTAAACTTATGAGCACAACTGTATAGGGATTTGACCTAGTGGCCGGCAGAATATTAACTGTGCGCCTCTTGAATGCACAAATACTATTTTAGTCTTGATTTTCCATCAGCTGAAGAAGGGATTATTCACACAAAGAGCAATTAAGCCATGAAATGCTTTAGTTCATAGTTAAGTAGTGTGAGTCACTTTGGTTTTGGGGGGCCCGTAAAACCCAGCTTACCTTAGAGAGGTTGAGAAATCCCTCTCTCACCCCCCTCTTATGTTTAAGTCACCCTGTGTCTATTAGGGGCACAGGGCGACCAAGAAAATGATGAACAGCAACTTAATGGACCTTGAGAATAGGGTTTCGATTACTTCACATGGGACAGTAATATTTATCGGCAATACCTCTCAACAAATATATGAAGACTATTCCTGGTCTGTCTGATTCTGAACATGTTCATTAAAAGAGCTAATCACATTGGCCTCTTTTCCATGTTCTTCAATGTAAGAGACAGACAGTCTGTTACTGGTGGTCTCTTCCTATTGTCTGTGTATTGAGGTGTGATGTGTTTTCTGCTAAGCCTGTCTGTCCCATTGCTAATTGCTAATTAACTCAACTATTGTTTCTGTCCAGATGGCTAGGTAAATAGCTCAATTTAATTATGTTTCTGTTTACAATTTCATCTGCATATGATAATGTAATTAGGCTCACCTGGCCTGTGTGTGGTATATATTGTGTGTAAGTCCGTTCAATAAATGTTTTTCCGGATCTTATACAAGCTATTCTCGGCTAGTTTTGTATGGGGGGGGGGGCAGCTAGAATACCTGATATCTATGTTTAAGACTGAAGGTATTTTGGTATTTTGACGGGAGCCCACAAGCGCATTGTGGGGTCGCGGTTCAGTTACAAGTAGTTACATAGTTAGTCAGGTTGAAAAAAGACAAACGTCCATTTGGCTCAACCAATAAAAAAACAATAAAAAAAACACAACCATACAATCCCATATACACAATCCTATACCCACAGTTGATCCAGAGGAAAGCAAAAAAACCCCAGCAAAGCATGATCCAATTTCCTACAGCAGGGTGAAAAAAATCTTTCCTGATCCTCTGAGAGGCAATCGGATATTCCCTGGATCAACTTTACCTATAAATATTAGTACCCACTTATATCTTATATTATGTACACCTAGGAAAGAATCAAGGCCTTTTTTAAAGCAATCTACTGAGCTGGCCAGAACCAGGGGAGGACTAGGCCAGGGGGCATGGGGGCAAATGCCCCCCGGGCAACACTGATTATCCGTAAAAATGCACCGCTTCAGCCACAGACATGCCTAAAGGATTCCTGGTGAAGAGAAGTAAAAAGTCCCCACTGCTGACCTACTGAGTGCAGGATGAAGACAAGGACAGAGCCACAACCCCCCCAGCATGGATGGTGTAAACTTTGTCTGAGCAGAGGCCAGTTCCATGTCCCACTGGAGACTCTCCTCCCCCCCCCCCCACAGCCTCGACCGAGCTGTCCCAGCTCCCCCCAACTGCCCCCTGCTGACCAGGTCAGGAACCAGGATTCGGCCGGTGGGTACAGAGTACCTGGAGCAAAGCTTCAGCCTGGAATAGCGGTCAGGAGGAGGCCGGGAAGAGGGAGAGTGGGAGGAGGGCCCAGTCACTGCACCATGGGCCTTTGGTTTGTACCTTCCCCCTGGACCGAAAAGTTGCCAGTCAGCCCCTGGCCAGAACCACCTCTAGAGGGAGTCTATTCAACATTTTTACTGCTCTTATTGTAAAGAAACCTTTTCATATTTTAAGACGAAAACTCTTTTCCTCCAGACGTAAAGAGTGACCCCCTTATTCTCTGTGATGAGCTTAAAGTGAATAACTCACCACCAAGTTCACTATAAGGACCCCTTATGTATTTATTGGTGATCATATCCCCTTCTTATGTATTTATACATGGTGATCATAGCCACCCTTATTTTCCTTTTCTCAAGAGAGAATAAATTCATTTCCTCTAATCTTTCCTCATAGCTGAGCTCCTCCATGCCTCTTATCAGTTTGGTTGCTCTTCTCTGCACTTTTTCCAGTTCCCCGATATCCTTTTTGAGAACTGGTGCCCAAAACTGAACTGCATATTCCAGATGAGGTCTTACTAGTGATTTTTACCGGGGCAAAATTATCTCTCTCTCTCTCTCTCTCTCTCTCTCTCTCTCTCTGGAGTCCATGCCTCTGTTAATACAAGAAAGGACTTTGCTTGCTTTGGAAACCACAATTTGGCATTGCATGATATTATTAAGCTTATGATCTACCAGAACCCCCAGATCCTTCCCTGCTATGGATTCCCCCAGTTGATGAGACAGCAATGGCAAAAACAAAAAATGAAATGTAAAACAGGATAAGATGATATTCCTGCAACTAATAATATCCTAAATTAGAATTCCTGAGGGCTAAGAGAGCAATAATAATCCAGACAATAGATTCAAATTCATTTTAGGGTGTCTGGAGGGAATCAACCCCCCCCCCCCAAACAAAAAATAAAACAAAATAAAACAAAATTTGCCTGGAAAAAAAAAATCAAATTTAAAGAGGACGTAAACCCATTAATTTAACAGTTTGAAAAAACAGTTACATTTCCGACACATGCCGGAAATGTAACTTTCCTATTGGTTGTGCTCTCAACCAAACTGTCAAGCCATCCAATGGCTGGTATCATAACTGATCACATATGCAACATCATGGCAGTTGAAGGTTAAACAGAGGCCAAAATGGCAGCTTTCTTGCTTGAAAACCATAGGAGGGTTTACTTCCACTTTATTGGACATTGGTCTTCATCAATGGAGACGAGCCAAGCTCAGCATTTTCATTTGCCCAACATTTCAGTGAATGCCAGGAAATGATGGTTGCTCAATATGCAATGGGCTTTAGGTAGCTCCTGAAGGGTACAGAAGCTCCTTTCTACCGTTTTGAACCTGGGAACATAGCATTAGATATTTCAGAACGGGGAAATCCTAGCGCTAACCTGAAACAGGGTAACCCCTATTGATAACACTAAAGCTAACACTAAAGCTAACACTAAAGCTGACCATACACTGATCAGAATTCAGCATTGTTCAGCATGGACCAGCCAAATTTCAATCAGCGTGTGGGTGTGCACATGCCATGTCCTGGTGGGGGGGGGGCTGGTTGAGAATCCTTGTTTGTGAATGGCCAGCTTTACTCCTTGATGCAGACATTATGCAGATATGCTGTCTCACTGGACTGGGCTTTTTTTCCGTGGGGCTGCATCTGTCTTTGTGCTGGGAGCATATTCATTTTGTTTAGTTTATTCATTTTCAACCAGATTTTAATTTTTTCACTGGATTCAAAGTATTCGAATCAAATTTGGACCAAAAATATAGAATTGATTAGAATTTATTGGGGTTTATTTACTAAAGACAAATCCACTCATTTTATTTTACATGGTCACACGTGGGTGGGTTTAGAATCCACTCCTTCACATTATATGTCAACCACTTGCTGGCCACATGCTGCCGCTGTACGGCGGCAGTCTGGCTCTCCCAGGCAAAGTCCCATACATGTACGGTCCTCACCTGGGAGGAGCCAGGGGACTATTGCGCGCCGCCAGAGGCGCGCTCCCGCCCCCGCTCGTCAGCTGGGAAGCTAGTGCGTGAGGCAGGCGGCTCCGATGGCCCGCCGGCCACTCGCGATCTCCCGCAGCTGAAAGAGAAGGACGGATGGCTGATGTAAACACAGCCGTCCGTACTTCTCCCTGAAGTGATTACAGATGTCATGTGATCCTGCTATATAGGATCACATGTCTCTGTGATGGCTTCACAAGTCACGCCCACCCCCCCCCCACAGTTAGACTCACGCCCCTAGGGTTACATTTAACCCCTTGATCACCAGTACTGTTAACCCCTTCCCTGCCAGTGTTATTTTTACAGTAACAGTGCATAGCATAATGCATTGCATATTTTTAGCACTGATTACTGTAGTAATGTCACTGGTACCCCCAAAAGTGTCAAAAATGTCAGTTAGGGGTCCGATCTGTCCGCCGCAAAGTTACAGTCCCGCTAAAAATCCCTGATCACTGCCAATTCTAGTAAAAACTATTTAAAAAATAAAAATTCCATAAATATATCCCATAGTTTTTGTGCAAACTAATTTATATACGCTTACTTATTTTTCCTCCCTGCTGTAGCAAATTGGATCATGCTTTGCTTTGGGGGTTTTTTCGCCTTCCTCTGTATCAACTGTGGATATAGGATTGTGTATATGGGATTGTATGATTCATTTTTTTTTTTTTTTTTTATTGGTGGAACTAGATGGACTTGTGACTTTTTTTAACTTGACTAACTGTGTAACTATACATATATATATATATATATTTATTTATATATATATATATATATATATATATACTTTATTCTATTCAAAATTAGAATTTAGGAAGATGGCTATATTGCTTCTATTTTATTCTATTCTATTCAAAATTCCAATTTCGGAAGACAGCTATATTCTTTCCATTTGATTCTATCCTATTTTTTTTTTATTTGAATTTTGAAATTGGAATGTCAGAAGACAGCTATATTCTATTTTTTTATTCCATTTTTTTTCTTTTATTTTCTATTCTGTTCTGTTCTTTTATTTTTTTATCCTACTCCTTTAATTTCTATTTTATTATATTCCTTTTATTCTATTTTTTTCTATTCTATTATATTCTTTTCTATTCTATTTTATTTTATTCTGCTTTATTCTATTCTATTCAGAAGCCTAAGTAGGAATCATCATCTTTTTTCATTTTTATACCTTACTGTAATAACATGTTTCCATTTCAAAATTATTTTTGAATTCAAATTCATTTTCTGATGAGGTTATGAGAAAAATGTGTTCGTCCTGCATGAATGCTTGTGACATTTGAATGTTTTATAAATGAACCCCTTAGTGTTCATATATTCTCTCCAGCAGTTTTCTGTGAAATGCATGGGGCATTGTGTTGATTTCCTTGTTGGCACATTGTTGCACATATCCATATAGAGATACATCGTATCATTTTTGAACAGTAATGATGGTGAATCCCAGCACTTACATAAATTTATACAGCGCCTTCTTTCACTATTAAATATTTAATTTGTGCACAAATCTGTTGCCGTCTGGGAGCTGCAGGCATCTGTCTGGGGGCAGTTTCGGCATCACTGGGGGGCAGGGCGATGATGTCAGCAAGAGCAATTTGGCCATACCCACTGTTTGCTTAGGCACGCTATGCTCACTGCATTACTAATCTCCTTGGGGCACCCAAAGGTGTCCCAGGTTCGCTAAAATGTTTGAGTTTGGCTTGAAGAAAAGATGGCAACCCTAACTTAAAGTGTTACGAAACCCACAACAGTAAAATCAGTCTGTGTATGCAGTAAAGCATGCTTGTTATACTCACTGTGGAGCATAAGGAGTTAATCATCTGTGCATTGTGTAAAAAGGCTTTTAGATCCTGTCTTCTCTGATCCTCCCCTTCTTTTACTGTCCCTAATCCATCTGCTGACAGAACAGAGCCCTAGGAGGCACTCTGCACATGCTCAGTTTAGTGTGTATTGCTGGAGAATTTTTTTTTTTATTATTTTTTTTGGGAGGGGCATGTGATCAGCACAGGGCCAATCAGCACTGTCCAGACATAGTCAGGGGTCATGCAGCCTTCTAGGACTGTCAGAGGAGAATGAAAACTCTTCCTACAAACTCTAACCAGACACTGACAGAAGTCACAAGACTGCTATACACTGCTGATGAGAAAAGGTATTTATCAGTTTATATTTACTAAAATAATAGAATTTCAATGTTCTGTGTACTGTGGGAGACCAGATATAGTGACTGCAGGCTCCTGGGGAGAGCAGATATAGTGACTGCAGGCTCCTGGGGATACCAGATATAGTGACTGCAGGCTCCTGGGGAGACCAGATATAGTAAATGCAGAGTCCTGGGGAGACCAGATATAGTGAATGCAGGCTCCTGGGGAGACAAGATATAGTGACTGCAGGCTCCTGGGGAGAGCAGATATAGTGACTGCAGGCCCCTGGGGAGACCAGATATAGTGAATGCAGGCTCCTGGGGAGACCAGATATAGTGAATGCAGAGTCCTGGGGAGATCAGATATAGTGAATGCAGGCTCCTGGGGAGACGAGATATAGTGACTGCAGGATCATGGGGAGAGCAGATATAGTGAATGCAGAGTCCTGGGGAGACCAGATACAGTGAATGCAGGCTCCTGGGGAGACCAGATATAGTGACTGCAGGCTCCTGGGGAGACCAGATATAGTGAATGCAGAGTCCTGGGGAGAGCAGATATAGTGACTGCAGGCTCCTGGGGAGACCAGATATAGTGACTGCAGGCTGGTGGGGAGAGCAGATATAGTGAATGCAGAGTCCTGGGGAGACCAGATATAGTGAATGCAGGCTCCTGTGGAGACCAGATATAGTGACTGCAGGCTCCTGGGGAGACCAGATATAGTGACTGCAGGCTCCTGGGGAGATCAGCTATAGTGAATGCAGGCTGCTGGGGAGAGCAGATAAAGTGACTGCAGGCTCCTGGGTAGTAACGCTTTAAATTCTGCATTTCCATCCATGAGAGAATGTCAGGTAAGAATTTTCTCTGCAGTATTGAGTGAGTTGTCCCCAGCAGCATCATCCCCAATGTGACATGGCCTGTAAGCTAATTTCATGCTGTGGGGGGGGGGGGGGGCTTTCAGCACCACCTGGCTCAACAAACTCTGAAGGAACCTTGGTGGAAAGTGGTTGACCAAACAGTGACTGCATCCTACCAGGTGCAGCCACAGTTTGAGTATTGAAGAAGCTGAAGGGTGCTGCTGAATACAATAGCCAGTAGTGCAGATTCCTCCATCCATGCTGCTTACCCTTTGGAGATGCAATTAGAAAGAGACAACCTGAAACAAACCTGTTTCCAGCACCACCCGGCTCAAGAAACTTTGAAGGAACCTTGGTGGAAAGTGGTTGACCAAACAGTGACTGCATCCTACCAGGTGCAGCCACAGTTTGAGTATTCAAGAAGCTGCAGGGTGCTGCTGAATACAATAGTCAGTAGTGCAGATTCCTCCATCCATGCTGCTTACCCTATGGAGATTCAATTAGAAAGAGATAACCTGAAACAAACCCATTTCCAGCACCACCCGGCTCAACAAACTCTGAAGGAGCCTTGGTGGAAAGTGGTTGACCAAACAGTGACTGCATCCTTCCATGTGCAGCCACAGTTTGAGTATTCAAGAAGCTGCAGGGTGCTGCTGAATACAATAGCCAGTAGTGCAGATTCCTCCATTCATGCTGCTTACCCTGTGGATATTCAATTAGAAAGCGACAACCTGAAACAAACCCGTTTCCAGCACCACCCGGTTCAACAAACTCTGAAGGAACCTTGGTGGAAAGTGGTTGACCAAACAATGACTGCATCCTACCAGGTGCAGCCACAGTTTGAGTATTCAAGAAGCTGCAGGGTGCTGCTAAATATAATAGCCAGTAGTACAGATTCCTCCATCTATGCTGCTTACCTATTGGAGATTCAGTTAGAAAGAGACAACCTGATACAAACCCGTTTCCACTGTTCTTGCTCTTTAGAGAACCCAACAATATTAGGTGATACCTGTCTCATGGGGACCCCCTATGTAATAAATAATTCTTCAGGTAAAGAAATAAAATATTTTACATAAATAGGAAAAATGATAAGTGAAACATCCATTTTGTAAATGTTAGGGGAAATCCCTTTAATTGAAAGCTCAGGACACATTTCAGCAGGATGTACGGGTCTTTATTGGCAGACATCCGGTATGTACAATGTTTTCTCATGTGTCATACATGTTTGTGCCGATGTCCAGCTGGCATAGAATGCAGATTATTCGAAGTATTCACTGTATCTTTTTGGACAGTTGTCTTTGAGGACGCAGGGGCCCCGATTTTGGTATGTGAGGATGTATGGTGGCACACAGACACAGCCATATTCACATATCATTGGGCAGGGCCTGTGCGGACGTCCAAGTTCTTCACAATTAGGCTCACAGCGAGTCTTGCAACTAGTCCATTTCTGGTGATCAAAATTACAACTTTTGTCTGCAGAGAAGAGATACAAGATAAGATAGCGCTCGTTATAAGATCGATAAAATAACAAAAATAATGGGAAAGCGTTTTGAATAAAATTCAAAAACCAATATATAAAAGCCCCCACACCCTAACCTGTACTGAGAGGCTGTCATTTCTGGCCTCCTTACAGGGATGTAACTACAGGGGTTGCAGGGGTTGCAATTGCAGCCAGCCCCATGCTCCAGGGAGCCTGTGCGGCTCCCCTGTACACCTGGATAGGAGGGGCGGCAGGGGCAGCATGTAGAGAAATCACTGTCCTCCTTTTTCCTCCTGTAGCTGCTGTAGGAAAATGGAGGAGATTGCTTCCTCTGTATGCTGCCCCCGCCACTCCTCCTATCCAGTTCACTTGTGTACTGCTGTCTCTGGGCCCCTGTGTCTGCCCCCCCCCCCCCCACTGTGCTTCCTCCCCTCTCCTGCCGGCTGCTGCAGGGGATGTGTCACAATAGAGAACCAGGAAGGGTCGGTAAATATGTAATTTACCAGCTCCTCCCTTTTCTGAATGGACAGAGTCATAGTCAGTGACATTGTAAAAAAAAATTAAATTAAATGATAAAAAATAATACAATTAAAATACCAAAAATAAAAACTACTGACACCAGTGGGTGAACTTCCAGGATTGCAAAGGTCACACTTCCCATATGGAAGAAAAATATATTTAGGGAACAATTTTTAGAAATATATTTAATATGGCTAAAATTGTAGCATTTCAAATATATTTCTAATATAGTTAGGGGAAAAAAATTAGAAATATATTGAGTATGGCTAAAATTGTAGCATTTCAAATATATTTCCAATATATTTAGGGGAAAAAAAATTAGAAATATATTGAGTATGGCCAAAATTGTAGCATTTCAAATATATTTCCAATATATTTGGGGGAAAAATGATTTTTTTTTTATTTATATTTTTTAATATTTTAAATATATTTTTCTTCCATGTGGGTTGCAACCAGGCCCTGGCATTCCACCATTGTGGGGAGGCCCCAAGATGGCAGGAAGGGGGCCCACCGCAGAACTTGTGAAAGGGTCCCGCTGCGGGACTGTAATAAAGGTCCCAGCAATGAGAGTAAAGGGCCCCAGGATCAGTGGGAAGAGCCCCAGGCTTGAAGGGAAGGGCCCCGGGCCAGGAGTCCGGAGGGCCCTTCTTTCACCGGGGCCCTGAAGGTTCTAGTTATCCCTCTGCCTCCTTATGAAAATCCCCCCTGCCTGATACCCTAAAAGTAAATTTCTACATTTTTGTTTTAATTCTGGAAAGGACAGGGAAGGGTTAGAACCCCTCTGGGGCTGTTACCGCTATCTCAGGCTATGGTAAGGTTACCAAACACCGGTGGTTGTGGTCCGACACTTCCTTCCTGAGCCAGTGTTATGCTGGCCATACGCTAGCCGAAAAATCGTTTGAAAATCTGTCATTTTGGTCCGTTCGTTCGTTTTCCGTCCAGTTAATGGGCACAAATAGAAAATCGGTTTTAACTTTTCAGAGCTGAAGAATTGAAGGAACATTTTGGAAAATTCTGCTGAACGAACGATAAATTGAAAGGTTAAAGTGTTTCTCGCCCGAACTGTTTGCGCTAGGCATATGTGACAAATGGATGAATTTGATCCATTGAACGATTTATCGATCAAAATTCGGTCATTACGTGATGCTCTCATGGCCGAGTGTTCGTTTTTCGAAAATTAGTTTGAACGATTTTTCGTATAGTGTATGGCCAGCATAAGGGTCCTTTCACATGGTCCGCCTCCATAGGCGGATCCGTGCTGCTCAGCAGGGGATCGTAAACACAGATCCCCGCTGAGCAGGAAGGTGACAGCTCCCCCTCTGCTCTGTTTGCGGAGAGGGAGGTGTCAGAGCCCCATGCATCTCTATGGGAGAATCGGATGAGAGCGAACCGCCTATCCGCTCTCATCCGATCCCATCCGATCCGCTGGACGGATGGAAAATAGGGTTTCCATCCGTTCGGATTTCATGGACAGGATCGGATGAGGATGGCAGCGGGTGTCAGCGGACATGTCTCCGCTGACATCCGCTGCTCCATAGGGATGCATGGAGCATCCGATCAGATCCGCCTAAAAAACTGACAGGCGGATCTGATGGGATCACTCGTGTGAAAGGACCCTTAGGGCCCTTTCACATTATCCGTCCGTCGGACGGACTCCGTTCATCTCAGCGGGGGATCGATCCGCCGAGCAGGAGAATGACAGCTGTTCTCCTCGCTGTGTGCAGAGACACAGCTGTCATTTCCCCATACATCTCTATGGGGGAATCGGATGGGAACGGACCATCCGATTCGATCCGCTGGACGGATGAAAAATAGGGTTTCCATCCATCCAGATTTGACGGATCGGATGTCAGCGGACATGTCTCCGCTGACATCCGATGCCCCATAGGGATGCATGGGGGGACTGTTCAGATCCGCCAAAAAAACTGACAGGCGGATCTGAACAGCCCGCCTGTGTGAAAGAGCCCTTAGAGTTCTCCAATCAGCAACGTCTATACTCCCAGCTGGTTGGATATTTCCAAATCTAAATCAGCATGGGATGTATCAGAACTCAACAGAGAGAGACTACTGCTTGCAGCAAAGGTCCTTCCTTCAGCACCATAGGTGTGCGCAGCCTATTGCATTAGGGTGTGCACCCCAAAGTTTAAATACACATGCATGTGTGTGCCTACATGTATATGGCCCCGGTACATTACTCTCCCTGCTGGCAAAGTGAAATAGAAGTGTGTGGCACTTCTCTTATGGCAGAGCAGGTCCGAGGGAGATCTTTCCCATCTCCTCACTGTCAAACAGAGCGATAATGCTAATGTGCCCTAGGTGATTAGAGTGTGCCCAGGCACACCCGGCACACCCTGTGCGCACGCCTATGTTCAGCACGATGGCAGGGGACAGGCTTTCCTACTCCCCTCTCAGGTTGTGGCTCCTTTCCAAAATAAAGCAAAGTGTGGGACTTTGTACACATTTAGTTTTGATGATCAATAAATATATTTTGTCAAACATTCCCATAGACACACTCCTGATTCCTGATCTCAACCCGTTAGAACACCTTTGGGATGAATTAGAGCGGAGATGAGAGCCAGGCCTTTTCTCCAACATCATTGCTTATAAATGCGCTTCTGGAAGAATGGTCCCATAGAATGAAGAATTAGAAGAATAGACTAGAATAGAATAAAATAGAATAGAATAGAATAGAGGAATTCCAATAGACACACTCCTAAACCTTGTGGACAGCCTTCCCAGAAAAGTTGAAGCTGTTATAGCTGCAAAGGGTGGGCCAACTCAATATTGAACCCTACGGACTAAGACTGGGATGCCCTTAAAGTTCATGTGTGTGTAAAGGCAGGCGTCCCAATACTTTTGGATATATAGTGTACATACAGCAGAATTAGCACAGTTAAAATATACTAATCAATAAATGTATTTTGCTGATTTTAATGAAAAGCTCAGTTGGGCTTTTTATGTCTTTATTTATTTTTTTTGGTGATTGTAGCAGATTCTTATTTTAACCCCACTGCCTGCTGACTTACCCGTAGCCTGGCACACTGCAAGCAGCGCTGTAATGAGAGACAGAACAAATTATAATTAGATTTGAATGATGATACTATGTACCATATACCATATCTTATACAATATCTCATACTTTTTTTTGTTGACTTTGCAATAAATATCTGTGATATTTAAAAAAGGAATGTATACCAGCGCTATGGAGTTTTCCGTATGCTGAATCAGGCTTAAAAGGTTTAAAAAGGTGGTGTAAGCTGCCTCCAACCTACCTCTGAGGTAGTAAAATAGAAAGAATTGCAAAAAATGTTGGGACCGGCGCTACCACTTATAAAACGTGCATGTGCAAAATAGAAAGTGCATATAGTGCTAAAGGTGCACGCAATGAATATAAATATATAAAGTGCTACGTGCTGTTTATGGGCTGTGCCTTATATACCATACTGTAAACATCATATGTTATGCATATACTTATGCTAATAAAGTGCCAAGTGCTGATATTGCCAAAACCCCGTGTAGTGATTAAAAAATCAAACAAAGTATGGTGTCGGTAGGTGATTCACCGAAAACACCGCTGCTTACCACACTCTTTTGGCCGATACCTCGACACTTCTTCGGTCACTAAAATAAAGGATAAGCCTCCATTGCGTAGCATATGTTATGTTCAGACAAACAAACGTAGCATCCACTCACAGTTAGGGAGTTCACTATCAGCTTGGAGAGGTGTTTGCCGGACCGCTTCCGCGTTCCACCGGCTCAAACCACCGTTCCCGGAAGTGACGTATAGACGTACGTGAACCACGCCCTACGCGTTTCGTCATACGACGTCATCTGGAGCGTGCCGTCCATCTCTACTCCCGGTCTTTTTATAGGCTGGGATGGCGCCATCTTGGTGTACCTACTTTGCGACCGAACACGGCGGCCATCTTGGTATACCTATCCCGTAGCCTAAATAATATTTACTCATCATGTGAACTCCCTTCATGCTGTGTTTGCCGTACTTATAAAACAATAATCTTTATTAAAACAACAAGTACGACTAAACATAAATGACTATTGGTAATTAAAATGAAATTAAAAGTTTGATAAAATGAAATGTGCTAAAAGTGATGTGTCTGGTTTGATCGGCAGTGAGCCGATACCCAGTGGTGCTGTGATACAAATAAAAATACTCAAAATAATTTTATTGTGGTGACATTGTGATCCAGTGGTGTGTGTTAATTGTACTTAATATATTATAAGCTCGTGGGCCCATGTGTCTACGCAAAATAGTGCTAGACTATAAAGAAGGTGCCCATACATATACCAATCTAATCGGTGAGATAGAAATCGTGCTGAAAAATATTTTTGTTTTTAAAAATATTTTTGTTTTTTTTTTTTTTTTTTTTTTTAAAACAAGATTAATCTTTTAAAAGGCAATTCCTCAGTAAGTCCATCCGCTGTGCTGTAAGTCCATGTCTTTGTAGACTTTGTTGTTCTGAACGGGTATGTAATAAAACATCCATTGTAGATCCAAGTTTTTCCAGAGGACCCAATAAATGTTATATAGGGGACCATATACGATAAATAGGTAAAAATGATAAAAATGGGAAGGTATGTGTAAAAAATGTGTATACAGGGGAAAGGATTATATATATACTCAAAAATATGTCCTTAAAACTGTATCTTTAAAAGACAAGAGGTTGTGATTCATGAATTTCCATACAAAGGAGGACTATTTCCTAAACAATTCCTTAAAAATCCTTAAAAATCTTTAAAAACCCTTAAAATCCTTAAAAACCTCAAAACCCCAAAAAACCCCCATGCAAATTGAGGGCCTATAGGGAGGTTTATAACAAAAATCAAGGATAAAAGGGGGTTAAAAAGGAGAAGGACTAAAAAGGAGGACTATAAACGGTCAAAGGAGGATCCAACAAAGGGGGGACCCAAAAAGGAGGCCACAGGCTTAAAAAATTAAAAAGTTAAAAATCAGTAATAAAACAGTTCAAGTCTATGTCGATGTTCAAGCCTTTAGGTTGGAGGGTCTGCATCTGATATATCCACTTCGTTTCGTTCCTTGACACATCTATTTTCTTGTTACTTCCTCTCCAGTTGTTTTTGATTTTGTCGATAGCGTAAAAAACCATTACGGTGGGGTCTTGGGAATGATGGAACTTGAAGTGTCGTGACAGACTATGTTTCTCAAACCCTTTTCTGATATTCTTTACGTGCTCCCTAATGCGGACAAATAGGGGTCTGGTGGTGAGGCCTACATACTGTAATTTACAGGGGCACTCCACCACATAAGTGACGTGAGTGCTTGTGCAAGTGATGGTTTCCTTTATCTCATACATTTTTCCTGTGCTTTGTGCCATAAAAGAAGTTGTTTTCCTTTTCTTTTCCTTAGATGTTTTGCATGGGAGGCATTTTCCACATCTGAAGAAACCCTTTAGGCTGGTTGGAAGATTTATTTGCTTAGGAGGATCCACAACGTTGTGCACCAGCCGGTTTCTTAGGTTTGGTGCTTTTCTATATATGAAAGTGGGTTTTGCAGGGAGGATGTCTCTAAGTGTTGCATCTGCTTGTAAGATAGGCCAGTGTTTTCTCACAATTTTCTCTAAGGCCTTATGCTGAGTATTGTATCCAGTTAGAAATGCAAATTCAGTGTTTTTATTTCCGCTGGTTTTATTTGGCACATCCTTTATCAGGTCTTCTCTGTTCATTCTTTCTACTATTTTCTTGATGTTAATTAATTCACTTCTTTTGTATCCTTTTTCCACAAACCTGCCAATCAATAATTCTGCCTGTGTTTCAAAGTCTCTTATATCGCTGCAGTTCCTTCTGATTCTCATCAGTTGCCCTTTGGGAATGTTCCCTAGCCACTTGGGATGGTGGCAGCTGCTTTTTGGAATATATCCGTTTCGATCGGTTTTTTTGAAATACGTTTTACTACTTAATCTTCCTTCCTTTTTTGTTAATTCCAGATCCAGAAAGGCAATGTGTTCATGGTGAAAATTTCCTGAAAAAGTGATGCCATATATATTCATATTGATTTCGTCAAAGAATTCCTGCAAGGATTCCTCACTTCCCTTCCATACGATGATAATATCATCGATATATCGACGGTAATACTTCAAATTATTCCTTGGTATGCTAAAAACTTGCTCCTCCTCCCACTTCTGCATAAACACGTTTGCCACACTGGGGGCATACTTAGCCCCCATAGCTACTCCTTTCTTCTGGACAAAATAATTGCCCTTGTACCAAAAGTAATTTGATTCCATCGCTGTTTTCAATCCTTCCAGTATGTATCCAATCTGCGTCTCCTTCATGTCTGTGTGGGTGTGCAGGGCCCAATCTACCGCTTGTAGACCATCTTTTTGTTTAATATTAGTATAGAGGGAGTTTACATCGATAGTAACCAAGATGTCACTCTCCTCTATTACCAGATCTTTGATTTCCGCTAGCAGTTGTTTGCTGTCCCTCAGATAGGATTTACCTACTGGGACTAGAGGCTGTAGGAACTGGTCTAAATATTCCCCTAGCCTCGAATGCACAGAATTAATGCCACTTACAATGGGGCGGCCTGGTGGCTTCTTGTCATCTTTATGTATTTTTGGAATATAGTATATGACTGGGGTTTTTGGTTTTTCCAAGCAAATGTATCTAGCCTCCTTCTTATTTAAGATTCCCAAGTCTTCTCCTTTTTGCACGTATTTATGTAAAGTTTTTTCAAAATCTTGTTTTGGGTTTCTTCTTAGCTTGATGTAGGTATCTTCTATATTGAGGAGATTCTCCATCTCCTCCTCGTAATCTTTTTTATTTAAGATTACAAGTCCTCCTCCTTTGTCCGCTGGCCTTATTATCACTCCTTTTCTTTTTTCCAATTTCCTAATGGTGTCCCATGTATTTTTCTCTTTTCTATTTTGGATCCTTAATGCTCTTATATCTGCTTCCACCATTCGTTTAAATACCTCCAAATTCTCATTCTGAGGGTTTTTGGGGTTAAACTTGGAGCGATTCTTTAATGACGTTTGCTTATACTCTTTGTGTATGGGCCTTTGTATCTGCTTTTGTTTCAGAGTGAAATGTTTCTTTATATTTAATTTTCTGACATATTTGTTTAGGTCTATGTAGGCCTCAAACTTGTCTAAGTTTTTTCCTGGGGCATATTTCAGACCTAAATCCAAAACTTTTAACTCCTCCTCTTCAAATTGTATGTCACTCAGATTATAGATGCCTTTCCCTATTGCCTTCTTCTCCTTTTTCTGTCGTTTCTTTCCTCCTCGTGTTCCTCGTGGTTTTCGTTTCTGTCTCTTTCTTGATGTCGAGTTATGTCCTCCCTGTTTCCACGGTGTTCTCCTTGTTGTCGCTGTTCCATCCATTGATCCCCTCGGGGTGGTGCCCGATGCCAGTTCTGTTGCCAGTGACCCCATGGTCTGCGTGGGCCTCCTCTCCCTCGTGGGGGTCTCCCTCTGCTGCCTTGTTGAAAAAAACCCCTCCTAGGGGGAGGTGGTGGTCCTCGATTGTCATAGGTGGGTTCCGTGTAATGTTCTAACGGAGCAAATCTGTTGTAGGACTCATACCCATAATAATTAACGGGTGTCCTACTTCCATACCCATTATGATTATTGATTGGAGTTCTATTTTGTGAGTTCCAATATCCATTTCCATTTCTAGGTGTTCTGAGCCCCTGGTGCTGTGTGTTGGGCCTGGATGTACCTCTTTGTGGTCTAGCCTCTGTATATCCTCGGGTATTTCCTCTTGGTGTGTCTTCTTGTGCCCCGACTTCCATCCAAGTATCATCCTCACAAAATAGAACTCCAATCAATAATCATAATGGGTATGGAAGTAGGACACCCGTTAATTATTATGGGTATGAGTCCTACAACAGATTTGCTCCGTTAGAACATTACACGGAACCCACCTATGACAATCGAGGACCACCACCTCCCCCTAGGAGGGGTTTTTTTCAACAAGGCAGCAGAGGGAGACCCCCACGAGGGAGAGGAGGCCCACGCAGACCATGGGGTCACTGGCAACAGAACTGGCATCGGGCACCACCCCGAGGGGATCAATGGATGGAACAGCGACAACAAGGAGAACACCGTGGAAACAGGGAGGACATAACTCGACATCAAGAAAGAGACAGAAACGAAAACCACGAGGAACACGAGGAGGAAAGAAACGACAGAAAAAGGAGAAGAAGGCAATAGGGAAAGGCATCTATAATCTGAGTGACATACAATTTGAAGAGGAGGAGTTAAAAGTTTTGGATTTAGGTCTGAAATATGCCCCAGGAAAAAACTTAGACAAGTTTGAGGCCTACATAGACCTAAACAAATATGTCAGAAAATTAAATATAAAGAAACATTTCACTCTGAAACAAAAGCAGATACAAAGGCCCATACACAAAGAGTATAAGCAAACGTCATTAAAGAATCGCTCCAAGTTTAACCCCAAAAACCCTCAGAATGAGAATTTGGAGGTATTTAAACGAATGGTGGAAGCAGATATAAGAGCATTAAGGATCCAAAATAGAAAAGAGAAAAATACATGGGACACCATTAGGAAATTGGAAAAAAGAAAAGGAGTGATAATAAGGCCAGCGGACAAAGGAGGAGGACTTGTAATCTTAAATAAAAAAGATTACGAGGAGGAGATGGAGAATCTCCTCAATATAGAAGATACCTACATCAAGCTAAGAAGAAACCCAAAACAAGATTTTGAAAAAACTTTACATAAATACGTGCAAAAAGGAGAAGACTTGGGAATCTTAAATAAGAAGGAGGCTAGATACATTTGCTTGGAAAAACCAAAAACCCCAGTCATATACTATATTCCAAAAATACATAAAGATGACAAGAAGCCACCAGGCCGCCCCATTGTAAGTGGCATTAATTCTGTGCATTCGAGGCTAGGGGAATATTTAGACCAGTTCCTACAGCCTCTAGTCCCAGTAGGTAAATCCTATCTGAGGGACAGCAAACAACTGCTAGCGGAAATCAAAGATCTGGTAATAGAGGAGAGTGACATCTTGGTTACTATCGATGTAAACTCCCTCTATACTAATATTAAACAAAAAGATGGTCTACAAGCGGTAGATTGGGCCCTGCACACCCACACAGACATGAAGGAGACGCAGATTGGATACATACTGGAAGGATTGAAAACAGCGATGGAATCAAATTACTTTTGGTACAAGGGCAATTATTTTGTCCAGAAGAAAGGAGTAGCTATGGGGGCTAAGTATGCCCCCAGTGTGGCAAACGTGTTTATGCAGAAGTGGGAGGAGGAGCAAGTTTTTAGCATACCAAGGAATAATTTGAAGTATTACCGTCGATATATCGATGATATTATCATCGTATGGAAGGGAAGTGAGGAATCCTTGCAGGAATTCTTTGACGAAATCAATATGAATATATATGGCATCACTTTTTCAGGAAATTTTCACCATGAACACATTGCCTTTCTGGATCTGGAATTAACAAAAAAGGAAGGAAGATTAAGTAGTAAAACGTATTTCAAAAAAACCGATCGAAACGGATATATTCCAAAAAGCAGCTGCCACCATCCCAAGTGGCTAGGGAACATTCCCAAAGGGCAACTGATGAGAATCAGAAGGAACTGCAGCGATATAAGAGACTTTGAAACACAGGCAGAATTATTGATTGGCAGGTTTGTGGAAAAAGGATACAAAAGAAGTGAATTAATTAACATCAAGAAAATAGTAGAAAGAATGAACAGAGAAGACCTGATAAAGGATGTGCCAAATAAAACCAGCGGAAATAAAAACACTGAATTTGCATTTCTAACTGGATACAATACTCAGCATAAGGCCTTAGAGAAAATTGTGAGAAAACACTGGCCTATCTTACAAGCAGATGCAACACTTAGAGACATCCTCCCTGCAAAACCCACTTTCATATATAGAAAAGCACCAAACCTAAGAAACCGGCTGGTGCACAACGTTGTGGATCCTCCTAAGCAAATAAATCTTCCAACCAGCCTAAAGGGTTTCTTCAGATGTGGAAAATGCCTCCCATGCAAAACATCTAAGGAAAAGAAAAGGAAAACAACTTCTTTTATGGCACAAAGCACAGGAAAAATGTATGAGATAAAGGAAACCATCACTTGCACAAGCACTCACGTCACTTATGTGGTGGAGTGCCCCTGTAAATTACAGTATGTAGGCCGCACCACCAGACCCCTATTTGTCCGCATTAGGGAGCACGTAAAGAATATCAGAAAAGGGTTTGAGAAACATAGTCTGTCACGACACTTCAAGTTCCATCATTCCCAAGACCCCACCGTAATGGTTTTTTACGCTATCGACAAAATCAAAAACAACTGGAGAGGAAGTAACAAGAAAATAGATGTGTCAAGGAACGAAACGAAGTGGATATATCAGATGCAGACCCTCCAACCTAAAGGCTTGAACATCGACATAGACTTGAACTGTTTTATTACTGATTTTTAACTTTTTAATTTTTTAAGCCTGTGGCCTCCTTTTTGGGTCCCCCCTTTGTTGGATCCTCCTTTGACCGTTTATAGTCCTCCTTTTTAGTCCTTCTCCTTTTTAACCCCCTTTTATCCTTGATTTTTGTTATAAACCTCCCTATAGGCCCTCAATTTGCATGGGGGTTTTTTGGGGTTTTGAGGTTTTTAAGGATTTTAAGGGTTTTTAAAGATTTTTAAGGATTTTTAAGGAATTGTTTAGGAAATAGTCCTCCTTTGTATGGAAATTCATGAATCACAACCTCTTGTCTTTTAAAGATACAGTTTTAAGGACATATTTTTGAGTATATATATAATCCTTTCCCCTGTATACACATTTTTTACACATACCTTCCCATTTTTATCATTTTTACCTATTTATCGTATATGGTCCCCTATATAACATTTATTGGGTCCTCTGGAAAAACTTGGATCTACAATGGATGTTTTATTACATACCCGTTCAGAACAACAAAGTCTACAAAGACATGGACTTACAGCACAGCGGATGGACTTACTGAGGAATTGCCTTTTAAAAGATTAATCTTGTTTTAAAAAAAAAAAAAAAAAAAAAAAATATTTTTAAAAACAAAAATATTTTTCAGCACGATTTCTATCTCACCGATTAGATTGGTATATGTATGGGCACCTTCTTTATAGTCTAGCACTATTTTGCGTAGACACATGGGCCCACGAGCTTATAATATATTAAGTACAATTAACACACACCACTGGATCACAATGTCACCACAATAAAATTATTTTGAGTATTTTTATTTGTATCACAGCACCACTGGGTATCGGCTCACTGCCGATCAAACCAGACACATCACTTTTAGCACATTTCATTTTATCAAACTTTTAATTTCATTTTAATTACCAATAGTCATTTATGTTTAGTCGTACTTGTTGTTTTAATAAAGATTATTGTTTTATAAGTACGGCAAACACAGCATGAAGGGAGTTCACATGATGAGTAAATATTATTTAGGCTACGGGATAGGTATACCAAGATGGCCGCCGTGTTCGGTCGCAAAGTAGGTACACCAAGATGGCGCCATCCCAGCCTATAAAAAGACCGGGAGTAGAGATGGACGGCACGCTCCAGATGACGTCGTATGACGAAACGCGTAGGGCGTGGTTCACGTACGTCTATACGTCACTTCCGGGAACGGTGGTTTGAGCCGGTGGAACGCGGAAGCGGTCCAGCAAACACCTCTCCAAGCTGATAGTGAACTCCCTAACTGTGAGTGGATGCTACGTTTGTTTGTCTGAACATAACATATGCTACGCAATGGAGGCTTATCCTTTATTTTAGTGACCGAAGAAGTGTCGAGGTATCGGCCAAAAGAGTGTGGTAAGCAGCGGTGTTTTCGGTGAATCACCTACCGACACCATACTTTGTTTGATTTTTTAATCACTACACGGGGTTTTGGCAATATCAGCACTTGGCACTTTATTAGCATAAGTATATGCATAACATATGATGTTTACAGTATGGTATATAAGGCACAGCCCATAAACAGCACGTAGCACTTTATATATTTATATTCATTGCGTGCACCTTTAGCACTATATGCACTTTCTATTTTGCACATGCACGTTTTATAAGTGGTAGCGCCGGTCCCAACATTTTTTGCAATTCTTTCTATCTGTGATATTTAACCGCTTGCCAACCGCCGCAAGTACCAATACTGCGGCCGTCAGCCCCGGCCAGGCAAAGTGAAGTATCGGTACGTCACTAGCCTGTCACTAGCCTTTGAGCCAATAGCGGGGGCGAGCGCGCGCCCCCGGAGGCGCGCTCCCGCCCCGGCTCGTTCACGGACACATCCGTGCGTGTGACCGGGGGACCCGATGTCCGCCGGTCACTCGGCGATCGTCCGCCGTGAAGGGAGAAAGGCAGGCGGCTGATGTAAACAAGCCGCCTGTCATTCTCCCCTGTGTAAAAATGGAGATCATACGGTTCTGCTATGTAGGACCGTTGATCTCTGTTCTTACACTAGTAGCCATGTCCAATCACAGTTAGAAACACGCCCCTAGGGACACACTTAACCCCTTCTTCCCCAATAAAGTTAACCCCTTCCCTGCCAGTGTCATTTTTACACTAACAGTGCATATGTATAGCACTGATTACTGCAGTAATGTCACTGGTACCCCCAAAAGTGTCAAAAATGTCCTTTAAGGGTCCGATCTGTCCACCGCAATGTCACAGTCCCGCAAAAAAAATCGCAGATCGCCGTCATTACTCGTTAAAAAAAAACAACAAAAATGACAAAAATCTTTCCCTTAGTTAGTAAACGCAATAACTTTTGCGCAAACCAATCAAAATACGCTTATTGTGATTTTTTTTTACCAAGCATAGGTAGCAGAAAACAAATTGGCCAAAAATGTTAAAAAATTTTGATTTTTACATTTTTTTTTTTTTGGGGGGGGGGGGATTTCATATAAAAAAATGTGAAAAATATTGTTATTTTTGCAAAATTGTTGCTATTTTTGTTTATAGCGCAAAAAGTAAAAATCGCACAGGTGATCAAATACCACCAAAAGAAAGCTCTGTTTGTAGGAAAAAAAGGACGTCAAATTTGTTTAGGTACAGCGTCGCACGACTGCGCAATTGTCCGTTAAAGTCACGCAGTGCCAAATCGCAAAATAGGCCCTGATCGGGAAGGGGGTAAAATCTTCCGAGTTATAAGTGGTTAAATAGCATGTGGGTTACAGGTAGAGCATGAAATAAAGCCAGTCGTATCACATGTTTCAATGCATTTTCCTCATGTTTGTTTTTTGTTGAAGATACACTGTTTTTTGACCCTGTTTGACTTAGGCCCTTTTCACCCGGGCGATCCGACCCGCCTGTTAGTTTTTCAGGCGGACCTGATCGGATGCTCCATGAATCCCTATGGGGCAGCGGATGTCAGCGGAGACATCTCCGCTAACCACCACTGCTATCCAATTCCGATCCTGTCCGTGAAATCCAGACCCATGGAAACCCTATTTTCCATCCATCTGGAGGATCGGATTGGATGGGATCAGATGAGAACGGACAGGCGGTCCATTCTCATCCGATCTCCCCATAGAGCACAGCGGGGATCTGACAGCTCCGTCTCTGCACACAGAGCGGAGATGGAGTTGTCATCCGCCTGCTCAGCGGGGATCGGTGGATTCATTCCAAAAAAAGAGCTACACTGTAACTCTAAACTGGTAACTGTTAAAAATTTTAAAAGCGTCGCCTATGGAGATTTTTATTGACCGTAATTTGTCGCTATTCCGCGGGTGTGCGCAATTTGAAACCGTAACATGTTAGGTATCTATTTACTCAGCGTGACATCATCTGTCATAATATACATTAAAAAAATGGGCTAACTTTACTGTTAAGTTTTTATTTTAAAAGCAGTGAAATGTATCTTTAAAAAAAAAAAAAAAAAAAATTGGCGTTGAAAGACAGCTGAACAAATACCACGTGACAAAAAAATATTGCAATTACTGCCATTTTATTCTCCAGAGTCTTTGATTAAAAAATATAATATATAATGTTAGGGGGTTCTAAGTAATTTTCTAGCTAAAAATGTGTCAGAAATGGGCTCGGTCCGGAAGTGGTTGACCACTTGCCGACCAGTCACTGGGACTGTACTGCGGCAATGTGGCTCGATTCCGTCCAGCGACGTAGACCTACTGGACCGCTGGACTCCTCCCCCTGTAGGCGGCGCTCGTGCGCCGCCGGAGATGCGCTCCCGCTGTTTTCAGTCACAGCGGGAGTCGGGCCAGGGGAGGAGCGGCGGCGATCGCCGCTGCTCTTCCCCGATAGTCGGGGAATCGAGTCTGGAGATCCGCCTGCTTGTGTAAACAAAGTGGGCGGATCTCCTAAGTGACAAACAGTGACAGATTGCAGGATTCAGCATAGCTCAACATGCGATCTGTCCCTGTGTCACTCAGTCACCTTCCCCCACACACGTCAGTAAGCACCAGGCATACATTAACCCCTCCCTCTCCAATGAAATTAACCCCTTCCCTGCCAGTGTCATTTTTACAGTAACAGTGCATATGTATAGCACTGATTACTGCAGTAATGTCACTGGTAATCCCAAAAGTGTCAAAAATGTCAGTCAAGGGTCCGATCTGTCCGCCACAATGTCGCAGTCCCGCAAAAAAAATCGAAGATCGCCGCCATTACTCGTTAAAAAAAAAACACCAAAAATGACAACAATCTTTCCCTTTGTTAGTAAACGCGATAACTTTTGCGCAAACCAATCAAAATACGCTTTTTGCGATTTTTTTTAACAAACATAGTTAGCAGAAAACAAATTGGCTGAAAATGTCAAAAGATTTAGATTTTTACATTTTTTTTTTTGGGGGGGGGGGGAATTTCATATAAAAAAATGTTAAAAATATTGTTATTTTTTCAAAATAAACGCTTTTTTTGTTTATAGCGCAAAAAGTAAAAATCGCACAGGTGATCAAATACCACCAAAAGAAAGCTCTGTTTGTGGGGAAAAAAAGACGTAAATTTAGTTTGGGTACGGCGTTGCACGACCGCGCAATTGTCAGTTAAATTTGCACAGTGCCGAATCGCAAAAAGTGGCCTGGACGTAAGACAGCAAAATCCTCCGGTGGTAAAGTGGTTAAAGTAACGCAGTGCCGAATTGCAAATAAAAAACAGCCTGTTCATTAGGGGGGAAAATCTTCCAGTCCAGAAGTGGTTAATGACTCTCCTCCCTGCCACTCTGCTCTCTACTCCTACCATCATGTTCCTTACACTACAGCACAACTGACAGGCTCCTTTGTGCTGCTTCTTCCTCTATTACTTTGTGCTCTGCTGTAGAAGGGTTGTGGTAGGCTGATACCAAGTCACATGCAGGTACTTACACTGCTTGCATTTAAAAAAATCCCAGCAGTCCTGTGTTGTAAGGACGGCAAGAACCCACCCACAACACAGAGTGTCATAGAGCAGAGGGGAGCAAAGCATAGGGTTAAGGAAAAACTATTTTTTAACACTTAAGCCCCGGAAGATTTTACCCCCTTCCTGACCAGGGTCTATTTTGCGATTCGGCACTGCGTGAATTTAACGGACAATTGCACGGTCGTGCGACGCTGTACCTAAACGAATTTGACGTCCTTTTTTTCCCATAAACAGAGATTTCTTTTGGTGGTATTTGATCACCTGTGCAATTTTTTGATCATGCGCTATAAACAAAAAAAGAGCGTCAATTTTGCAAAAATAACAATATTTTTCACATTTTTTTATATGAAATTCCCCAAAAAAAATGTAAAAATCTAAATTTTTTAACATTTTCGGCCAATTTGTTTTCTGCTACCTATGTTTGGTAAAAAAAAAAATCGCAAAAAGCGTATTTTGATTGATTTGCGTAAAAGTTATCGCGTTTACTAACAAAGGGAAAGATTTTTGTCATTTTTGTTGTTTTCTTTTTTAACGCATAATGGCGGCGATCTGCGATTTTTTTTGCGGTACTGCGACATTGCGGCGGACAGATCGGACCCTTGACTGACATTTTTGACACTTTTGGGGTTACCAGTGACATTTCTACAGTAATCAGTGCTATACATATGCACTGATACTGTAAAATTACACTGGCAGTGAAGGGGTTAACGTTTTTTTGAGAGGGAGGGGCTGTGTGTGTCCCTAGGGGCGTGATTCTAGCTGTGATTGGCTGTGGCTTGAGCTGTAGGAACAATGATCAACGGTCCTACATAATAGAGCCGTATGATTACTGTTTCTACACAGGGGAGAATGACAGGCGGCTTGTTTACATCAGCCGCCTGACTTTCTCCCTCTGCAGCGACGATCGCCGTGTGACCGGCGGACATCAGGTCCGCCGGTCACACGCACAGGGGGGGGGGTCCGTGACCACGCGGGAGCGCGCACTCGCTCCCTAGACCCTCACAGGCTAGCGACGTAGATCTACGTCACTTTGCCTGTGAGGGGCTGACTGCCGACGTAAATAGTCGTGCGGCAGTCGGCAAGTGGTTAAGGTACCCAAGCAAAAAATGAAATTTAACCCTCGCAGTGTGTGTGTGTATGGGGGGGGTCTACTACAAGGATAACTTTTGATTTTACCCGCAGTTCAGTATTAAATACTTATTTAATTTCTCACTCACCCAAAGTGACAACAAGAAGAATGTTGGTGATTCTCATCTTTCTGCCTTGAGGTATCTAAAGAGACATAAAAATGAAGTATTAAATCTGTTTCCAGAAAAAGGTGCAATCTTGCCTGTTGCTGGAATTCTCCTACCTCTCTGTTGTTGCCCTGTCTCTGTTGTCTGTCATTTAGAGCCGGTTCACATGCAGGCGACCCGACTTGCTGGGGCGACCTGTGAAGTCGCGGTGCACAGCGCGCACTGCGACCTTGGAGCGGCCTGCACGGACTTCATATCATTGAAGTCAATGCAGGTCGCTCCAGGTCGCCCCAAAGTAGTACAGGACCCTTTTTCTAAGTCGGAGCGACTTGTGTCACTCCTATTAGGACGGGTCCTGTGCTAATCTATGGCAGGTGACCCACGGCGACTTGTCAGGCGACCAGGTCGCCTGACAAGTCGCCCCAGTGTGAACCGGCTCTAAGTGTCATTAATATATAATTATATATAATAATACGATATCATACATACATACATACACTATACAGGTCCACCTGAAAAACTGACAGGCAGATCTGATCGGATTGTTCATGTGAAAGAACCAAGCAATCGCAATGAAAAAAAAATCATTGATCACCCCCCACCAGAGAAGTACAGTGTCACTATGGTGACACTAAAATAAGTATGTAAAAAAAAAAAGAAAAAAAAAACATTTAAAAAAGAAAAACTTAAAAAAAAGTAAAAACATGATTAAAAATTATTTATTTATGTATGTATTTTTTATTTATTTATTTTTTTACATACTGTCACCAGTCATAGTGCCTGATCATCCCCAGTAGTACAGTGTCACTATGGTGACATTGAAATAGATGAGAGTATGTAATAAAAACAAAAATTTAAAAAGAAAAACTTAAAAAAAAAAGTAAAAACATGAATTAAAAGGATTTATGAATGTATGTAATTTTTTATTTATTTATTTTTTACATACTGTCACCAGTCAGAATACCTGTTCCTCCCCACACCAGTCATATGGTGACACTGTATTGCACTGGTGACAGTATGTAAAAAAATAAAAATAAAAAAAAATGTCTGCATTTTACTAAAAATTACAAATTCAAAAAACTTGCCAAGCCTCCTACTAAATACATTGGACTGCTTACTTTCCAAAAAGGGGTCATTTGGGGTCATAGCTTTTTAGGGTATCAGTGCATCAGGATTAATCAATTTTTAAATATATATCCCATAGTTTGTGGGATCTATAACTTTCACTCGGACTAAATAATAAAAAGAAATTTAGCAGAATACATTTTGGCCTAAATCTATGACGAAAGATTTTTTTGTTTGGAAACATTTTTTACAGGAACTAAAAAAAAACATTTTTTGTTTCAAAATGTTTGGTCTTTTTTCATTTATATAGCACTAAATATAAACCCAGTGGTGATTAAATACAAGCAAATGAAATTTCTATTTATGAGAAAAATTATATAAATTTAATTTGTGTACAGTGTTGCATGACCGCTCAATTGTCAGTTAAAGTAGCACAGTGCTGAATAGCAAAAAATGTCCTGGTCATTAGGGGGGTAAAATCTTCCAGAGGTCACGTGGTTAAAAACAAAAAAGCAATCAGAAATATGACAAGATAATAGATATAATAATGGAATAGAAGCATTTCCACCTCTTCCCAGAAATATTTTAACTTAAAAAGTTAGAAATCTGATTTTGTGTGGAGTCAGGTTTAACCACTTCCCGCTCGCCATATAGCAGAGTGATGGCCGCAAAGTGGTTAAGTTATCCTGACTGGGTGTCATATGATGTCTAGCAGGATGAAGCGCTCGCGCTCCTGCGAGATCACACAGAGCACCGATCGGTGGTGCTGTGTGTCGCTCTGACACACCGCATCTCCGATCCCAGTAAAGAGCCTATGATGTAGGTTCTTTACCATGTGATCAGTTGTGTCCAATAATAGCTGGTCACATTGTAACCAGAAAGTGTCAATTATGGGCTTTCCTCAGTTCGCGCTGACAAGGCGTGAGTAGAAGAGAGCCGATCGGCGGCTCTCCTGACAGGGGGATCTGTGCTGATAATCAGTGCATTGATTATCAGTGCAGACCCATCAAGGATGCCTACTAGAGACCACTAGGGATGTCAACCTATGCCCACCAGGGATGCCAGTCAGTGCCCACCAGGGATGCCAATCAGTGCTCATCAAAGATGTAAATCAGTGCATGTTAGGGGTGGCAATCAGCACCCATCAGTAATACCTGTCAGTGCCTCCTCATCAGTGTTGCCTATCAATGCTATCTATCAGTGCTGCCCATCAGTGCTACCTATCAGTGCTCATCATGTCCGCCTATCAGTGCCCATCAGCGCCACCTATAGATGCCCATCAGTGCAGCCTATCAGTCCCCATTAATGCGCACTATCATTGCCCATCAGTGCCACCTATCAGTGCCCATCAATGCTGTATATCAATGCCACCTATCAGTGCCTATCAGTACTGCATATCAGTGCTGCCTATCAGTGCCCATCAGTGGCACCTCATCAGTGCCCATCAGTGCCGCCTCATCAGTATCAGTGCCTATCAGTGCAGCTTCATCAGTGCCCATCAGTGCTACCTATCATTACCCACCGATGCCGCCTATCAGTGCTCATCAATGCTGTATATCAGTGCCACATATCAGTGCCCATCAGCACTGCATATCAGTGCTGCTTATCAGTGCCCATCAGTGCCGCCTCATCAGTGCCCATCAGTGCAGCTTCATCAGTGCCCATTAGTGCCACCTATCAGTGCCCATCAATGCTGTATATCAGTGCCTATCAGTACTCCATATAAGTGCTGCCTATCAGTGCCACCTATCATTGCCCACCAATGCCGCCTATCAGTGCTCATCAATGCTGTATATCAGTGCCACCTATCAGTGCCCATCAGTACTGCATATCAGTGCTGCTTATCAGTGCCCACCGGTGCCGCCTCATCAGTGCCCATCAGTGCAGCTTCATCAGTGCCCATTAGTGCCACCTATCAGTGCCCATCAATGCTGTATATCAGTGCCTATCAGTACTGCATATAAGTGCTGCCTATCAGTGCCCATCAGTGCCGCCTCATCAGTGCCCATCAGTGCAGTCTCATAAATGCATAAACAAATAAAAAACTTTTTTTTTTTAATTTTCTGTCATTTTTTATTTGTTTAGCAATCTATTTGTGGGGAACAAAATGATAAAAATTAAGTTTGGGTACAGTGTTGCATGACTGAGCAATTGTCATTCAAAGTGCGACAGTACTAAAAGCTGAAAGTTGGCCTGGGCAGGAAGGGGGGTGAAAGTGCTCGGTATTGAAGTGGTTAAACTGACAATCGGCTCTGTAACGTTACAGATTACGGATTTTCTTTTGTAAATATTTGTTATGAATAAACTTACAAAAAATTCCCAGACTGCCTGTCTAATATTCTACTGCTAGAATAGAATCCAATCTGCATAGTCCTTTGACGTGTTACTTTGTTTCCATCTATTACAGAATAAAACGTTCTCCGGAGAGGAAAATATATATCGTCCTAGAAAGGCGATAAAAGAGTTTCTCTGATTATTTTAAGGGAAGTGTTTTCTACCTGAAGGTGAGTGTGTACTTACAGTCCCCGAGTGGTGTTCTCTCTGTCCCTCTAGGTAGGAAAATGAAAATCAAAAACTCAGTATTTATGTGATTTTATATTAGAGGAGGGGGGGGGGGACCCAGTCCAAGTGGGGTGTGTTGCATTATTTGCAAGTTCATTGGGCAATTTTTGCCCTGAAGAGGAGGAGTATAAAATGTAATACTCTCTCTATCTATCATCCAATATCTATCTATCTACTATATAATATCTATCTATATACTGTCCAAAATCTATTGATCTTGACCAGCTCTGCCACATCAGCCGACAGTGAATTTCATGCCGCTGTCTGCTAAAAACGGGTCACAGGACTGGACTGGAGAGAATGAAACGAGCTTCGACTGTAATTCTTCTTTAATATGCAACCGTTCCAGATCCATGAGAATTCTTCCCCAAGAATAATAAGAATGTAACAAAGAATCAATTATTCTCATTATAACAAATCTCCCACAGACCAGAATGTTGTAACGACTGAATATTCTTACAAAGAACACAATCCTTTCCAATGTTTCCAAAAATAAATAAAATAAAAAAATACAAAGTAACAATGTTCAGGACATTTCATAATGTTACATGATGAAAGGATCCTCACAGGTCTGAAATGATTCTATATTAACCACTTTACCACCGGTGGATTTTGCTGTCTTACGTCAAGGCCACCTTTTGTGATTCGGCGCTGTGCGAATTTAACTGACAATTGCGCCGGCGCCGTACCCAAACGAAATTTACGTCCTTTTTTCCCCACAAGCAGAGCTTTCTTTTGGTCGTATTTGATCACCTGTGCGATTTTTCCTTTTTGCGTTGTAAACAAAAAAAGAGCGTTTATTTTGAAAAAATAACAATATTTTTAACATTTTTTAAAATTCCCCCCCAAAAAAATGTAAAAATCTAATTTTTTTTACATTTTTGGCCAATTTGTTTTCTGCTACCTATGTTTGTTAAAAAAAAAACACAATAAGCGTATTTTGATTGGTTTGCGCAAAAGTTATCGCGTTTACTAACTAAGGGAAAGATTTCTATCATTTTTGGTGTTTTTTTTTAACGAGTAATGGCGGCGATCTGCGATTTTTTTTTTTTGCGGGACTACGACATTGCGGCGGACAGATCGGACCCTTGACTGACATTTTTGAC
Source organism: Pelophylax lessonae (assembly GCF_965119305.1). NCBI lineage: Eukaryota > Metazoa > Chordata > Amphibia > Anura > Ranidae > Pelophylax > Pelophylax lessonae. Next base: position 214,198,401 of record NC_138779.1, on the reverse strand, counting down.
ACTTTTGGGGGTACCAGTGACATTTCTACAGTAATCAGTGCTATAAATATGCACTGTTACTGTAAAAATGACACTGGCAGGGAAGGGGTTAATTTTATTGGAGAGGGAGGGGTTAATGTATGCCTGGTGCTTACTAACGTGTGTGGGGGGAGGTGACTGAGTGACACAGGGACAGATCGCATGTTCAGCTATGCTGAACCCTGCAATATGACACTGCCTGTCACTTAGGAGATCCGCCCGCTCGTGTTTACACAAGCAGGCGGATCTCCACACTAGATTCCCCGATCGGGGAAGAGCAGCGGCGATCGCCGCTGCTCCTCCACTGGCCCGACTCCCGCTGTGACTGAATACAGCGGGAGCGAGCCTGCGGCATGCGTCTAACTGTGATTGGATGTGGCTAGTGATGTAACACCAGAGATCTATGGTCCTACATAGCAGGACCGTATGATCTCTGCTGTTACACAGGGGAGAATGACAGACGGCTGTGTTTACATTAGCCGCCTGCCTTTCTCCCGGTGTAATCGACGATCGCGAGTGAGCGGCGGACATCGGGTCCACCACTCACACGCGCAGGGGGTCCGACAGCGAGCGGGAGCGGTGGCGCGCGCTCGATCCCTAGAGCCTCACAGGCTAGTGACGTACCCCTAGGTCACTTTGTCTGTGAGAGGCTAACTGCTGCCGTATATAGTCGTGCGACAGTCGGCAAGTGGTTAACAAAGCAAAGTTCTTGAAATCTGTACTTACCAATCAAATGTATGGGAGGTTGGTTTAATAATAAGTATAGTTTACACAATGCACAAATACTAAACTCTGAAGCCAGTCAATCTCTGGTAACTGTGTGTGATGACATCACATCATGGCCCTACTCTACGCATTTCTTTATAGATGACATTGTCTGGCTACTGGCTAGACAGTCCCTTGATGATGTCATCTATGATGGAATGCATAGGGAAGGGCCAAAACAGGACGTCATTACACACAGTTACCTGAAGTTGACCATCTTCCAATCATCTGTGAGTGTGCATTTTCTCTTAAAGCGGAGTTCCACCCAAAAGTGGAACTTCCGCTTTAGGTAGTCCTAACCCCCTGACATGCCACATTTGGCATGTCATTTTTTTTGGGGGGGAGCGGGTACCTAGTTTTGACAGGTACCCGCTCCCACTTCCGCTCGGAGCGCTGCGGCGCCCTGAGCAAAAGCTCTCCTCTCTCCCTCCCTCCCTGCAATCTTCTGGGACATGTCAGAGGTCCCAGAAGATTTCCGGCCAATCAAGACGCGCAACGCAACTCGCGCATGCACAGTGCGTACCCGGCTGTGAAGCCGCAAACTGTAACAGCCGGGTGCCCACACCAGTGATGCTGGCGCCGCCGAGACCAGAGGGAGAGGATCGAGGCTTCGGGCGGCCGCATCGCTGGACCGTGGGACAGATGAGTGTGTGTTTATTAAAGGTCAGCAGCTACACTTTTTGTAGCTGCTGACTTTTAATAAGCACAGAAAAGGCTGAAACTCTGCTTTAATAAAGCAGCTTACCTTTTGAATTTGATGACCATTTGTACTGGAACCCTGGTCTTACTGGAGGCAATATACAGTGGGTACGGAAAGCATTCAGACCCCCTTAAATTTTTCACTCTTTGTTATATTGCAGCCATTTGCTAAAATCATTTAAGTTCATTCTTCTTCCTCATGAATGTACACATAGCACCCCATACTGACAGAAAAACACAGAATTGATGACATTGTTTCAGATTTATTAAAAAAGAAAAACTGAAATATCACATGGTCCTAAGTATTCAGACCCTTTGCTCAGTATTTAGTAGAAGCCCCCTTTTGATCTAATACAGCCAGGAGTCTTTTTGGGAAAGATGCAACAAGTCTTTCACACCTGGATTTGGGGATCCTCTGCCATTCCTCCTTGCAGATCCTCTCCAGTTCTGTCAGGTTGGATGGTAAACATTGGTGGACAGACATTTTTAGGTCTCTCCAGAGATGCTCAATTGGGTTTAAGTCAGGGCTCTGGCTGGGCCATTCAAGAACAGTCACGGGGTTGTTGTGAAGCCACTCCTTCGTTATTTTAGCTGTGTGCTTAGGGTCATTGTCTTGTTGGAAGGTAAACCTTCGGCCCAGTCTGAGGTCCAGAGCACTCTGGAGAAGGTTTTTGTCCAGGATATCCCTGTACTTGGCCGCATTCATCTTTCCCTCGATTGCAACCAGTCGTCCTGTCCCTGCAGCTGAAAAACACCCCCACAGCATGATGCTGCCACCACCATGCTTCACTGTTGGGACTGTATTGGACAGGTGATGAGCAGTGCCTGGTTTTCTCCACGCATACCGCTTAGAATTAAGGCCAAAAAGTTCTATTTTGGTCTCATCAGACCAGAGAATCTTATTTCTCACCATCTTGGAGTCCTTCAGGTGTTTTTTTAGCAAACTCCATGCGGGCTTTCATGTGTCTTACACTGAGGAGAGGCTTCCGTCGGGCCACTCTGCCATAAAGCCCCGACTGGTGGAGGGCTGCAGTGATGGTTGACTTTCTACAACTTTCTCCCATCTCCTGACTGCATCTCTGGAGCTCAGCCACAGTGATCTTTGGGTTCTTCTTTACCTCTCTCACCAAGGCTCTTCTCCCCCGATAGCTCAGTTTGGCCGGACGGCCAGCTCTAGGAAGGGTTCTGGTCATCCCAAACGTCTTCCATTTGAGGATTATGGAGGCCACTGTGCTCTTAGGAACCTTAAGTGCAGCAGAAATCTTTTTGTAACCTTGGCCAGATCTGTGCCTTGCCACAATTCTGTCTCTGAGCTCTTCAGGCAGTTCCTTTGACCCCATGATTCTCATTTGCTCTGACATGCATTGTGATCTGGAAGGTCTTATATAGACAGGTGTGTGGCTTTCCTAATCAAGTCCAATCAGTATAATCAAACACAGCTGGACTCAAATGAAGGTGTAGAACCATCTCAAGGATGATCAGAAGAAATGGAAAGCACCTGAGTTAAATATATGAGTGTCACAGCAAAGGGTCTGAATACTTAGGACCATGTGATATTTCAGTTTTTCTTTTTTAATAAATCTGCAACAATGTCAACAATTCTGTGTTTTTCTGTCAGTATGGGGTGCTATGTGTACATTCATGAGGAAGAAGAATGAACCTAAATGATTTTAGCAAATGGCTGCAATATAACAAAGAGTGAAAAATTTAAGGGGGTCTGAATACTTTCCGTACCCACTGTAATTTGTAACACAGTGTATGGGCATGACTCTAATTTTTTAGATTTTTGAATTTTGGGGTTTGGTGTTACATCTTTCCTGTTGGCTGCTTTAGCCATTTTTGCTTTAACCCAAGTGTAGATTCTCCCTGATTGTTCTAAAGCGTGAAGGTTTTTTTTACCTAAATGCATTCTCTGCATTAAAGGAGTTGTAAAGTCAGGAGGTTTTTTATCTTAATGCAGTCTATGCAATACTATAAAAAGCCGTCTGTGTGCAGCAGCCCCCCCTCGGCACCCCTAACACTTACCTGAAGTCCCTCTCTGTCTAGCAATGTCCACGAGTGTCTCAGCCTTCCAAGATTCTCCCTCCTGATTGGCTCCTGCTGCTGTCAATCAAAGTCAGCTAACCCATCAGGAGAGAAAGGGGGTGGGGCCAGGTCGCGGCTCCATGTCTGAATGGAAATAGGCATCTGTGACTTGGCTCGGGTGCCCCCGTAGCAAGATGCTTGCTGTGGGAGCACTGAACAGGAGGGAGGGGGCCAGGATCACAGAAGAGGGACCCAAAAAGAAGAGGATCCGAGCTGCTCAGTGCAAATCCACATCACAGAGAAGGTAAGTATAACATGTTTGTTATTTTTAAGGGAAGGAAAATGAGACTTTAAGATCAAAAATCTTCATTGTGGAGATTTCACTTCAGTCTCCAATTGTACAGTTCCTACCTAGCTTGATCTCAATCCAGATATGTGCACAAGAGCATTGGCTCTCTGAGCTCTTTCTCTCATGGGTCATAGAGGCAGCAGCTATTGGCCATTGGCTTCTACTGCTGTCAATCACACCCAGTGAGGAAAGACCGAGGGGGGGGGGGTGGGCGTTGAGCCACGCTCTGTGTGCCAATGGACACACAGAACCGGCACAGGAGTGAGCACACATGAGTGCCCCCAAAGCAAACCAACTCGGCATAGGGGAGGAGCAGACAGCATCGGCCGGGAACCCAAAAAGAGGGGGATCAAGACTGCTCTGTGTAAAACCATTACACATAGCAGGTAATTATAACACAGGGTTCTAAAGGCTCAAGGTTTTTTACCTTAATGCATTTGCATCCCCCCCTTATATTCCTATCCAGCCATATGCATGAGACCAGCAACTCTCTTGGGTCTCTCTCTCCTCATTGGCTCACACAGCAATGGGACCTATCGGCTCCTGCTGCTGTGAACCACAGCCAGTGAGCCAATGGGGAGAGACCAAGAGGTGGGGCTGAGCCACGCTCTCTGTGTGTATAGATATTGTCTATTCACAAGAGCGTGGCTCGGGAGTGAGCCTGTTCGAGTGCCTCCAAAGCAAAAAGTTTGCTATTGGGAGCACTCAACGTAGGGGGGGGGGGAGGGGGGGAGCTAGGACCGCCAACATGGGACCTAAAAAGAAAAGGATTTGGGCTCCTCTGTGCAGGTAAGTATAACTTGTTTGTTATTTTTTTTTTTAAATCTTGCTTTTAGAAACACTTTAATTTAACCCTAACACTAATGCTAACCCTAACCTGAACAATCTACATGGTGACATTTTAAGATAACAGTAATTACATTTTATTGAAAGCAAAAATCCAATATTGCTGCAAAAACCAAGATTTAACCCACTCAACCCTGTCTAATAATTATGGAACTGTGTTACCTCATCAATTTCCATGCCAGACCTCCTGGTCTAATCCAGACAGAAGAAGTCATATTTTATACAAAGTAAAAATAATTATTTTTAAGCAATATTCAGCTGTACAGATATCAAATATGTTTTGTATGTGATTGTGTAATGAGAAGGGTGGCTGGGACCTGTTCCTAGATAAACACTCTCAGAGAAGTCATGATAACCCGACCTTTAAACATTTGCCACAAACTAACCAAGATTGACATCATTTTACTGAAGCAATCAATAAATGTTGACATGACAGTACACTGATAATAATGGGATTTGCTTTTGATGCTTCCCAAGTCATAGTCCGTAGAGGCAATGATGTCCATATAATGCACTGACAAAGATACAGGACTATACAATCACATGGGCATGCACTATGTTGGCAAAAGTATTGGGACGCCTGCCTTTACACGAACATGAACTTACCTACAGTCTTAGTCCGTAGGGTTCAATATTGTGTTGGCCCACCCTTTGCCACTATAACAGCTTCAACTCTTATGGGAAGGCTGTCCACAAGGTTTAGGAATGTGTCTCTTGGCATCCAAGATGTTTTGGAACTACATTTCCCATGATGCTCAACTACACTGCAGAGTGCATGAGCTTCATGAGAAATGTAGTTCCAAAACATCTGGGGTGCCAAGATTCACCATCACTGGTCTATGGGAATGTTTGACCATTCTTCCAGAAGGGCATTTGTGAGGTCAGGCACTGATGTTGGGCGGGAAGACCTGGCTTGCAGTCTCCCCTCTAATTCATCTCAAAAGTGTTCTATCAGGTAAAGATCAGGACTCTGTGCATGTCAGTCAAGTTCCTCCACCCAAAACTCGCTCATCCATGTCTTTATGGACCCTAATTGTTCACTGGTGCACAGTCATGTTTGAACAGGAAGGGGCCGTCCCCAAACTGTTCCCACAAAGTGGGGAGCATGAAATTGTCCAAAATGTCTTGGTATGCTGATGCCATAAGAGTTTCCTTCGCTGGAACTAAGGGGCTAAGCCCAACCCCTGAAAATCAAACCCACACCATAATCCCCCCTCCACCAAATGATTTGGACCAGGGCACAAAGCAAGGTCCATAAAGACATGGATGAGCGAGTTTGGGGTGGAGGAACTTGACTGGACTGCACAGAGTACTGACTTAAACCTGATAGAACACCTTTGGGATGAATTAGAGTGGAGACTGCGAGCCAGGCCTTCTTGTCCAACATCAGTGCCTGACCTCACAAATGCGCTTCTGGAAGAATGGTCAAACATTCCCATAGACACACTCCTAAACCTTGTGGACAGCCTTCCCAGAAGAGTTGAAGCTGTTATGGCTACAAAGGGTGGGCCAACTCAATATTGAGCTTTCAGACTAAGAGTGGGATGCTATTAAAGTTCATGTGCATGTATCAGGGTGCCAACAGCAGGAGAAAGGCTCTACCAGCATCTCTACCAGTACTTTGGCAGGAGAAGGACTATAGAACCCAGCATTTCTACCAGCACTTCACCTGGGCCTTTATAAGGAAGCCTGCCAGTGATTTTAGTTGCTGGTTGATCTTCATCTTCCCCTTGTCTCTTCCTGTGCTTGATATTATTGGTTTTCCTGTTTCTGACCCGGATTGCCGGTCTTGCCTCCATTCCTGGCTTTGACCCTTGTCTTGTTCCTGTGACCCTTCTTCTGCCTGCTGCTCTGTGCTTGACCCCTGGCTTGCTCTTTCGACTCTGCTACTGCTGGATTACCAGTGCATGACCCCTGCTGACTCCTGACCCTGCTTGCTGCTTACTCCTGGCTGACCTTTCATGCATGACTTCTGGCCTGGCTCCTGAATTTTTGCTCCTTTCTCTCCCTGCTGCCAAGTCTCACCCGGTACTCCTGAGGGACTCCTGCCCAGCAGTGCATCCTGCTCGTCAGCCACCATCCAGCGGACATCTCTGCATCACTTCAGCCTGTCGCAGCTGGCAACCCCTGATTCTCTGAGCATAGCACTCCCTGTTACCACCTTCAGGGGTGCTCTGCACTTAGCCACAAGGGAAGCCCTCTCAGGATTTCAGCCTCCGACCAGGTATGCGACAGCGTGTAAAGGCAAGTGTCCCAATACTTTTGACAATATATTGTATGTCTATATTTTTGCCTATGCAATAAAACATAATACAAAAAAAAAAGAATCTGATGACAAGTCCACTTTATTGAGTATTGTGCTTGGAGATTATCCAGAGGTTTCACCATTAATATCGCAGAGGGTTATGGTCTAGCGTGAGCATATTTCTGCTTGCATTGCTTCCTCAGAACACAAAGGTGAGACTTCTCACTCAGAAACACGTAGGGATGGCGGCAGAAGCAGCCGGACTCGCATACCAGCCCACAGAAGGGTGGAGGGGAGTCAATGTTGTGACAGTTCTTTGGACAAGCACTTCCACACTCCTTCCACACCTGGTGCAGTAAAGGGCATCGTTTACCTGCAAAAAAAAGTGTAGATTTAGCCCTCCAATTTGAGTGTATGCTCTTAGGTCTTGTTTATACTTGTGGCTGTAGGGGAAGATAAAAAGATTAAGCAGTGACCACATCCTACAAGTTTCATCAGAGTCCAGCTAGTCCACTGGTGATGCCATCTATGACGAAATGCGTAAGAAGGAGACACAAAATGACATCATCACGCAGAGTTACAGGAGATTCATCGGCTTTGGAGCATCTGCCTGTTTGTATGTAGTAAAGCGATACTAGTAAAGCTATACTGTGGATATTAAATGTGAGTGTGCACTTTTCTCCTAATAAAGCGGATTGTTATTTACATACTAAAATATGGCTTGTGTTTTCTTTGTGTTCTCTCTTGGTCTGATGGATACCTTCTGATGATGAGTGGTACTGAATTCCAGGTCTTATTGGAGGCAATATATGTATAAAGCACCTTTTTGACCATTTTTAACTTAATGGTCAATATGATCAAGAGTGTAAGCTCTTAGGTCTTGTTTACACTTGTGGCTGTAGGAGGAGATAAAAATATGTGGTTGAGCAGTGGTTTTACTGCCACCCCCTTCCTTGGCTGCCCCCCTTAAAGTTACATGCCAGCCAGACCAAGGGGCCCCATATGCCATGGCAAAATATATACCCCATGTTGCAAAAACCAAATGTAACCCATCCAAGTGAATGGGGTTGCTCTGCAACCAACATATAAGCACACAATTGCAGAATGGTGCTGCAGGATTTTAATGGTTAAAACAAGAAGCCAGGAAGTTATATACCATCTCTCCCAGCCACCTGTCAACTGTCCCCTGGAAAGCAATCCACCATTGATCACTTTTCAGCAGGACGGCAATCACAGCAACCAGTGCAGTGCACACAGTTGTGACATAGTGCTTTGGGTTTCAAAGGGCAAAACCAATGACCAGAGAGACTGCATGTAATGCATGCAGTTGCGGCCCAGTGCTGCAGGTTTTCAAGTGTTAAAACAGGTGTCTCTATTGCCTCCCAGGTGCTTGTCAACTGCTCCGAGAAATACAATCTACTTTGGGTCACTTTTCTGAGGGGCAGCCATCATAGCCACAAGTGTAATGCATGCAGTCACAGGGCAGTGCTGCAGGATTTCAATGGTTAAAAATGGGTGTCCAGGAGCCGCATGTAATGCAAGCAGTTGAGAGGTGGTGTTGCATGTTTTTAAGGTTTTTAACAGGCATCCAAAATGTGGCGTATCAACTCTCAGCGATCTGTCAACTGCCTTTCTAAAAGTAATCCACAACTGATTGTATTTTAGAGGGCCGGAAAGCACAGCCATAAGTTGCGGCAAAATGCTGTGGATGTTAACCACTTGCCCACCGCAAATGTACTGCGGCAGGCTGGCTCGGCTGTGCAAACCGCTGTACCTGTATGGTAGTTCACAGGCACACTTAAGCCCCGGAAGATTTGGCTGCTCAAAGACCAGGCCCTATTTTGCTATTCGGCACTGCGTGACTTTAACTGACAATTGCGCGGTCGTGCGACGCTGTACCTAAACAAAATTGACGTCCTTTTTTTCCCACAAATAGAGCTTTCTTTTGGTGCTATTTGTTCACCTGTGCGATTTTTATTTTTTTGCGCTATAAACAAAAAATGAGCAACAATTTTGAAAAAATAACAATATTTTTCTCATTTTTTTATATAAAAATTCTCAAAAAAAAAGTAAAAATCAAAATGTTTTAACATTTTAGGCCAATTTGTTTTCTGCTACATATTTTTGTTAAAAAAAAAAGCGTATTTTGATTGGTTTGCGCAAAAGTTATTGTGTTTACTAACTACGGGAAAGATTTATGTCATATTTATTGTTTTTTTTTTTTTTTACTAGTAATGGCGGCGATCTGCGATTTTTTTTGCTGGACTGCGACATTGCGGCGGACAGATCGGACCCCTGACTGACAGTTTTTACATTTTTGGGAGTCACTCCCAGTACCAGTAACATTACTACAGTAATCAGTGCTATACATATGCACTGTTACTGTCAAAATGACACTGGCAGGGAAGGGGTTAACTTTATTAGTGCTCAAGGGGTTAAGTGTGTCCCTAGGGGCGTGATTCTAACTGTCACGGGGCCTGGTTTGTGATGTAACCATAGAGACATACGATCCTACATAGCAAGATCGTATGATCTCTGCTGTTACACCAGGGAGAATGACAGACGGCTTTGTTTACATCAGCCTCCTGCCTTTCTCCCTCTCCAGCGGGAGATCGTGAGTGACCGGCGGACTTCAGAGCCGCCTGTCACTCGCGCGGGGATGTCAGGGAATGAGCGGGGGTGGTAGTGCGCCTCCGGCGGCGTGTGCTCGCCCCCTAGAGGCTTCTGGGCGAGCGACGTACCGGTACGTTGCTTTGCCCAGGAGTGCCAGACTGCCGCAGTATATGTACTTGCGGCGGTCGGCAAGTGGTTAAGGATTTCGAGAAGATCTGTAAAGAAGAGTGGACTAAAATCCCTCCTGAGATGTGTGCAAACCTGGTCACCAACTACAAGAAACGTCTGACCTCTGTGCTTGCCAACAAGGGTTTCTCCACCAACTACTAAGCCAGGGGCGTAACTACAGGGGTTGCAATTGCAACCGGGCCCCATGCTCCAGGGGGCCTGTGCGGCTCCCCTGTACACCTGGATAGGAGGGGCGGCGGGGGGCAGCATGTAGAGAAATCCCTGTTCTCCTTTTTCCTCCTGTAGCTGCAGGAGGGAAATGGAGGAGATCGGTTCCTCTGTATGCTGCCCCCGCCACTGCTTCTATCCAGGTCACTTGTGTTCTGCTGTCTCTGGGCCCCTGTGTGCTCCTCTGGTCACCCCAGGGCTTGAAGGGAAGGGGTCCGGGGGGCCCTTCATGGTTTCTTGCACCAGGGCCCTGAAGGTTCTAGTTACGCCTCTGTACTAAGCCCTGTTTTGCTTGGGGATCAAATACTTTTTTTTACTCACTGAACTGCAACTTAATTTATAACATTTGTATTATGTGTTTTGTTCTGGATTTTTGGTCTCTATTATTTAAAATACACCTATGATAAAAATGATAGACCCTTCATTTCTTTGTAAGTGGACAAACTTGCAAAATCTTCAGGGGATCAAATAACTATTTTCCTCACTGTAAGCGGTTTATTTTAGACATAGCGGTTTAGTAGGTAACTTACGTGTGTGTGTTCTGTGACCCTGGACAAGCAGAGCGTTCAGCACTACAGAATAACACAAATATAAAATAAAGTTAAATAATGAAATACATGGAGGAATCCAATAAGAGTATCATAAAAAACGTTTTTACATCAATGTACATATAAACAAAATACCCAGAATAAGGAGAATGGTCATCATGCACATCCGCAGCATCTTTTTATTGCCTCCTGACCTGTAATGAGAAAGGAAACAATAATAAATGGTGATTTCTCTAATGCAATGGAGTCACTGGAGAAAGCAAAATGACAATGAGCCTTCTATGGCTCCTGAGGGTTACAGAAGCTCCCTACACGTGCCCTGGACCTTTTGTAAAAAAAAAAAAAACAGGGCCTTATTAGCCTCATTATTTTTCTTTTGAAAAGTAAAACAACCACCACACTCAACCACAAGGCAGCTTATTGTGGCCGGGAACCGATGCGCTAGCTCAGGTGCCTCCACCCTCCAATTAACTATAAAGTAGTAAGATTGAGCCGGCTACTTGGTAACATTCATAATATTCCTTCTTTATTGGCTACATAAAAAAATACAGCAATATCATTCTAACACGTTTCAGCTCGGGGTTCGCGTTCGCCATGACTAAGCTCCGAGGGGCGGTGTGAGTGATAAATGGCAAAATAAATTTTAAAAAAATGAATAGAAATAGAAAGAAAAACAAATACAAATGAATGCTAAAATAAATATACTAAACAACTTGAAATACAAATAAAGAAAGCTTCTAAATAAAGAAATGTATTTATTTACTTTTATATTGTGTGTGTGTATATGTGTATATATATATATATATATATATATATATATATATATATATATATATATATATATATATATATATATATATATATTCACTGCTCAAAAAAAAAAAAAAAAAAAAAAGAAACACTTTGAAAACACATCAGATCTCAATTGGGAAAATATCATGCTGGACATTTATACTAATATGGACTGGGTAATGTGCTAGGATCTATACTGGTATGGACTGGGTAATGTGCTAGGATCTATACTGGTATGGACTGGGTAATGTGTTAGGATCTATACTGGTATGGACTGGGTAATGTGTTAGTATCCATACTGGTATGGACTGGGTAATGTGTTAGGATCTATACTGGTATGGACTGGGTAATGTGTTAGGATCTATACTGTTTTGCACTGGGTAATGTGTTAGGATCTATACTGGCATGGACTGGGTAATGTGTTAGGATCTATACTGGTATGGACTCAGTAATGTGTTAGGATCTATACTGGTATAGACTAGGTAATGTATTAGGATCTATACTGGTATGGACTGGGTAGTGTGTTATGATCTATACTGGTATGGACTGGGTAATGTGTTAGGATCTATACTGGTATGAACTGGGTAATGTGTTAGGATCTATACTGATACGGACTGGGTAATGTGTTAGGATCTATACTGGTATGCACTGGGTAATGTGTTAGGATCTATACTGGTATAGACTGGGTAATGTGTTAGGATCTATACTGGTATAGACTGGTTAATATGTTAGGATCTATACTGATATGGACTGGGTAATGTGTTAGGAGCTATACTGGTATGGACTGGGTAATGTGTTAGGATCTATACTTGTATGGACTGGGTAATGTGTTAGGATCTATACTGGTATGGACTGGGTAATGTCTTAGGATCTACACTGGTATGGACTGGGTAATGTGTTAGGATCTATACTGGTATGAACTGGGTAATGTATTAGGATCTATACTGGTACGGACTGGGTAATGTGTTAGGATCATTAGATTGTAAGCTCTTCTGAGCAGGGCCCTCTAAATCCTCTTGTATTTTATTGTATTGTATATGTACTGTCTCCCTCTAATATTGTAAAGCGCTGCGTAAATTGCTGGCGCTATAGAAATCCATAATAATAATAATAATATACTGGTATGGACTGGGTAATGTGTTAGGATCTATACTGATATGCACTGGGTAATGTGTTAGGATCTATACTGGTATAGACTGGGTAATGTGTTAGGATCTATACTGGTATAGACTGGTTAATATGTTAGGATCTATACTGATATGGACTGGGTAATGTGTTAGGATCTATACTGGTATGGACTGGGAAATGTGTTAGGATCTATACTTGTATGGACTGGGTAATATGTTAGGATCTATACTGGTATGGACTGGGTAATGTCTTAGGATCTATACTGGTATGGACTGGGTAATGTGTTAGGATCTATACTGGTATGGACTGGGCAGGGCCGGACTGGCGTAGCGGGATACCGGGATATATCCCGGTGGGCCGCCGGCCCTGGGGCCGCTTTGATAGGCCGCCCGCAGAGCGCCGCTTTAAGTTTGCCGGCCGCCCGCAGTGCCGCTTTAAGGATTCCATTGATGGGGCCGCTCGCCGCTGATTGGTCACTCGCGCTCTCTGCCGATTGGCCGGCGGCCGCTGACGCTATGCAGCCGGGCTGCGTGCACTGCCCCGGCCCCCTCTGCGCTCCCGCTGTGAGCGGCATGACGTCACGGCGGGGCCGGGCGGCTGGCCGGCTGCGCCTGCGCGGTGGACGGCGGTGCTGGCGTGCTGCTGGCTCTGGCTGGAGGCTGGTGCATCTTTTCAACTTGAGTCTGGCGCCGACGATCCCTCCCCCCTCCTCCCAGTCTCCCACACTGCACGCACACCGCACGTGATCGCAGCAGGTCAGAGGTCAGGTCAGCTCCAGTCCGGTTTGGCTGGCACACTGTCGAGTGTGTGTGCTGTGTGGTGTGTGTGTCCCATCCAGTCGTCGTGCCTGGTGGTAAGTGCTGCCAATGAATGGGGGCAATGCTGTGCGCTCTGCAATGAATGGGGGCAATGCTGTGCGCTCTGCAATGAATGGGGGCAATGCTGTGCGCTCTGCAATGAATGGGGGCAATGCTGTGCGCTCTGCAATGAATGGGGACAATGCTGTGCGCTCTGCAATGAATTGGAACAATAGGGGTTCTACATAAAGAGCTATTGTGGGGCAAAGTTTTAAATGTAGTCTAATCACCATAACAATAAAGGGTCTAATCTTGATGATTGCGCCACGTTTACAACTTTTTTGTGCTCTTTATATACAAGTCCTTTGTGTGCTTTTTATATCGGTCTTATCTATAAATAATGCTCTCATTAACCACTTAAGCCCCGGAGGATTTGGCTGCTAAAAGACCAGGGTTTTTTTTGCGATTTTTTTACTGCGTGACTTTAACGGACAATTGCGCGGTCGTGCGACGCTGTACCTAAACGAATTTGACGTCCTTTTTTTCCCACAAACAGAGCTTTCTTTTGGTGGTATTTGATCACCTGTGCGATTTTTTTGATCATGCGCTATAAACAAAAAAAGAGCGTAAATTTTGCAAAAATAACAATATTTTTCACATTTTTTTATATGAAATTCCCCAAAAAAAATGTAAAAATCAAAATTTTTTAACATTTTCGGCCAATTTGTTTTATGCTACATATGTTTGGTAAAAAAAATCGCAAAAAGCGTATTTTGATTGGTTTGGGCAAAAGTTATCGCGTTTACTAACAAAGGGAAAGATTTTTGTCATTTTTGGTGTTTTTTTTTTTTAACGTGTAATGGCGGCGATCTGCGATTTTTTTCGGTACTGCGACATTGCGGCGGACAGATCGGACCCTTGACTGACATTTTTGACACTTTTGGGGGTACCAGTGACATTACTGCAGTAATCAGTGCTATACATATGCACTGTTACTGCAAAAATGACACTGGCAGGGAATGGGTTAACTTTATTGGACAGGGAGGGGTTAAGTGTGTCCTAGGGGCGTGTTTCTAACTGTGCAGGGACATTGCTATTGGTGTAAAAGCAAAGATCCACGGTTCTACATAGTAGAACGGTCAGATCTTCACTTTTACACAGGGAGAACTGACAGGCGGCTTGTTTACATAAGCCGCTCTGTCTTTCTCCCTTCACAGGAGCGATCGCAGTGTGACTGGCGGACATCGAGTCCGCCGGTCACACGCACTGACTTGTCTGTGAACGAGCCACGGCGGGCGCGCGCCCGCCCGCAATTGGCTCGCAAGTCAGTGACAGGCAAGTGACGTACCGATACGTAACTCTGCCTGGCCGGGGCTGACCGCCGCAGTATATAGTCGTGCGGCGGTCGGCAACCGGTTAAATGTGCTTTAAAATGCATGATTTTACCTTTCTATGAACAAGAACTCAACGTTGTGCTGGTATGACGACGCAATGCTATGGGGCTGGTATGTCATTTTTTCCAGGGCTGGTTTTCATACCCAGTCCGGCCCTGGGACTGGGTAATGTGCTAGGATCTATACTGGTATGGACTGGGTAATATGTTAGGATCTATACTGGTATGGACTGGGTAATGTGTTAGTATCTATACTGGTATGGACTAGGTAATGTGCTAGGAATAAAAGGATGCTACATCGTTTGTTGGAAATGAAAATTATCACCCTACAGAGGGCTGAATTCAAAGACACCCCTAAAAATCAAAGTGAAAAAATGATGCAGCAGGCGTGTCCATTTTGCTGAAATTTCATCGTTTCTGATTGTTTTTCACTAGTTTTGCATTTGGCTAGGGTCAGTGTCACTACTGGTAGCATGAGGCGTTACCTGGACCCTATAGAGGTTGCACAGGCAGTCCAACTCCTCCAGGTTGGCACATCAAGACATGCCATTGCCAGAAGGTTTGCTGTGTCTCCCAGTGTCTCAAGAGGATGTGAGACAACAAAACGAAAATAAAAGTTGAATTATAATTTATTTTCTTTTATTTTGATTGTTAAAAACCACACAAGACCCCACAAGATCTTAATACAAAAAGGAAAACTGAATACTATGATATTTCCTGATTACTAACCATATTTATACGCAACTTATACAGTGTAAGAATAATTGTAAGCTCTCCGGAGAAGGGCTATTCTAATGCTGGCCATACACTAGCCGAAATATCAGGTGAACTCATTTTCGAAAAATGAAAAATCGGCCGTGAGAGCAGACGATCGTGCCATCATGTAATGCCCAAATTTCGAACTATAAATCGTTCAATGGACATAAATTAATCAGTTTTTCATTCAGTTTGTCACATATGCCGAGTGCAAACAGATCGGCCGAGAAACACATTAACCTTTCAATTTATCGTTCGGTCGGTGGATTTTCAAAACTGTTCCTTTGATTTTTCGGCTCTTGAAAGTTAAAAAACATTTTTCTATTCGTAAACCAATAAAGTGAATATATAACCCAGCTAGCCACGCATATCATACAAATATTGTATGCATACAAATATAACCAAAATCATAAATAACCATGTGCTATGAAAAAAGTGTGTACCAAATAAAACAGTACAAATCAGTGCACAAAATCACTCCAAATGATATGGTAAAATTAAATATATAAACAGTCCACATCCAATGTGTCGTGCTGCTAAAAATGAGGTGACAAATAAATAGTGATATCAGGTTATTGGGTGAAATAAGTTCCGCGCTGAATAGAGGGACACTGAAAGATCCACCACCTTAAGCGCGAGAGCCTGTCTATATATAATTTTTTATTACGTTTGATTTTCTATTTGTGCCCATTAACGAAAAACGAACGATCGGACCAAATTACAGATTTTCAAATGATTTTTCGGCTAGTGTGTGGCCAGCATAACCCTCCTGTACTGAATTTTACTGTAACTGGATTGTCTCCCTTTGTAATGTAAAGCGCTGAGCACACTGTTAAAGCTATAGAAATTCTGTGTAATAAATAATAATAATAATAATAATAATAAAAAAGAAACCTCCTTTTATGACATATTCAGCTAAAGACAAAGATTTCTAAATTGTGATCAAAGCTGCAACAAACAAGATACATTGTATAAATATGTATAACAAAAAATGATACCAAAGAAAATGTAGCTAATCTGATTGCTACAATTGTAATCAAAGCTGCAAAGAAGATACATTGTATAAATATGTATTGAAGAAATTATACCAAAGAAAATGTAGCTAATCTGATTGCTACAATTGTGATCAAAGCTACAAACAAGATACATTGTATAAATAATTATTAAAAAATGATACCAAAGAAAATGTAGCTAATCTGATTGCTACAATCTCTTCCACAAACATCCTAAATCATTATAACTTCCAATGGCAAAAATGAAGGGTTTTTGTTACTTACATAGTGTGATATATACACGAATGTGGAAGGGTTGCGTGCGGCCGATAAATTTGTTTTAAGGTTTATCACGGAACAGGAAGAACAAGAACAGACTGAGCGTTTGGTTCATTATCACTAAATAAGGAATTAATAAAATGAGCCATAGGGAAGGGAGGCATTAATTACATGGAGTAATACTTCCAAGGTAGGAATCCCGTCTGAGTCATATCGCAGAGTGTGACCCAGATTTGTTGTCTCTGAGATCTCTGCAATCATAATTCAGCCATTGTTCCAGCATCGGATTTATTTATTCAGGATATGTGCTCCAAGCTAAGTAACACTTCCAGGTATTCATTACCTCCTCGCTGAGATCATAGTAAACCCCTGACAATGAAAGAAGAGGGAATCCTCTCTCAGGATGGTTAATTGGCTGCAGCCTACCTCCTAAATATGACCCCAAAAGGGGTTTATATGGTGTATTAAAGGGGGGGGGTAAATGGCACTGCCTGAGCCTCAGGCTGCGCCATTTACCCCCCCCCCCCCCCATTAATACACCCCTGACAATACCTTAACCACTTCTGGACCGGAAGATTTCCCCCCTTAATGACCAGGCCATATTTTGCGATTCGGCACTGTGTTACTTTAATGGACAATTGTGCGGTCGTGCGATGTTGTACCTAAATAAAACCGATGTCCTTTTTTTTCCCACAAATAGAGATTTCTTTTTTTGGTATTTGATCACCGCTGCAATTTAATTTTTTTGTGCTATAAACAAAAAAAGAGCGACAATTCTGAAAAAAAAAACAAAACAAAATTTTTCACTTCCTGCTATATAACATTCCCAAAAAAAAAATTAAAAATATTTTTTTTTTAACATTTTAGGCCAATTTGTTTTCGGTTACATATTTTTGGTATAAAAAAAAATCGCAATAAGCATATTTTGATTGTTTTTGCGAAAAGTTATGGCATCTACTAACTACAGGAAAGACTTATGTCAGTTTTATTGGGTTTTTTTTTTTTTTACTAGTAAAGGAGGTGATCTGAGATTTTTAGCGGGACTGCGACATTGCGGCAGACAGATCGGACCCCTAACTGACATTTTTGACACTTTTGGGGGGGACCAGTGACATTACTACAGTAATCAGTGCTAAAATGATGCACTATTACTGTAATAATGACACTGGCAGGGGTTAGCACTATGGGTGATCAAGGGGTCAAATGTGTACCTAGGGGCGTGTTTCTAACTGTATGGGGGTTGGGCTTGTGAAATGATCACAGAGACCTCTGATCCTATATAGAAAGATCACAGGAGCTCTGTGATCATTTCAGAGAGAAGAATGGTCAGATGTGTTTACAACAGCCGACCGTTCTTCTCTCTCAGCGGGGAGCGATCACGGATTGCCAGGCGGCAATCGGAGCCGGTTGCCCCGTGCATCGGTGTCCAACTGCCAAGTGGGGGCTTGAGCGCGTTTCCAGCGCTACTCACTCGCACTCTAGTTGCAGGCGCGTGACCGACATAGAACTACGTCATTTCGCGCAGGAGGGCTGCCCTGCCGCAGTAAATCGGCAGTGGGCGGTCCAGAAGTGGTTACGGAGGTTGTAAACAATAATGTGTGGGGTGAATCGCAAACTAGCTCATTATGAAATACCTTAGAACAAAGAGCCCACAGCGTCGCCCCCTCACTTGTGACACGGCCATCATGTTCAGCCGTCTTCCTTCCGGGTTCGTGTTCTCCGGACATCTGATTGGCCTGAGCCGGAATGACGTCACCCCTGCACATGCGCGCGGGAGCTGCTGTTTGCGGCAGAGGGCTATAAAGGAATGGCACTGTGTTCCTAGGGAGTGCTTAGTATCTGTGGGGGAGGTGCTTTGATTGGGGAATGTAAAGATCTGTGTTCCTGCTTAGCAGGATCAGCACGTTCCTCTCTCACAGAACAATTCTTTCTCCTAAACGATCATTGGGTCCCGGCAGACATCAGACCTTCTGATTGGCTCCCACTCTGTCCACTCCTCATGGTAGTACCTGGCCACTGCACACCATCTCTGTACACTGGAGCAGTGACCTGCATCAGTGGTGGGATAACCAATCTATGCTAGGCACAACCTATGCATCCATATACAGTGAGGAGCCGTCCTATGCCTGTATTTATTGCTGTCTGTGCTCTCCTGTCCTGGGGACAATTGCAACCCCACCCCATTTGCTGGCCTGGTGTCACAGAACCAGGAAGTAAGGGAAACATACAGTAATAAAAAAAAAACCTGACGGATAATAGTAGGTCCCACAGTTAAAGCTGAACTGTTGGCACTGAAATCTTCATTTAATGTTTTTCTTTATGTGCACCAAATCCCTTTATCAGAGGCGTAACTAGAACCTTCAGGGCCCCGGTGCAAGAAACCATGAAGGGCCCCCCGGATGCCTGGCCGGGGCCCTTCCCTTCAAGCCTGGGGCTCTTCCCACTGATCCTGGGGCCCTTTACTCTCCTTGCGAGGCCCTTTATTACGGTCCCGCAGCGGGACCCTTTCACAAGTGGGCCCCCTTCCTGCCATCTTGGAGCCTCCCCACGGTGGTAGAATGCCAGGGCCCAGTCACGAGTGTGACCTTTGCGATCCTGGAAGTTCACCCAGTTTTTTTTTTTTTTGGTATTTTAATTGTATTATTTTTTATCATTTTATTTTTTTTTTTTACAATGTCACTGACTATGACTCTGTCCATTCAGAAAAGGAAGGAGCTGGTGAATAACATATTTACCGACCCCTTCCTGGTTCTCTATTGTGACACATCCCCTGCAGCAGCCGGCAAGAGAGGGGAGGGAGCACAGTGGGGGGGGCAGCACAGTGGGGGGGGGGGGGCAGAAAATTGGGGGGGGGCAGGGGAGGAGCACACAGGGGATTACTGCATAGATCTTAGAAAAATGCGCAAAGCACACCAAGATTCAGGGAGAGGACATGTGATGAATGGATTTAGATGATATTTGCTGATTTTAATTTGTAAAGTGAAAAAATATTTTTATTTCCAAATATTATTCTTTATCATGAAGAACATGAGAAGATCATATTGATAGAACATCACAGCCTGAATGGTGGCAGGGTGACTTGACTGTGTTTTTTGTCCCAAACTAACAAACCTTGACTTTGTAGATTGTAATGATTTTTTATTTTTTTTTGGGCTAAGCAAATAAGAAAAAAAAAACACAAATCCCTCTGATCTGCCAACATATTTGTGCAACCATTTAATGTGGGACAGGTTACAGTTTCACTTAAAGTGATAGTAAAGCCTTTTTTTCTAATAAAATAATAATAATTTTTCTGTACTATTCTGTTCCTTTCTATTCTAATCTATTGTTTTCCATTCTATTCAAATTCAAATTGATTTTATTTGAAATTTGGGATATAGTTATATTCTTTCTATTTTATTCTATACTTTTTTTATTCTATTCTTTTATTTCCTATTCCCTTTTGTTCTGTTTTACTCTATTATATTCTACACTTTTATTTTCTGTTATATTCTTTTCTATTCTATTTTTTTTTTCTATTCCATTCCTTTATCTTCTTTTCTATTTTATTGCAATTGGAAAACAAATAAAAAATGTAGCAAATTTAAAAACTTTTTGAATTTGAGTTTGAAAACTTTTTGAATTTGAAAACTGTTTGAATTCAAAAACTGTTTGAAATTAATTCGGAAACTATTTGAATTTGGAAAATTTGAATTAATTTGAATACTAAAAAAAAACTAAACGAATTGAACGGATTAAACAAATTTAACTAAATTAATTTATGCAAAAAAAATAAAAAATCGAAACGAAATGAAACTAATTTTTTTGTTCTGCACATGTCTATTTTTTACCCTAATGCATAGAATGCAGGTAAGAGAATTCCTCTATAAAAAATAGAAAAAAAAAAATTCATTCCCCTAGCAATGCTCTTGTATAAATGTATGTGGTGCATGCATTGTACCGCCCCCTGGAATCTGCAAGGGCCCATTCACAGTACAATCACTGCATTTTCCTTGCAATAACGAATATCCCAACATTTCATATTCCTGATATGTGTCTGTTGTACCATGTACTTATGAAAGACAGTACATCTTATCTCTGCAAAATGCCATCCTTATGTTGGTAATTCTCAGGGTGTGCTTTAACCACTTAAGCAGCACCCGCCGCAGCCCCTCCTGTGCGAACTGAGGTAGCCCTACGTCGGTCGGGCGCCTGCTGTTAGGAGGTGAGCGCGCGCCGCTGGTGGTGCTTTCCTGCCCCCACTCATCAGCGGCGACTCCGATGCACGGGGCCGGCAGCTCCAATTGCCGCCGGCCACCCGCGCTCGCTCCCCGCTGAGAGAGAAGAACGGTCAGCTGTTGTAAACACAGCCAACCATTCATCTCTCTGGAATGATCACAGAGCGCCTGTGATCCTTCTATATAGGATCACAGGTCTCTATGATCATTTCACAAGCCCCTCCCCCCTCAGTTAGAAACACTCCCCTAGGCTTACATTTAACCCCTTGATCACCCACAGTGTTGACACCTTCCTTGCCAGTGACATTATTACAGTAACAGTGCATATTTTTAGCACTGATTACTGCAGTAATGTCACTGGTCCCCCCCAAAAGTGTCAAAAATGTCAGTCAAGGGTCCGATCTGTCCGCCACAATGTCGCAGTCCTGCTAGAAATCGCAGATCGCCGCCATTACTAGTAAAAAAAAAAAAAAAAGACATAAATCTTTCCCGTAGTTAGTAGACGCGATAACTTTTGCGCAAACCAATCAAAATACGCTTATTGTGATTTGTTTTACCAAAAATTTTCGATTTTTACATTTTTTTTTTTTTTGGGAATGTTATATCGCAGAAAATAAAAAATATAGTTTTTCTTTTTCAGAATTGTCACCTTTTTTTGTTTATAGCGCAAAAAATAAAAATCGCAGAGCTGAGCAAATACCACCAAAAGAAAGCTCTATTTGTAGGAAAAAAAGGACATCAATTTTATTTGGGTACAGTGTTGCACGACCACGCAATTGCCTGTTAAAGTAATGCAGTGCCGAGTCGCAATGGCCATTAAGGGGGCAAATCCTTCCGGTCCAGAACTGGTTAATCTGAGTGCGGACCATGCAGTCACACCATGGAATGCATGGAGGACACAGGACCGGAAGTGATGTTATAACTCAAAGAACAGCACCAGAGGGGCATGGCTATGCATTCCAGAGCAGCTCCATTCTCAAGCCATTAAGGAGCTGAGACACTCTGAAACACGTAGCCATGCCCACCTGATGAGGTCCTTCCAGGTGTGATGTCACTTCCAGTCCCTTTATGCCCTCCACAGTGATTTCCAGAACTTCCGGGTTTTGCTTCTCGGTATCCCTCCACCTAGCTGACGGCTGCTGTGCTCCATGGTCCACAATCGGATTGCAGCACACCCTGAAAATGACCAACATAAGGATGTCATTTTGGAGAGATAATCTTGTATTGTCTTTCATTTGAGTTGCTATTTGTCTTTTTTTTTTTTTTTTTTAATAAAAAATCTTTTTATATACTGCACTTGGCGCCCCCTGCTGTTTCGAGATTACTGAGGAGCTGGCACTAAAGTACATGGACTATTATAGACTTTTAAGTTATTTTACTAATCCCAATTATTATGGTTTTATTGTATATACACTATAACCAGTACTGCAGTTGCTTTACTCCTTCTTGTGCCATTTTTCATTTACAGGAATTTATTATTGCATACTTGTAAAATTACTGAAGAGCCACACCAGAGATTAGTTTCCACAATCATCGGATGTGTCTTTGTCATTGCATTTGCCCCACAACCAGGGCTGCTGACAAGGCAGTACAGCCGGCCCTCCTGTACTGTGCCCCATCATTTCAAAAGGGGGGCCCAGACACCAGTTGTGCAGTAGATCTGGCTGTACTGTCTTATTGCAGCCACCAATCCTCTTCTGCCTCCCCCTGCAGCACTGCTAGCTTCTCCTTTTCTTTCCCCCCTCTGGCTGCAGGGGGATTGGTTGTAGCACATGCACCCCTTCCATCTACTATCTGGGTCCCCTGTGTTCCCCTTTCCCCCACAGCTTTGCCAGCTTCCTGTCTCTCCTCTCTAGCTGACAGCTGCTGCCAGGGGAGGACTGGGCCCCCTTGGCCACTCTGATGCCCTGTAAAAAGGCTGCACCAGACATGCCTAAAGGATTCCTGGTGAAGAGAAGTAAAAAGCCCCTGCCGCTGACCTATTGGGTGCAGTCAAGGACAGAATGGACAGGCCTCCCCCCCCCCCCCCAGCATGAATGTTGTAAACTGTGTCCGAGCAGAGGCCGGTTTAATGTCCCACTGGAGACTCTCCTCCCCCCGGCCAGCCCCAACCAAGCTGTTCCAGCTCCCCCCACTGCCCCCTGCTGGCCAGGTTGGGAACCAAGATTCAGCCGGTGAGTAGAGAGTACTGGGAGTGGAGCTTCAGCCTAGAATGGGAGTCAGGAGGAGGACGGGAAGATGGAGAGTGGGAGTGGGGCTGAGTCGCTGCACCATGGGCCTCTGGTTTGTACTTGCCCCCTGGGCTGAAAGTTGCCAGTCTGCCCCTGGCTGCTGGGGGCTCACAGGCTGATGTTTTAAGTTGGAGAGCAGGGGAAGCGGCTGGTAAATATGTTGTTTGATGGGTACCAATCACTCCTGTGTCCATTCATCACTGAAGCATAGTACACTGTGTTTAATATGCTTCAGTTTGTAAATGAGCAGGAAGCCTTGAAGCACTTCCTATTTGTTTATCTGTACAGCTGAGGTTACAGAGAAAGGGACTGATTTATCTATGTCCTCAGTCACTTTCGGACAGGGGAAGGGGGCCCTGTCAGGTAGTCTGTATGGGGCCCCGTGATGTCTAACAGCAGCCCCGCCCACAATTATACAATATTTACAACTGTATTTGTAGGAATGGACAGAATGTCCTCAGAGATCAGCAAGGTCATTGTGAAACTCTTGATGAAAAGCAGTTAACCGGATATGGAGGCTGGCGTCAGGCATCAGGAGCGATACACTTCATTGATTCAATAAATTCCAGTGCACAGCCTGCTTGACACGAGCAACAGCATTTGCACATTTTGTTTCACGTGATTGGTGTGTTATCACAATCCGTGGTGCTCGTCTTACAGCTATACAATCTCTGATTGGTAATAGACAGTTTCTGTGAAGAAAAAAAACATTTTTTTATTTGGAAAAACTACAGAATTTTTCAAAAATTGCCCCTCTTCCATCTCCATACAGCAAAGAGCAAATAATATATACAGTATCTAACAAAAGTGAGTACACCCCTCACATTTTTTAAAATATTTTATTACACCTTTTCATGTGACAACACTGAAGAAATGACACTTTGCTACAATGTAAAGCAGTGAGTGTACAGCTTGTATAACAGTGTAAATTTGCTGCCCCCTCAAAATAACTCAACACACAGCCATTAATGTCTAAACCACTGGCAACAAAAATTAGTACACCCCTCAGTCAAAATGTCCAAATTGGGCCCAATCAGCCATTTTCCCTCCCCGGTGTCATGTGACTTGTTACTGTTACAAGGTCTCAGGTGTGAATGGGGAGTAGGTGTAATAATTTTGGTGTTATCACTCTCACTATCTCATACTGGTCACTGGAAGTTCAACATGGAACCTCGTGGCAAAGAACTCTCTGAGGATCTGAAAAAAGAATTGCTACTCTATATAAAGAAGGCTTAGGCTATAAGAGGATTGCCAAGACCTTGAAACTGAGCTGCAGGACGGTGGTAAAGACCACACAGTGGTTTAACAGGACAGGTTCCACTCAGAATAGGCCTCGCCATGGTCGACCAAAGAAGTTGAGTGCACATGCTCAATGTCAAATCCAGAGATTGTCTTTGGGAAATAGACGTATGAGTGCTGCCAGCATTGCTGCGGAGGTTGAAGGGGTGGGGGGTCAGCCTGTCAGTGCTCAGACCATACGCCGCACACTGCATCAAATTGGTCTGCATGGCTGTCGTCCCAGAAGGAAGCTTCTTCTAAAGATGATGCAAAAGAAAGCCTGCAAATAGTTTGCTGAAGACAAGCAGACTAAGCACATGGATTATTAGAACCATCTCCTGTGGTCTGATGAGACTAAAATAAACTTATTTGGTTCAGATGTGTCAAGCGTATGTGGCGGCATCCAGGTGAGGAGTACAAAGACAAGTGTGTCTTGCCTACAGTCAAGCATGTTGGTGGGAGTGTCATGGTCTGGGGCTGCATAAGTGCTGCCGGCACTTGGGTGCTACAGTTTATTGAGGGACCATGAATGCCAACATTTACTGTGACATACTGAAGCAGAGTATGATCCCCTCCCTTTGGAGACTGGGTGGCAGGGCAATATTCCAACATGATAACGACCCCAAACACACCTTCAAGACGACCACTGCCTTGCTAAAGAAACTGGGGGTATAGGTAATGGACTGGCCACGCATGTCTCCAGACCTAAACCCGATTAAGCATCTGATGGGCATCTTCAAACAGAAGGTGAAGGAGCGCAAGGTCTCTAACATCCAACAGCTTCATGATGTCATCATGGAGGAGTGGAAGAGGACTTCAGTGGCAACCTGTGAAGCTCTGGTGAACTCCATACCCAAGAGGGTTAAGGCAGTGCTGAAAAATAATGTGGCCACACAAAATATATCGAGTCCCTACTAAATATTATCAACGCTAGTGACCCAGCTACATGAGATTCTGTGTAGGCTCCGCCCTCTGTGTACTCTCTCCATCACCAAAAAAAAGACAGCCTGAGAAATGGAATAGAATGGTATGTGACCATAGGGTATTCAACAGCTTACAAAGATGGGGGAAGTTACATAAGATCAGGAATTTTTTTTCAGCTGGAACTTGGTGGAACTTGATTCCACCACCTCTGGCTCAGGCCCTCTGCTCTGATCCGATCTCCTTGGCAGCTCTTACTGAGTGCAGAATGGAGACAAGGGGGGTGCAGGTGCCATGCGGATGCCAACACCCCCACTGGATGATCTCCCTGCAAGTGAGAGAGTCGGAGCCACCTGCAGTGTGCAGGGAGGTACTAGAGATGGCTGGGTGCTTCAGCTTAATACAGCAACAAAAGTAATACATGTGGAAGAGGGTGTAGTTTTAAGGGGGGTTGGAGATGGGGGCAGTGAGAAGGGAGAGAGAGTTGCATGCAGAGGTCAGAGTAAAGAGGGGTGAAAATAGTTAAGCAACTCTGGAAGAAGGCTGAACTCTGCACTCTGTATGCAGATCCTGGAGTGTAAGGAGGTGTATTGGGGGTGCAAGAGGGGGTTGCAAAGATATATTGGGGGAAGGGGGGTGCAGAGGAATACTGGGGGTAGAGAGATGTTTTGGAGGCACAAAGATGTACAGAGGATATGGAGTGGTACTGGAGGGAGTGCAGTGATGTAGTGGGGGGTGCAGAGACTTGATGGGGTTAAGGAGGTGTGTTGGGGTACAAAGGTGTGTTGGAGCTTATAGAGGATACTACTGGGAGGTGTGTGTGTGTGTGTGTGTGTGTGTGCAGAAATGTGCAAGAGTGTACAAAGATGTGCTGGTGGATATTGAACAGTGCTGGGGGTGCAGAGGTGTGTTAGGGGGTGCAGAAGTCTTTTGGAGGTATGAAGATGTGTTGGGGGTACAGAGTTATGCTGGATGTATAGAGATGTTGGAGGGGTTACAGAGGTGTGCTGAGGGTACGTTGGTGTGCTGGGTGTGCTGGGGGTGCGTGAGTGTGCTTGGGGTACAGTTGTTATCTGCTGTAATCTCTAGCAACCTCTAGCGACCAATTTGTGAGTGGTAATAATGTGTGGTAACCTCCAGTAAACAATAGGGGAGCAGTAATGATGTGCAGTAATCTCTATCAACCAATCAGTGAGTGGGAATGATGTGCAGTGACCTCTAGCAACCAATTTATGAGTGAGAATGATGTGCAGTATCCTCTAACAACCAATCAGTGAGCAGTAAGGATGTGCAGTAACCTATAGCAACCAATCAGCTAACAGGAATGATGTGCAGTAACCTCTAACAACAAATCAGTCAGTAATAAGGATGTGCAGAAACCCTAGCAACCAATTCCGGAGACCACATACTATACATTATTATTATCAGAGAGATTATCCAAGATCCATGTGTGCTGTATTTATCCTCTGGGATGAATATGACCCGCAATCCGGAAATATACAATGTAACACTATGGTGGGGCACATTATATGTAGTCTTGTTGTCATATGGGGGTTCCAGTAGTCTGGGGGTTGAAGTATTGGTATGGTGTTCTGCAATAATGAAGCTGTGGGGTGTACTCTAGATGTGGTGTAGTATTGGTGTCATGTGGTGTAGTTGGTGGGCTGTAGTATTGGTGTGTTGGGTTGTAGTATTGGTGGGCTATTGTATTAATGTGGTAGCCATGTAGTGCATGGTGAAGTATTGGTGGTTCATAGTACTGGTGTGGTTTTCTGTCGTATTGGTGTGGTGCAGAGTAGTAGTTGTGGGCTGCTCAGTATAAAATGCCCAGGCCTATTTTTTGTTCCAGTCCAGGCCTGCCAGGTATTGGTAGTTTTGGCAGTGTGGGCGGTGCCTAGTCCTGCTGGAAAATGAAATCAGCATTTCCATAAAGCTGGTCAGCAAAGAGAAGCATGAAGTGCTCTAGAAATTCCTGCTAGAGGACTGCGCTGACTTTGGACTTGATAAAACACAGTGGACCAACACCAGCAGATGACATGGCTCCCCAAATCATGACTGACTGTGGAAAATTTTGCATTTCATTTGAAAATCAATGTCCCAGAGTCTGGAGGAAGAGTGGAGAGGCACAGAATCCAAGTTGCATGAGGTTCGGTGTGAAGTTTTCACAGTCAGTGATGATTTGGGGATGATTTGAACAGGAATGCGGTGCGAACCCAGGCTGAAATCAGTATGACAAGCCTTGGTTCACACAGAAGGGTGAACCTGCATGCGATTCAGACAAGAATCGCACCGCATTCCTGTTCAAATTGCATGTGATTCTTTGCAGTGTGATTTGAGCCCATTAATTTTGTATGGGCTCAAATCGCACTGCAAAGAATCACATGCAATGCAATGCAATATCAGTTTGGGGTATCTGATTATTTGCACGAGTACTTGTGAAAATACATGAAATCCGCACGGATACGGATACCGATATCAGTGCAACTCCAGTTAGAATGCCTATCAGGTGTTTATTGCTAATCTTTAAATAAATCAAACAAGTGCTCCTTACCCCCAAACTCTTAAGAAACAAATGTCAATGTAATAATTTAATTTTTTGCTCCCTGGCTTTTATGTCGAACTCATTGAGTTTCCTTGTTGGGTATGAAGGACGTGACTCACCACAGTCTTGGTTTTCGGTGATGTCATCTTCAGAGGAACCTCTGTGCTTTCGAATTATTGCTAACACCATGGGTAGAGCTGCAGGAAAGAACATATTAGTTAACATACATGAAAGGGAATTGAAGAGAATAGGAGTTGTATGTGGCCACACCTCTTCAGCATGCCGATGTCAGTAGTGGGTGTGGAGCCCGACACCCTCATCTGCACATGGGTATGCCGATACTGCAAATCAATTTAACCCTCAAGCACTCCTTTTGTAAAATTTTTCTGGTTTAATTATGAATCACAGGCTTAAGCCCTGAAGAAGTGGGAGGCTTCCCCCTGAAACATGTTGACTTTATTTGATGCTCTTAATAAGCAACTTATACGACTAACCAGACTAGATGATCATCTTTACTAAGAGCTCTTAGCTCTATATTAGGGAGAAGTGAGGGTGGAGGCAACTCTGGCCTGACAAGTGGATTCTCCATCATGACAATGCTTCTGCACATGATGCGTTTTGCACTTTCCTGGCCCAGAAATCCATTCCCGAAATTCAACCGACCATCTTATTTCCCTGACTTTTGGCTGTTTACAAAATAAAAAGGGCACAGATTTGAGGACATTCTGGGCATCCAGCATGCCGCAGCAATGGTCCTGTGCAGCATTCCGGAAAACTAATTCTATGAATCTTACCAGCAGTGGCACAGTTGGCTAGAAAAGTGTGTCCCTTCAAAAGGAGACTGCTTTTGAAGGTGACAACATCAGCTAGTGTATATGCAAGCAAACATTTTTTTCACAAAACATTTCGGGAAAGAAATTGTCACACCTTGTACAATACAAGGTAGCTGCAGCACTCCTCTTCTTTATTAATCATTTAAGAATAACTAATTTCAATGTTGCTATAATAATATTAATAATAATAATAATAACAATAATAAATAATAATAATAGCAATAATAATTTATTAATTATTATTATTAATATTATTATCATTATTATTATTATTATTATTATTATTTTATTATCACTATTTTATTTCTATTTTATTATTATTATTATTTTTATTATTATTATATAAATATTGTATATTTTTGAATGCGGGTTCCAGTTGACACCATAAGTGTATGAATCACAGATGTATGATGGCATGCCTTTCATTCACATATATTTACTGTATATATATATATATATATATATATATATATATATATATATATACAGTATCCTATGAAAGTGAGTACACCCCTCACATTTTTGTAAATATTTTATTCTATCTTTTCATGTAACAACACTGAAGAAATGACACATAGCTACAATGAGTGTACAGCTTGTATAACAGTGTAAATTTGCTGTCCCCTCAAAATAATTCAACACACAGCCATTAATGTCGAAACCACTGGCAACAAAAGTGAGTACACCCCTAAGTGAACATGTCCAAATTGGGCCCAAAGTGTCAATATTTTGTGTGACCACCATTATTTTCCACCACTGCCTTAACCCTCTTGGGCATGAAGTTCACCAGAACTTCACAGGTTGCCACTGGAGTCCTCTTCCACTCCTCCATGACGACATCGGACCTTGCGCTCCTCCACCTTCCGTTTGAGGATGCCCCACAGATGCTCAATAGGGTTTAGGTCTGGAGACATGCTTGGCCAGTCCATCACCTTTACCCTCAGCTTCTTTAGCAAGGCAGTGGTCATCTTGGAGGTGTGTTTGGAGTTGTTATCATGTTGGAATATTGCCCTGCAGCCCAGTTTTTGAAGGGAGGGGGATCATGCTCTGCTTCAGTATGTCACAGTACATGTTAGCATTCATGGTTCCCTCAATAAACTGTAGCACCCCAGTGCCGGCAGCACTCATGCAGCCCCAGACCATGACACTCCCACCACCATGCTTGACTGTAGGTAAGACGCACTTGTCTTTGTACTCCTCACCTGGTTGCTGCCACACACACTTGACACCATCTGAACCAAATAGGTTTATCTTGGTCTCATCAGACCACAGGACATGGTTGAAGTAAATCCATGTGCTTAGTCTGCTTATCTTCAGCATCATCTTTAGAAGAGGCTTTCTTGTGCATCGTCTTTAGAAGAGGCTTCCTTCTGGGACAACAGCCATGCAGACCAATTTGATGCAAATAAAATATTTTCAAAAATGTGAGGGGTGTACTGGATACTGTATATCCAGTAAAGTGACTGGCCTCATGTGATACAAAGATGAAACAATTCTTCCTACATAAGATGTACCTTTTTATCTGCAGTATTCTCTTCTCTACAGCCATTCAACATCCAGAACACATAAATATACAGTGTGTCTGAGCTTTCAGAAAGCAGGGGGTGGGGAGCTGATGTTACTTTCTGCAGAGCTCAGTGAGAGCAGGGAGAGGGATATGCTTTGTTCATATTTTATGTCTGAGGTTTACAACACACTGGAAACCCACACATCACCTTTGCAAGATGGCTGAAGACTTTCAAAGTATGTCTGTACCAAATCCAAAGAAGCAACAACGGCAGCCATTCACACAGTTTGAAACTGGCAACAGAACTAATGATTCTAGGTGTCAGAGTTAGTCATGGGTTGGAAAAATCATGCATTAAGTGAAATCCTGAGCTACATAATCATCACCGGCTCAGAAAATATGGATAGCAGAAACAGTCAAGCAACCACATTTTTAAAAGGGAGCTAACAGCAATGGCAGCCATCATAGCTTCTTCTATTCACTCCTAGGGTCTACATTTCCTGTATGCTTACCTGGTGCCAGCAGCATAACTAGGCACTTGAGCAGTATGTCTGTGTCCAAGCAGATCGAGATCCAATGAGAGCAATGCAGCACAGTCAGCACACAAGGAGCCTTGCCTGGCTGGCAACACAACAATACCTGTGCACTCCCTATTTATCACATTTCCTTCTATATGTCACTCTTCATCTCACTTCAATGCACACGGCTGCTGCAATGTGCTTTCCTTTTTATACACTCCCCAACATAAAGAAAAACAGTTAGGGCCCTCTCCCAACAATGCTGTAAGCTGACACGTGTTGTATTAAACAGCCCATTCAAACTGAACAGAAGCACATGCAAAAATGGGGCATGCTACATTTGATCACAGAACAATGCACAAAACCGCATTGTGCGTATTTTTAAAAAAAAGCTAGTCCAATGAAAATGCTGGTAGATTCACTCTAGATTTTCCTCTTCAGGTTGAATGCTATTCATTCACAAAATAAATAGAGTGGTTCGGAATAATACCATAGTATGGCCACTAGAAGCATCTGAGGAGGATCATAGGAGCAAGCATCCTATCATCATCAGCTCCATCTAGTGGCCTCAGAGATTAAAATAGAAGTATTCGGCTCTGAAACATGCTGCCACACCCCTTGATCTGCCCGCAGCGTGTGATGTCACCACTGGAGTTTCCCGTGCTGTCATCCATGGTCGACTGCATTGGCAGGGTCTGTACTAGGGATCAACCGATTATTTAGCAAAGCCGATATATCGAGGGCCGATCTGAACTTTCCCCGATATATCAAAATCAGCCCCTGAGATTACCGACATTGCCGATATTTCAGGAAAGTGCTATACTGGAGTGATGCCTGCAGCTAGAGGCATCACCCCAGTACCGGCCTCCTTAGCCGACAGTCGGCTGTCTTGTAATGACAATCGATGCTTCTTAGAAGCCGCTCGGCTGTCATTACAAGGAGCGGGAGGGGACGTCCCCTCCTCCCGCTGTCTTCCGCGGCTCTTCCGGGTCTTCCGTCCCACCGGGAGACCCGGGCATCCTACCTGCACGGCCGCCGAAGAGAAGACCCGATCAAAGCCGCATTTGGCTCTGATTGGGTCTCCTTGTAAAAACCCGGAAGGTACCCGTCACAAAATTTTAAAAATGACAGCATTCAAAACAGCCAAACTTGGTGTTTTGAATGCTTTTAAGTGCAGAGGAGGGGTTTGGGGGTCTTTTAGATGCCCAGATCCCTCCACAACAGTACCTGTAAAAAAAAAAAAAAATGTTTTTAAATGTCCGAAAATATCGGCAGATATTGGCCGTTACCGATATGCGATGACCAAAATATCGGTATTGGCAATAAAAAAACTATATCAGTCGATCACTAGTCTGTACACAGCGTCAGATAAGCCCTAAGGCATGAGAAAGAAACTGTTGGCTTCTAAACACATTGCCACATTCCTTGATCTGCCCACAGTGTGTGATGTCACCAATGGAGTTTCCCATGCTTTCATCCATGCTCCCATGCATTGGCAGGGTCTATACACAGTGCCAGTTAAGCCCCAAAACATAAGAAGGAAACAATTGGCTTTGAAACACACTGTCACACCCCTTGATCTGCCCACAGCATGTAATGTCACCACTGGAATACTCCCTGCTGCCATCCATGCTCCCATGAATCACAAGGGTCTGTACACAGTGCCAGTTAGTGCCAGTTAGGCCCCAATGCATGAGAAAGAAGCCGTTGGCTTCTAAACATGTAGCCACACTCCTTGATCTAGCCACAGCGTGTGATGTCACCATTGGAGTTTCCCATGCTGTCATCCATGCTCCTTTGCATTGGCAGGGTCTGTACACAGTGCCAGTTAAAGCATTTGAAACGCTTAAAAAAACTAAGATCCTGTTCTTTTAAGGCATGAATACCAGCAAAGTGCTGTGCAATTATTCTCTTCCAGACTGGTAATAAACCTGGTTGATCCTGTCAGTTCCTGGGTCCCCCTGCCCCTGTGGACCAGGATAATCATGGCTGCTGAGCCCTGATTACTGTGGTCAGCATACGTGCCTCCGTCATCCGCATTTCTCGTCTCTCCTCTAACAGTCTCTCCCTCTCCCTCCCTGTCAGTATGAGAGAGTTTCTTCCCCTCCCACCACTATTCAGCTGCATAATGCAGCACATATCAATGTACCCCATGCAGATATGCTGCCATCAACAAATGTTTAAGTGAATGTTAGCAATAAAAAGGCTAAATACCATTTCTGACATTGCAGCTGTGCAGTCAAGTGATTCCCCTGTGCTGGCCAGGCCCGATCTATACAAAGAAATGCGAGGGGCAAAGATTCCCTCTACTGGCTGACTGACGCCACAGGGAAATTCCAGCCCCTCCCACTTCTCTCTATAGATGGAGGCTGGCCAGCACATTTAGTCTTTTCATTTCTTACAAACACTTACACTTTCGTTAATGGCAGCATATCTGCATGGGATACATGTAAAATCACATAGTGACTTTAGAAACACTTTAAGTCCCTTGGCATGAGAAAGAAGTTATCAGCTTTGAAACGCGTTGCCTCCATCCCTGATCCACCCACAACATCTGTTTTCCCATACATTTGTGGGGTTTGTAAACAGCACCAGGTCCTTCCACACATTGACAGCTTTACTGAGTGAGACTGGGGAAGACACCTGTTCCAGAAATGGGATTGCATTACATGCACTCCATGTGATTGGCCATTTTTCATTTCGATTTTATAATAAAGTTAACACTACAATATAACTGTGCCCGCTGGCTTATGTTCATCTTGATCTTAGTTGGAAATGTCCCCGATCTCTAAGAGCAGCTAGAGCAAGTGAATTGTAATGGAGCTGAACTAACCCTTGATGTACTGACCAAGGACTTTTATGGGCTTTTCTGTTTGAATATTTCTTAACCCTTCTTTATATCTTTTTGTTTGAGCCTTTAGGTCGTTTCTTGTGTCATTTTCTCATGTTTCATATTCATGGCTATAGAGGATTATATTTAAATAAAAGTTTCCTATGCCTGGAGTTCAGCTTTAATTCTAGTTGTCCTATAATTGTACCTTTATTCTGGTTGTCTTGAGAAAGCCAGTTCTGCTTCATACCTTGGCAATTTTAGATCTCTGTGAAATTACGGTCAGGCTGCCCCGGATATGGCTTATCCATCATTCCTCCTGTCCCTGTGTTGTTTATTTTTTATGTCATTCTGATTCTACTTCCACCTTAAAGTGGTTCTAAACCTCAAACATGAAATATGGACAAAGCATATGACTCTATAGTGTGTACTTTTCTCAATCCAGAGCACTAAAGGCGCTTTTCCACTGCATGGAACCGAACGGTTCGGCTCGCTTTTGTGCTTTTCCACTGCTGATACCGCATGGTACGGTGTAGGAACGGCTCGGTACGGTACAGCGGCGCTTTTCTACTGCATGGAACCGAACGGTACGGCTGTCAAAAACAGTACTACCTCGATTGTGGTTCCAAGAGGTACCATACCCGGTACCATATCCCACAATCCTTTGCATGCAGTCACTACTAGCCACTGATTGGTCAGAGAATCCCACCCACCCCGTTGTTATCCCACCCACTTAACTTTAGTACTACTTTAGTGGAAAAGCAAACCATACCGTACTGTACCGAACCGTTCCAACACCGTACCATGCGGTACCAGCAGTGGAAATGCAAACCGGGCCAAGCAGGGCTGCGTAGAGCCGAGCCGGTACTTGCAGTGGAAAAGTGCCATTAATGTCTTTTTTGTCTGCTGCTTCGTTCCTCTGCTATCAACATGAATCCCTTCTGACAGGTTTTCCTGACACCAAGAGATAAAAAGGTGAAAGGGGAGGGAGCTCCAGCACACAGCCTGTGATTGACAGCTCCAGCTCTGTTTCTGTGTGCTGTATGAAGGGGGGGCTGTCCCTTCCCTACAATCAGCTCTTACTGAACTCTGCAGGGTGTAACCTCAGGCCCCGCCTCTCTTTTCAGACTACAAATAAACATGTACAACTTATGTAGGGGAATTTGTGTCATCTCTGTATATCACCCAAGGCCAGTCATCTTACTGGATATATAGAAGCGTTTACAACCACTTTAAATCCAACAAGAATAATCCTCTTCTGTTCAAAACATAAAGTGACCTTAAAATTGCACTTCACATACATCAGTAGGGCTTATGATTGTATTACTAAAGCACATAATTACTTTAGGGTAGCTGAAGCAAGTTGGATAGAGAAGGTCTTATTTTTTGTCTGGAAGGCATCCAGCGTCACCAAGCCCTTTCCTTCCCAGCCTGACTGTCCCTGGCCATTTAATTCAATGGATTTCAGTTCTTTCAATCATGGAGGCTCAGCATCACTTGTGGGCATATTGATATTTGCATAACTCCTCCCA
Source organism: Pelophylax lessonae (assembly GCF_965119305.1). Classification (NCBI taxonomy): domain Eukaryota; kingdom Metazoa; phylum Chordata; class Amphibia; order Anura; family Ranidae; genus Pelophylax; species Pelophylax lessonae. The sequence goes on along the minus strand of NC_138779.1, from coordinate 214,163,351 downwards.
CTGTTGGATTAGGGCAGAGAGTCTTGATAGGAGTACTAAGGAAGGGTGCTGCAATGTTTTCAGGAAGACCTGTACAGCCCCCTTCCAGCACCCCCACCAGCCATGGTCTGCCTCAATTACATAGACATAGGACTTGACAAAGTGGCCTCCACCTTGAAACGGTTTCCAGTTTGTGTACAGTCTGATCACTGGGAAAAAAAGAAACTGAGCAAATATCATCATTTTATTCATTCTACAGGAAATACTACATTTCAAGATACACTGTTTATTTTCGGTCACTGGAAATTGACCCCTTGGCAAGTGAGCTTACAGTCTAAATCTGACCTGCAGTATCTGAAATTATGTATTTACTTCAGGGCCTTATAAAGGATTGATATAATTGGGTGGAGCCGCCTGATGTGACTGAGGTTGTCATAATTAGATTTTATTATTAGGAAATCTTAGAGTATTATTGGAATGCCCCAGACTTGCCGAGTCACATATTTGAAGGAGTTTTATCAATGGAGAGATATTTGGATCATAATATACCATCACCGCCTACTGTATAACAGGTTAGATTAAGCACACGAGATCCTCTGGAACTGAGGCTGTGAAACGTGACTTCCTGCAGACGTGTAAGATATAAAAAACAATAGAACCTGACAGGATCAAATTTAAAGATGCCTTAGAAGACTGGTGGTCAACTTTCATTATATAGTGAGCCTTATGTCATGGACATGCAATAGTGTCTGGCAGCTTACCTTCTCCTTAATGTCTGCATGAGAGGCCAGAGTCTCCTTCTGGCTGCTTTTTATCATCTCTCCTCCCTGTTTGGCTCCACCCCAGGCCATTCCAGGAGGTCTATATTAACCAGTGCACTGCAGGTCTGCTTTGCTGTTCAATAGTATTTGTTAGTTTGTGTTCCTGTCTGCCGTGTGCTTCATCTACCTTTCTGTGTACCGACTTTGGCTCGTCTCTGACCCTCGTCTGCCTGTTGCCCTGACCTCAGCTTACCCATCACTATCCCTTGTGTCCTGAGTGGCTGCTTCCCCTCTCACCCTACGGAGCGTGACCCGGGGGACCCCAGGGGCCGCAACCTGGGCCCAGCTGCAGCCACGTCCATCCTCACCACTAGAGGCTCTGGTGAACACCTGCTGGGTCTTAGACTCCGCGCCCTGGGGAATCTTGGGCTTTAGGCTTCTGTCTATCCGCAGCAGTCAGCTATTGGGTTCACTACCTTGCGGTGCACCCCTGCCTCCAACAGGGTGCAGTTGTCACCTGGCCACAGGTGACCTGACACCTTAAGTGTGATCATTGACATCATCAAAGGGCCGTATAATATATTTAGTAAATATAACGCTACAGGAAGCTGTCGGTTACTGCAAACATACTATAGTAGATTGTCAGAGACTGCAGACATGCTACAGGAGATAGTCAGAGACTGCAGACATGATACAGGAAATGTTTAAAGAATGCAGACATATTGCAAGAGATGTCAGAGACTGCAGACATGCTACAGGAGATGGTCAGAGACTTCAGACATGATAAAAAAGATGTCAGAGACTGCAGGCATAGTACAGGAGATGGCAAGAGACTGCAGGCATAGTACAGGCGATCCTTAGTAGTGACCCTTAAGTGTGGTCAATGACATCATCAAAGGGCCCTATATTATCTTTAGTGAATATAACGCTACAGGAAGCTGCCAGTGACCGCAAACATAGCATAGTAGATGGTCAGAGACTGCAGACATGCTGCAAGAGATGATCAGAGACTGCAGACATGATAAAGGGGATGTCAGAGACTACAGACTTGCTACAGGAGATGGTCAGAGACTGCAAACATGATACCAGAGATGGTCAGAGACGGCAGACATATTGCAGGAGATGGTCAGAGACTCCAGACATATTACAGTAGATGATCAGAGACTGCAGACATATAACAGGAGATACTCAGAAATTGCAGACATGTGATGGTCAGAGACTGCAGACATACTACAGGAAATGATCAAAGATTTCAGACATACTACAGATGTTAAGAGACTGCAGACATATTACAGGAGATGTTAAGAGACTGCAGACATATTACAGGAGATGATCAGAGACTGCAGTCATATTACAGGAGATGGTCAGAGACTGCAGACATACTACAAGAGATCTTCAGAGACTGCAAACATACTACAGGAGATGGTTTGATGCTGCAGACAAGCTAGGGAGGTGGTGAGAGACTGCAGACACACTACAGGAGATGGAGGCGGTAGAGAGATATGTGGTCAGTAGACAGGAAAAAGGTCAGTCCTTGAGGCAGGCATGCAAAATAAACAGAAATAGGGATGGTAAAGAGCTAAAATGTCAGTCCAGGCAGCAGGCATAGATGCGGTTAGTAAACAGGCAAAGGGTCGGTCCAGGAGGCAGACAGAGAAATAAGCAGGAAACAGACAATGGGCCTGTTTAACTTAGGAGCTGACGGAAGGATAGACCTATCAAGGCATTAAGAGAAGCAGGTATGCCTGGCAAAAGAACACTTTTCTTATATTTTTTCCCACTGTGGAGATCTACTTCTAATTCCCACAGTTACAACAGGCTGTGGGCATCATTTAACCTCAAAGGACATCTTGTGGCAAAGAAGAGGTACTGCAAAGGACATATCTAAAGATGAGGGGGTGTCACAACCAGAGCTGCCTCTTTATTATCAATACTAGCATGGGCACCTTTTCTTTTTTATATACAAAAACTTTTTGGGCGGGAGTTGGGCTTTAAAACCATACATTTGGCTAGATGGGAAGTAAGGACTTTTAAAGAAAAAAAAATTTTGAAAAGAAGAAGACATTTATCAATTTTAGATAGTTAATAAACTTGGGTAAAGACAAGGGTCCTTTTATCCAGCCTCCTCTTACAAAATAAGAACCCGAGATTCTTGCCCAACCAGGTTTTTAACCATATTTGCGATAGTTTTTGATACAAAAATGTTATTCCTGGTAATGACAACATCTTCTAAGCTTTTATCTTTGTGATTTGTATCATTTGTGTATAAACACGTTGATCCTGTGATTGCTCTTAGTCCTTCAGGGCGTCGAAAAAACTCTTTAATCTGATGGTTTCTATCCCGCCTGTGAGATAATTGCACACAGATGTGGATGGTTCAGCCTTTCTATAGGATAAAAAAAAATATTTTTGTTGATCACGCCTGGCTTCTGGTTTTGGATGTACACCTTTTCTTTCTAGAACAATGGCAACTCTTGTATTTTGAATACATGGCACAGGAAAAAAATATATATAAGATGCACAGTGCTTTACCAGGGTAAATGTCTCCCAGTTAGAGTATGTATCTATTTTAAGGGGTCTAATAATAAAAAGAATTACTATAACCATTCATCCAGGAAATCTGCACGTCCATTCATTCTGTGTAAATTGGAAAAAAAGCAAATGTTTTTTATGCCATTTTCCCCATCTTGTTCTTTTTATTATGGTAAAACGTATGTTAATTTTATTATTGTAAGTAGTAAAATACTGCAGTATGGCCACTAGATGGAGATGAGCATAGGAAATGCATACAGCATGTCTTTGTAACACGAGATACAATGTAACAATTCTAGAGAGTGCTAAAGATAATTAACATATTGTAACTAAGGGTTATGTTAAATTGTATCTCTTGTTACAAAGGAATATAAACAATATTTCAAATACTCCTCAACTTTATCTAGTGGCCATAATGTGGCATTTTACTACTGCCCATAAGAAACCACATTTGTTCACAATAGAAAATAGCCTAAAAAAATATTATTTTTGCCCAATTCATACATAATAAATGGACATAAAGATCTAATGTACATTTAGACCCCTATGACTCATCATTACAATAATTGCTGTTCCCTTTGGAATACCAATAGTTTTCTTCAGGTGCCCCAGACATTCTGACTGTCAGATATTCTACTGAATGAACATGCAGGTGGTGATATGGGAACCCTTGTTTGTAATGAATGAAAGGAATTCTCAAACACATCCACTGCCTGTGCCATCTAAAGAGCATCATTGGCCCCTGGGCAAAGTAATGCACTGGAGCCACTATCACCCTGCATCAGGTGTCCCCATCACAGTGCCCCCTATTATCATGTTACCCTATCACAGTGCCTGTATGCATCACATTTCCCCCATCACAGTGCCCATATACTGTCCACATCACAATGTCCCGTTACATCATGTTCCCCAAAACAATATCCCCATATATCAGGGGTCATCCATCAATGTCCCATACATCAGGTGTCCTCCATTACAGTGTCCCCATACATCAGGAACCCCCATAACAATGTCCCCATACATCAGGTGTCCTCCATCACAGTGTCCCCATACATCATGTTCCTTCATCACAGTGTCCATATACTGTCCCCATCACAGTGTCCCCTTACATCATGTTCCCCAAAACAATATCCCCATTCATCAGGGGTCATCCATCAGTGTCCCTATACATCAGGTTTCCTCTATTACAGTGTTCCCATACATCAGGAACCCCCATAACAATGTCCCCATACATCAGGTGTCCTCCATCACAATATTCCCATTCATCAGGTGTCCTCCATCACAGTGTCCCCATACACCGGTTGTCTCCATCACAGTATGCCCATACATCAGGGGTCCCCCATTAACACCTCAGGTGTCTCTGTACATTGGGTGTTCCCCATCACAGTGTTCCCATACATCAGGGGTCCCCATCACAGTGTTCCCATATATCAGATATTTCCCATCACAGTGTTCTAGTGTTCTTATAAATCAGGGGTCCCCATCACAGTGTTCCCATACATTTGGGGTCCCCATCACAGTGTTCCCATACATCAGGGGTCCCCATCACAGTGTTCCCATACATCAGGGGTCCCCATCACAGTGTTCCCCTACATCAGGGGTCCCCTATCACAGTGTTCCCATATATCAGGTGTCCCCATTACAGTTTTCCCATACATCAGGGATCCCAAATCACAGTATTCCCATACATCAGGGGTTCCTCTATACATCAGCTGTCCCCTATCACAGTGTCTCCATACATCAGGTGTCTCCATATATCAAGTGTCCCAATCACAGTGTTTCCATGCATCAGGTGTCCCCATCACAGTGTTCCCATACATCAGGTGTCCTTCATCACAGTGTTTCCATACATTAGGTGTCCTTCATCACAGTGTTCCCATACATCAGGTGTCCCCATCACAGTGTTCCCATACTTCAGGGGTCCCCATCACAGTGTTCCCATACATCAGATATTCCCCATCACAGTGTTCCCATACATCAGGGGTCCCCATCACAGTGTTCCCCTACATCAGGGGTTCCCTATCACAGTGTTCCCATATATCAGGTGTCCCCATTACAGTTTTCCCATACATCAGGGGTCCCAAATCACAGTATTCCCATACATCAGGGGTTCCTCTCTACATCAGGTGTCCCCTATCACAGTGTCTCCATACATCAGGTGTCTCCATATATCAAGTGTCCCCATCACAGTGTTCCCATACATCAGGTGTCCCCATCACAGTGTTCCCATACATCAGGTGTCCTTCATCACAGTGTTTCCATACATTAGGTGTCCTTCATCACAGTGTTCCCATACATCAGGTGTCCCCATCACAGTGTTCCCATACTTCAGGGGTCCCCATCACAGTGTTCCCATACATCAGATATTCCCCATCACAGTGTTCCCATACATCAGGGGTCCCCATCACAGTGTTCCCCTACATCAGGGGTTCCCTATCACAGTGTTCCCATATATCAGGTGTCCCCATTACAGTTTTCCCATACATCAGGGGTCCCAAATCACAGTATTCCCATACATCAGGGGTTCCTCTCTACATCAGGTGTCCCCTATCACAGTGTCTCCATACATCAGGTGTCTCCATATATCAAGTGTCCCCATCACAGTGTTCCCATACATCAGGTGTCCCCATCACAGTGTTCCCATACATCAGGTGTCCTTCATCACAGTGTTTCCATACATTAGGTGTCCTTCATCACAGTGTTCCCATACATCAGGTGTCCCCATCACAGTGTTCCTATACATCAGATATTCCCCATCACAGTGTTCCTATACATCAGATATTCCCCATCACAGTGTTCCCATACATCAGGTGTCCCCATCACAGTGTTCCCATACATCAGATATTCCCCATCACAGTGTTCTTATAAATCAGGGGTCCCCATCACAGTGTTCCCATACATCAGGGGTCCCCATCACAGTGTTCCCATACATCAGGGGTCCCCATCACAGTGTTCCCATACATCAGGGGTCCCCATCACAGTGTTCTCCTACATCAGGGGTCCCCTATCACAGTGTTCCCATATATCAGGTGTCACCATAAATCAAGTGTCCCCATCACAGTGTTCCCATACATCAGGTGTCCCCATCACAGTGTTCCCATACATCAGGTGTCCTTCATCACAGTGTTTCCATACATTAGGTGTCCTTCATCACAGTGTCCCCATACATCAGGTGTCCCCATCACAGTGTTCCCATACATCAGGGGTCCCCATCACAGTGTTCCCATACATTAGGTGTCCTTCATCACAGTGTTACTATACATCAGGTGTCCCCCCTCACAGTGTCTCCAATGCATCCACATACCATCCAGTCTGTCATCCTGTACACTACATACATGGTCATATACATGGTCATCCACTGGCCTCAACAGTTAGCAAGAATGTACCTGGGTTCAGTTTAAGGCAGGCTCAGCTAACAATACGAACATTTGGCTGCTGAATCCAAACCATATTGTAGTTAATGGGAGCCGAATGTTAACAAAAAAAAAAAAAAAGCCATGACCATGTTCTAAGCTAATAGGCAAGGGATTGTCAAACAAATGGAGCTGGGCACTGCCATGGGGTACATGTACCAAAGCAAAATTGTTTTTTGATTATTTCATTTCAGTTTGACATTTACAAAAAAAAGTGCCAGTAAAACGACAGTTCCCGGCCTCTTCATTCTGTAAATAAAGCTGCTGGGGATTCCTTTCATTTCTACTAGACTAGAAGGTCTGATAAAATTTTTAATGGGGTAACCCCACAAAAAAAAAAGCAGCATGGGGTCCCCCCTCTAATTATTACCATGCCTTAGGTCTGGTAAAATTTTAAAGGAAACCCCATGGTCCTTTTCTAGGCTAATTGGCAAGGGATTGTCAAACAAATGATATGTGGGGCAGGGGCTGGGTACCTGACTTGGGGGACATGTACTAAAGCAAAAAAATAAATAAAACATTTTTAACTTAATTGTGCTAACATTTGGTATTTTAGTAATGTAGTAATGCTTAGGGTGAAACATTAAAATTGTATAAATCTATGAAATAACACTAACATTTACAAGAAATATGGTGTCAAAATGACATTTCCCGGCTACTTTGTTCCATTTGTAAACAAAGGGGCTGGGGGTTCCATTCATCTTTACTAGACCCTTATCCTATTCGAAGGTATGAATTTAGGGAACCCAATGCAAAAAAAAAAAAAAAACATTAAAAAATGGCATGAGCACCCCCCAATCAATCGTATATTTTGGGAAAGTGACTCTTTGGCCACTAATATTCATTAATTGAACCAATAATTGCAGCAGAATATTTTAAATACAGTTATTTTATTGAAAGCTTAAGCAGAAAAAATATATAAAGTGCAGTTAAATAATATATTGTATTACACAAACAAAAGATGATTTTTTCAGTTATTAGGGTTTGAGCTATTGGAGACTCCAGCAGCCAAAAGGGGTATAAGTAATGCATTGACTGACCTCCCCCTTTGGGGACACAGAATGGGTCTGATGCACTGGCCATTATACATGACGTAGCCCTTATTGCAAACGCAGCCAGGCTGGCACATCTGTGGGCAAGCCCTGCTGGTCTGCAGGTAGTTTTCGCAGGTGTCTTGGCAGTGGGAATTGCAGTCCGCCCACTGAGCGTTGGGGCCGCAGGAATTGCACTGGGTTTCGGGGATACAGGTGTTTGCCGTTGGCGTGGCCAGAACAAAGCCCGGTTTGCAGTAACACTCTGGCTGACAGCTCTTCAGACAGGGGATGGGCTGGTTTCCACAACTTTTTGGACAAGGTTTACATTGGTAAAAAATCTTATTGGGCTCACAGAAGGCATCTGTTCAAAAATGAAAAAGAAAAAACACATAAAATCAAATTGAATATTAGCAACAATAAAAATATTTATTTATTTATTATTTATTTAGTCATATACAAATTGAATTAGATAATGGGCCGTGTCCAGTTTGCTCATGTAGATTTAACATTCTAGTACCTTATATATACTATGACTGTATCACCATTGATGTTACTTTATGCCCATTTCAATCATAAAAACTCTTTTTAAGTTAAAAAAATTCTATATTTATATTGCTGAACACAAATGTACATTTTACATACTGTATATAAATATATGGTATATATATATATATATATATATATATCTCTTTATCTCTATATAGATATATATATATATATATATATATATATATATATATATATATATATATATACACAGTATCTCACAAAAGTGAGTACACCCCTCAAAGTTTTGTAAATATTTTATTCTATCTTTTCATGTGACAACACTGAATAAATGACACTTTGCTACAATGTAAAGTAGTGAGTGTACAGCTTGTATAACAGTGTAAATTTGCTGTCCCCTCAAAATAACTCAACACACAGCCATCTATGTCTAAACCGTTGGCAACAAAAGTGAGTACACCCCTAAGTGAAAATGTCCAGATTGGGACCAAAGTGTCAATATTTTGTGTGGCCACCATTATTTTCCAGCACTGCCTTAACCCCCTTGGTGAAAGAACGGCTGGCGTTTTGATACACTGGGGTACAGCTAATGTGGAAGCAAGATGTCAGGCCAGTACATAGCAAAAAAATGAATGAATATGTGAAGGCATTACCTACATAAGGAGATGTGGGGTAAAGTCCATAAAATGTAAAGAAGATGAGCTGTAGGATGAAAGTATGCACGAAGGGCCGCAGCTACACAGGAGTCAATCTGTAGACAAGGTAAAGCAAAAAAACAAGCGGAGCGCCTCTAAGTGCAATATGTTTAATGAAGAAATAAACATACAGTGTGAAGTAACTCACTAGATAAAAGGAAGTGAAGGCTCAAAAGCAACGTCCTGGGGTCAAGCTGTCCAATGGCTAATGCCGAGAGAGAAGAAGTCAAGATGGTACTATCCGGTGGATGGGATGGCGGGGAGATGCCGGCTCTTGCTTCCCCGGGACCGGACTCTCGAGGCAGGCTGTGACTCAGCGTCGACCGTGTGACGTAGGCAGGGTCAGGGTGCACACGACGCGTTTCAGAGCGTGCGCCAAGCTCGTGGGGAGCATGCACGCTCTTTCCTCAGGTGTAGATCCAGTTCTACACCTGAGGAAAGAGCGCGCATGCTCCCCACGAGCTTGGCGCACGCTCTCTCGGCATTAGCCATTGGACAGCTTGACCCCAGGACGTTGCTTTTGAGCCTTCACTTCCTTTTATCTAGTGAGTTACTTCACACTGTATGTTTATTTCTTCATTAAACGTATTGCACTTAGAGGCGCTCCGCTTGTTTTTTTGCTTAACCCCCTTGGGCATGGAGTTCACCAGAGCTTCACAGGTTGTCACTGGAGTCCTCTTCCACTCCTCCATGATGACATCACAGAGCTGGTGGATGTTAGAGACCTTGTGCTTCTCCACATTTCCTTTAAGGATTCCCCACAGACGATCAATAGGGTTTAGGTCTGGAGACATGCTTGGCCAGTCCATCACCTTTACCCTCAGCTTCTTTAGCAAGGCAGTGGTCATCTTGGAGTTGCGTTGTTGGTCATTATTATGTTGGAATACTGCCCTGCGGCCCAGTCTCTGAAGGGAGGGGATCATGCTCTTCTTCATTATCTCACAGTACACGTTGGCATTTATGGTTCCCTCAATGAACTGTAGCTCCCCAGTGCTGGCAGCACTCATGCAGCCCCAGACCATGACACTGCCACCACCATACTTGACTGTAGGCAAGACACACTTGTCTTTGTGCTCCTCCCCCTGGTTGCCGCCACTCACGCTTGACACCATCTGGACCAAATAAGTTTATCTTGGTCTCATCAGACCACAGGACATGGTTCCAGTAATCCATGTCCTTAGTCTGCTTGTCTTCAGCAAACTGTTTGCAAGCTTTCTTATGCATCATCTTTAGAAGAGGCTTCCTTCTGGGATGACAGCCATGCAGACCAATTTGATGCAGTGTGCGGCGTATGGTCTGAGCACTGACAGGCTGCCCCCCACCCTTTCAACCTCTGCAGCAATGCTGGCAGCACTCATACGTCTATTTCTTAAAGACAACCTCTGGATTAGATGCCGAGCATGTGCATTCAACCTCTTTGGTCGACCATGGTGAGGCCTGTTCTGAATGGAACCTGTTCTGTTAAACCGCTGTATGGTCTTGGCTACCGTGCTGCAGCTCAGTTTCAGGGTCTTGGCAATCTTCCTATACACTAGGCTATCTTTACGTAGAGTAACAATTATTTTTTTCAGATCCTCAGAGAGTTCTTTGCCATGAGGTGCCATGTTGATAACACCAAATTTAACACACCTGCTCCCCATTCAAACCTGAGACCTTGTAACTCTAAAGAGTCCCATGACACCGGGAAGGTAAAATTACTAATTGGCCCAATTTGGACATTTTTACTTAGGAGTGTGCTTACTTTTGTTGCCAGCGGTTTAGACATTAATGGCTGTGTGTTGAGTTATTTTGAGGGGACAGCAAATTTACACTGTTATACAAGCTGTACACTCACTACGTTACATTGTAGCAAAGTGTAATTTCTTCAGTGAAAGAAGAAATGAAAAAGTGAAAAATGTGAGGGGCATACCCCTTTGGGAGATATATATATATATATATATATATATATATATATATATATATATATATATATATATATATATATATAATGCACCTTTAAATACTAACAATTAAAAATAAATGATAATTGAATAAAATTACATTACTTTACAATATATTTTACACGTTGGGTGAAAATGTGAAGCCATTGTAATTGTTACAAAAAATGCACATAAGCTGTACATTTAATTGCTACTTCTATAATAATACTAATAATATAAATTATATTTGTTATGATGATGATTATTATTTGAGTTATTAAATTTTTTTTAAAAATACTGTCATATTAGATTTTAAGAAAAATAGAAAATAACTGAATAAAAATTACTTTACATTACATTATACTTAACGTGTTAGGTAAAAATGCTATTTAACAAAATAATAATAATAAATATATATATTTTTTTTCTACCTGGCTGTAAAGCTGCCGTCTCCTGTGAGGTCACAAACATAACACACATTTCTGAAAAAAGAAAATGTATGTAAATGATCAGTCTAGAACATCTTGTTACATTTTTCTCCTTGTTTCTGTTATAAATCAAAATAGCTTTCCATTTCTTTAACAATGGTTGAAGCTATGTGTTATATTTTAACATACTTCCTCAAATCATTAAGTCTTCTAATAAAAAATTATATATTTTCATTTTGATTTCTTATTTTAAAAAGAAATACTAACATAAGAATTCATTATATAAGATATTAGCAAATCTTTATTATATTATATATTATATTACAGGCATACCCCGCTTTTAAGTACACAATGGGACCAGAGCATGTATGTAAAACGAAAATGTACTTAAAGTGAAGCAATACCTTTTTTAATTTCCTAGGCAAGCTGGCCGGCCACAAATAGGATATGTTGTAGTCCTGGGTCCCTTCACAATGCTCCCTAAGTTTGGTATCCCTGTCACTTATGGTTTGGGAGTAGCGCCATGTCAAGCTGATCAAGATTTCCCATAGACGCCAATGTTAAAAACTGGGAGTAATGCCATGCCAAGCTGACCAGGCTGTGTCCTTACTCGCGAGTGTACGTAAAGTGAGTGTACTTAAAGCGGGGTATGCCTGTATATATTATATTAGCAAATATTGCAAAAAAATATATTTGGCAAAAAAAAAAAAAAAAGAAAAAGAATAATATGCTATAATTTATTCTTGCAAAACAAAATCAAATATTACAGATTTTAACAGTAAATCAAATTAGAAAGGGGTTGATTTACTAAAACTTGTGCAGCTCTGCATAGAAACCAATCAGCTTCCAGGTTTTTTTTTTTTTTGTCAAAACTGAATTGAACAAGCTGATGTTAGTAGCTGATTGGCTCCCATGTATAGCTGTACCAAATTTTGCACTCTCCAGTTTTAGTGAATCAACCCCACCATGTATTTGACACATGCAAATTATTGTTTTTGCATGTATATGGACAGCAATAGAAACTTGATAGAGGTCATAACTATTCTTTGTGTAGAAGAGAATGGAGTTAAGCCCTAACTAGCATGCATGTGGATAAAACATCTCACAAACAACATCCCTGAATACATTTGATGAGTAATGGAAAAACTGGTCCTCAAATTCTGTTACATCTGTCAACTTTGAAATACATTTAGAGATTGGTTTTCTATTACTTAAGTTATTTCCAGTCTTAGTGCACATGCTTTATCTGTCTCAACATGTAGGACAGGAAATTAAATGTTCACATTGACACCAGGTACATGAAATAGTAATTTAAATACATACATAAAAAAAAATAGAAAAAACAAGTTATAAAAAGGTAATTTATTTTTTGGTAAGGTATCTAGTTACTTATGTATCTATTTATTTATTTTTATTATTATTTTTATTTATTTATTTATTTTGCAGCTGGATAATATCCAGAACTATTATTTTTACGTCTCCCAAATAAAAAAATATATATTTAAATTTCAATATTTACAATTCAATATTTACAATATTTACAATATTTACAATTCATGTAATGGTCTATTTTCTATTACAATAATTGTTTTTAGTAGAGTTTAATATCTCTGGACATTTTTAATAATTAAAAAAATGTAAATATTAGACTTTTTAATAAGATTACAAACTATGGTGCAGAAAAGGCCACTGCAATGAAAAACACCTAACTCCCAGAAATTTAAATGCAATATTTTAATAAGATATAATTAAGAGTTAATTTTCTGTAATTAAATGAAATAGTTAATTTCTTTCAAACTATATTCAAAAACATTTTCTTTCCTAATGTATTTCCCCCTATTTTATTTCTTTACACTATGTGTGCTTAATTTTGTAAATACATAACTACATTAGCTTTTAATGATATGAAACTTTATTTCTAATTATAATAGCTGCAATGTTAAATACAATGTCAATGGTGTATTTTCTATTACAATAATTGTTTTTAGTAGAGTTTAATATCTCTGGACATTTTTAATAATTAAAAAAATGTAAATATTAGACTTTTTAATAAGATTACAAACTATAGTGCAGAAAAAGCTACTGCAATGAAAAACACCTAACTCCTAAAAATGTAAATGTAATATTTGAATAAAATATAATTAAGAGCTCATTTTCTGTAATTCGATGAAATAGTTAATTTCTTTCAAACTATATTCAAAAACATTTTCTTTCCTAATTTATTTCCCCCTATTTTACTTCTTTACACTATGTGTGCTTAATTTTGTAAATACATAACTACATTAGCTTTTAATGATATGAAACTTTATTTCTAATTTCTAATTATAATAGCTGTAATGTTAAATACAATGTCAAAAGATGATTTTTTTTTTTAAGCACTATGTTACTTGAATAAATAATTTTTACCCATGTATATGCCATAATTATCACTTGAATGTTTTTATGTATTTAAACATATATTGTTGTCTCAAGTACAAAGTTAGACCTACCAAAACACAGCTAAATAATTCTTATTCATTATATTTTTTATGTACTTACCAAGTGTTAGAAAGAGCTTCACGGCAACTGTTTTCATCATATTGACCTATGGATTGCAAGATTTTTTTTTTTTTTTTTTTAGATCATATGCATGAAAGTCCCAAAGTCTTATATTTTAAATGTAAATATTCCAAAACTCTTACCTTTTGAACGTCAATGTTATCCTCTCTCTCGGTTGTTTGACCTTCTTATGTGTTTTGAAGTGCTTTGAAGGTGAAGGATATTTATATGGTTAGGGAACATAGGTGTGGATCTCAATAAACGAAGGGATTTGTGAACATACGCAGACTGGGTGACATCATCACTGAGATCTATACATTTCTATGGCATCCAGCACTACACATCAAGGTTCTTTAAAAGAAGTCTAGAAAATTCCTGCCCTGCAGAATTTGGGATTCCTAACCACACCTGGTATACAATGAAAAAGTGATGTTAGGTAACTCGTGGATAAGTATTTTTTTTTTTTTTAAGTTTTACATTTATGTGACTGTAAATAGAGTCATTGTTTACAAAGAATATATGATTCTCAATAACTTTGAATAGGAGATTTGTCAGAACTACCAAATCTAAGCTCTTGGAATACATATCACTGTTCCCAACCATCCTGCCTGTATTTATATAGACTTTGGCCCAAAATTGTCCTTGGCCAGGTTATCGACTCGTAGGCTATTACAAGACATTCAAAAAGCCAATATGATTATATACAGTAATTAATAGACTCCTGAGAAGCTTACCTTCAGCTCTATACCATTGTATGCTAGATCATCATACATCCTGGCTGATTGGAGGCTTAAATGGCCTACTGATATATCCATCTTCTTATGGTCTATGACAGTCTTTCTCAACTTTTTTATACCATAGGAACTAGGGATCGACCGATTATCGGCAAAGCCAAATATTATATCGGCAAAGCCGATATATTGAGGGCCGATCTGCACTTTCCCCGATTTATCGGAATCGGCCCCTGAGGTTACCGATATTGCCGATATTTTGGGAAAGTGCTGTACCGGAGTGACGCCTGCAGCTAGAGGCATCACCCCATTACTGGTGTCCATAGCCGACGGTTGGCTGTCTTGTAATGACAACCGATGCGGCTGAGAAGCTGCTCGGCTGTCACTACAAGGAGCGGGAGGGAACCCGGGTCTCCTATCCCACCGGGAGACTCGGGCATCCTACCTGCATGGCCGCCGAAGAGAAGACCCGATCAAAGCCGCATTCGGCTGTGATCGGGTCTCCGAGTAAAAACCTGGAAGTGATGTCATGACATCACTTCAGGGTATTCGGCACCAGATTAAAAAAAAATTATAGCATTCAAAACAGCCAAACCTTGCTGTTTTGAATGCTTTTAAGTGCAGAGGAGGGGTTTGGGGTCTTTTAGATCCCCAGATACCTCCACAACAGTACCTGTCAAGTGAAAAAAAAAAAAACTAATTTTTTTTCAAATGTAAAAAAAAATATCAGCCAATATCAGCCGATACCGATATTTAATGGCCAAAATATCGGTATCGGCAATGAAAATCCGATATCGGTCGATCACTAATAGGAACCCTTCAAACCATTTTATAGGTCAGGTCACAGGGAACCTTTGCTAAAACCAAGTAATTGGTGGTCATTAGTAAAATGGCCCTTACATTGGTGGTCAGTGTGAAGAGTGACCCTCACAGTGGTAATCAGAATGAAGAACCTATAGAAAGCTAATGAGATCATTGGCTTCACACAACTGGCTCTGCCAAGTGGTGTTGGCCCCAGAACTATGCAGGCACCATCAAATGGTAGGTCAATCAACCACTGCCTTTGGAGGAAACCTAGTTGAAAATGGTTGGTATAGGGTGACTCAACCTTGGCTTTATAGGCAGCACTGCTGTTTTTTACAACACTGTGGAGGACTGAAGCTGGCCATTGACAGCAAAGGAGAGTCAGATATGAAACCCACTTGAAGATGTTTTTAGGTCTAGCTTCAAGAATAAACATAAATGCTTGAGTCACATAAGTGTTTGCACAGTGAAGCAAGAAAGAGGGAGCACCACATAGACAACTCCAACCATGGCTTACATTAACCCCTTCCTGCTGACCGTATATGCGGCCTATATGTGGCCTCATCTCATGGAAGTGAGTCTTTTTCCGTGGGGCCACAAATATCCCAGCACAGAGACCGGGCTGTCACCGAGACCCCCGGGTCTCGTACTAATGATCAGGACTTGGGATTTCTGGTTTTCGGTCACCTGATCGCTGTGATAGCCGCTGATTGGCTATGGAAGTGTCAGTCACTGTGAGACAGCCCCTTTGTTTACTTCTTCTTCTGAATAGAGAGGAAAATATTTTGTATCTTTCTCTCTTTGCAGGAGATGAAGCTGTAAATAAAAAAAAAAAAAGGGGGGAAAAATAATAATATTTAAAAAAAATAATAATAATAAAAATTAAGAAAAAAAAATAACAAGATCAAGGTTTGCCAGTTAGTATTAGGGTCAAGATCAGGGGACAAAGGTCAAGGTTTGGGTCAAGGTTAGAGTCAAAGGTCACGGTCAGCATATTTTGGGTACAATATATTTTTCCTTTTTTTTTATTTATTATTATTGTCAGTGTGTTTTTAGCAGGATAAAAACAATTCAAAATACGCACCATTTTTTCTGGGCCCTACTACGGGTGCAAACAGCAACTAATATACACATATGTGGTATTGTTGTGATCGTCAGAAGCAGGAGAATTTATTTTGGGTTGTTCATTGGTGGTAAATGATGGAAATAGTAAGAAATATACAGATACATTTTTTTTTTTTTTTTTAATGATTTTTTTTACTATATTTTTTCTTTGATAATAAAAAAAAAAAAAAACTGGAGATATCTATTACCATCTACCACCAAATGAAAGCCCAACTTGACCTTTGCAGAATTGTGCTTAAGCATTAACATTTGTTTTACTCTTAGGTGGGATGCGGTTAAGGAAAACCATGTAGGTCAGAAAAAGTTTATAACCTGTCAAGTTGCTATTTCCCTGAGACATGGTGACATCTTCAAGCTTCCATAGGCGTGAGATGATTGCTGGATCTGACCAGAGTTGGTTGGAGAAGAAGAAAACCTTGTCTACAAAAGAAAAGGACCCTTTTGCATTTTGACAGTGAGAGGTCATCATAAAATGAATTTTATCACTGGTGTATTTTAAAAAGCATTTCTTGTTACACAGTGGCTAAATGGTTAACTTGGTTATCTTATAATGTCCGTTTAACACATAAAAATGATAAGTTATGAACAAAAATAATATTTTATGGAGCTGAATGGAAAATAATTACAGGACAATAGTTTCTTTTGCCCTAGGTTTAGTTCATATAATGAATTTTAAATTCTTAAGTAATCACATAGAATTTATCTTTTCTCCACTGGATATGTCACATTTTACGCACGGCGGCACAGACACCCGACTTTTAGTGCAAGTGAATGACACAGGTCTAAACCATGTGGAGGATTCATATGTATCATTACATCACCTTCTGTCATTGTATCTAGCACAATCCAGATCCGTCCAGAGGATTCCCTCTGCTGTGAATAAGATGAGGGACAAAGGTGTAAAAAAAAAAAAAAAAAAAAAATCATATAACATTTTTATTTATTAAACTGACTGAGTCCCTCCCCCCCCCCCCCCCAAAAGTAGGCAGCAGCCACTCCCAAGAAATATGCATACAGGAGACTTCTTTTTTTTTTTTTAAACGAAATAATTAAAGAGAGTTTAACACATTTTTCTACCTTACAATAGTGTGCACCAAACTGCATCAAAATGCAGCTTAAACCATTTTTTACAATAAAAAGAACAACTCCTGCACATGCTGATGCACAACATATATATTTTTTATTTTTTTGTAAATAGGCACCTAACATCTCAAGCCTTCTGGATGCAGCCACCCCCACCATACTTACCTGAGTCTGATTTTGATCCAGAGCTTTGCATAAGAGCAGAGGCTTTCTCTGCTCTCTCCCTCCTCATAGGCTCAGAGGCAGTAGCGGGCTATCAGCTCTTGCTGCTGTCAATCACAGCCAACGAGAAGAGAGAGAGCAGATTGCTGCGTAGGCCCTCGGGGGGGGGGGGGGGCGGGACAGGAGGACAACTTTAAAAGCCCCCCAGGTTTAAAGTTAACCGTGAATAATAAGCCTAGAATTATTGCTAACACTTCAGCCTGCATGGAAATAAATAACATGTGATGTTTCCACATGTAGGCACCCCCTACATGTATGTTTACATGCATATGGGCGTGTACAGGGGGTGGGGTGGGCTCACATTTTTTGGTGGAATTTTTAAGTGCTTAGGTATAGCTTGAATGTTTTATAGACATGTTTTTCACTAAAACTTTTTTTATATCACATAGGGGGACAGACATTTTCTTTTTAATGGGACATTGTAGGTCTTTTAGAACCCTGATTTCACACCTGCCCTCCATTGAAGCGAATCAAGGGCAGATCATGCTTCGTTAGCCTTTTCTACAGGCAGGGTGCATTTCAGAAGAAACCAGAATGAGCGTTATACACCAAGATTAGTTATGGATCGACAAACTCCTCATTCATATAGTGATATAGTGATGGTGTCAGGGCCGAGTCTGAACCTGTCTTGCCATGTCTCTTCTTGCTGAACCACCTGGGATGCTAAACCGATCCCTGGACAAACCATTCGATAGTCTTACCTTGTTCCTCATGAACCTTGAACTCTTTGCTCCTCTCATGAACTTCCTACTTAAATCATGTCTTTTCACTTCCTGTTTGCCAGATTATTGTGCTCTCTCCAGCCAATACCACGCTGTTGTCACTCCTGTTGCCATCTGTACGTTCACTACCACTCATTACCGGTCTTTGGCTTGTTCCCTCCACTATGCTTCCGCTTGATTCCACCCTGTAACCACTCGCTACTGACCTTTGGCTTGTTTACTGACTAAGCTTCTGCTTGATCTATACCTGCTATACCTGCTACTGGACCCCGGCTTGCTCACCCCCTGGTTGGACAGTCCTGAGGACCATGACCTGGTACTAACACACAGCAAAACCCATCTGCACCATCAGGAGCTCTAGTGAACACCTGTTAGTGCTTAGATCCTGCACCTCGGGAGAGTATGCCTTATTCGCCAGGGTGACCTGCTTTTATACCAATTCTGCTGGTTGGTGGGAGCCTCTCTACTGCTATAGCTGCTGGTCTCCGAGCCTGACCCCTGACCATGACAGATGTACTATTATCACATCTAATCTTAATAATAATAATAATGCTGTTTTAGGTCCACTAATTTCTGTAAGTGTTCGACTGACTATTATTAGAAACAATAAAGTCAATGTTTTATCATTGAATTTCCAATGCTTTTTTTTTTTTTTTTTTATCCAAATCTCATTTGTTTTGGATACTGATATCAATCTTTTGTCAAATGGTCAACAAGAGGTGATTTATATTATATTAAATTTGATGGTCTCTTTATTTTGAAGACCATGGCACCTATTTACATGTACTCTACTTTAGCTAAAAATAACTATCTTTTCTCAGCCAGAGTCTTCTCTACGTAGAGAAGGTGGACGCCCATTTTAATTATCCTTTACTTTAACATGAGCTGTCCTGTTGTCTTGGCAAGTGATGTAACTGCAACAATCATCTGGAACTCTCTAATTTGTCTCTTGTAAGATCAGGCGGTGGGAAAATGTCCTTTTCTTTTTTTTCAAAAAATTGACAACGATTAGTCGCAACCTACAAGGATTGAATTTAAAGCATATGTAAACCCTAACAGTGAACTTCTCTGATTTCCTCTCTAGTTTGTTAAATGTAACACTGAAAGTATTTCCATAAGATCATGAGATCCTGCCAGAAATCTTGTGAGTTGATAACATCTCCCTAAATGTTATGAAGAAGAGTAGAAGGGGGTGGTATTCTGTTGTCCTTTACCAAGTTGGCAATACGGCTCCTCCATAGACACTGTATACAGTGAGTGAGCATTGTAACCATAGAAAAGGGTAGATGGGGGGGGGGGTGGTATTCTGAGGTCCTTTACCAAGGTGGCAATGCTGCTCCTCCATAGACACTATACAGTGAGTGAGCATTGTCACCAAGGAACAGAATAGAAGGGGGGGGGGGGGGTTGTATTCTGAGGTCCTTTACCAACGTGGCAATGCTGATCCTCCATAGACACTACATAGTAAGTGAGCATTGTCACCATAGAAGGGGGTATGGGGGGGTGGTATTCTGAGGTTCTTTACCAAGGTGGCAATGATTCTTCTCCATATACACTACACAGTAAGTGAGCATTGTCACCATAGAACAGGGTTGAAGGGGGGTGGTATTTGGAGGTCCTTTACTGAGGTGGCAATGCTTCTCCTCCATAGACATTATACAGTGAGTGAGCTTTGTCCCCATAAAACAGGGTAGAGGGGGGGGGGTGGTATTCTGAGGTCCTTTACCAAGGTGGCAAGGCTTCTCCTCCATAGATACTATACAGTGAGTGAGCATTGTCACCATAGAACAGAATAGAAGGGGGGAGGGGTGGTATTCTGAGGTCCTTTACCAAGGTGGCAATGCTGCTCCTCCATAGACATTATACAGTGAGTGATCATTTTCCCCATAGAACAGAGTAGAGGGGGGTGTTGTATTCTGGGGTCCTTTACCAAGGTGGCAATGCTGCTCCTCCATAGACACTATACAGTAAGTGAGCATTGTCACCACAGAACAAGGTAGAAAAGGGGAGTGGCATTCTGAGGTCCTTTACCAAGGTGGCAATGCTTATGCTGCTCCTCCATAGACATCATACAGTGAGTGATCATTGTCCCCATAGAACAGGATAGGGGGGGGGGTGGTATTCTGAGGTCCTTTATCAAGGTGGCAATGTTTCTCCTCCATAGACAGTATACAGTGAGTGAGCATTAATAAAAAACAAAAGAAAGATGCGCTTAGACTTGATAATTAATAAGTTCACTCAATCACTCAGGGTAAGCTGCTAGCACATATGTTGGATAAGACATAAATAACAATATTAAAAGATTTCGAAAGTGCAGCGCTAAATCTGATCAAAAAGTCCACAGAACTCTTGAATATAATAATAGATGGATGTGCGCCCAATCCGGTCAATCAGGCAGAAGAGCAGATGAAACCACCACCAACACCAAACACACTGCCTCTTATCCTATAGCCACATGAAAACGGCATAGAAGTATAGACCAACAAAATGGATATCCACAGGAGTATGAAAGCAACAAGCCTAGCTCCTTAATAGTAATAATCCTCCAAATGCACAGGGTATCCTCGTTGTTATCCAGAAGTGTGGAGATCCTAGGGGTACAAAGAAGGAATACTCATGGGGTAGTACGTTCAAATAGGCACAAATTTATTGTGTAGATCAATGAATACACTGAATACACTTCGTCCCAGAATACGCCTGCACCGGCCCAGCTCATCATGTCCAGTGCAGGCGCGTCATTCCTGCACAGCTTCTGGGCTATATATTTTCTTCTATAACAAGGTAAGTAAACAAAAAAAATTGGGATTATCCATTTCTTTTTCAGGTGACACAGAGCAAGCAGATGGCCCAAAGTGACTTTTGAGGGTGGAACTCCGCTTTAACCACTTGCCTACTGCCGCACGACTATTTACGGCGGCGATCAGCCCCTCACAGGCAAAGCGATGTAGGGCTACATCGCTAGCCTGTGAGGCTCTAGGGAGCAAGCGCGCGCCACCGGAGGCGCGCTCCCGCACGGTCACGGACTCTCCCGCGCGTGTGCCGGCGGACCCGATGTCTGCCAGGCACTCGCGATCGTCCGTTAAATCGGGAGAAAGGCAGGCGGCTAATGTAAACAAAGCCACCTGTCATTCTCCCCCTGTGTAAGAATGGTGATCAAACGGTTCTACTATGTAGGACCGTTGATCACTGTTCTTACACATCAAGCCACAGCCAATCACAGTAAGAAACACGCCCCTAGGGACACACATAGCCCCTCCCTCTCAAAAAAAAAGTTAACCCTTCACTGCCAGTGTAATTTTACAGTAATAGTGCATATGTATAGCACTGATTACTGTAGTAATGTCACTGGTAACCCCAAAAGTGTCAAAAATGTCAGTCAAGGGTCCGATCTGTCCGCCCCAATGTCGCAGACCCGCAAAAAAAATCGCAGATCGCCGTAATTGCGCGTTTAAAAAAAAAACAACAAAAATTACAAAAATGTTTCCCTTTGTTAGTAAACGCAATAGCTTTTGCGCAAACCAATCAAAATGCGCTTTTTGCGATTTTTTTTTACCAAACATATGGTTAAAAAAAAAAATTGGCCTAAAATGTTAAATAATTTTGATTTTTACATTTTTTTGGGGAATTTCATATAAAAAAATGCGAAAAATATTGTTATTTTTGCAAAATTGACGCTCTTTTTTTGTTTATAGCGCATGATAAAAAAATCGCACAGGTGGTCAAATACCACAAAAAGAAAGCTCTGTTTGTGGGAAAAAAAGGACGTCAAATTTGTTTAGGTACAGTGTCGCACAACCGCGCAATTGTCCGTTAAAGTCACGCAGTGCCGAATCGCAAAATAGGCCCTGGTCAGGAAGGGGGTAAAATCTTCCAGGGCTTAAGTGGTTAATGGCTGTGTGTTGAGTTAATTTGAGGGGACAGCAAATTTACACTGTTATACAAACTGTACACTCACTACTTTACATTGTAGCAAAGTGTCATTTCTTCAGTGTTGTCACATGAAAATATAGAATAAAATATTTACAAAAATGTGAGGGGGCGTACTTACTTTTGTGAGATACTGTAGATACATTTTAGGTGAAAAAAAGGCAATAGAGCCTTCCGATTTGTAAATGATGTGAAGAGCTTTTACTTTGCTAAATGTATCTCTATTATATCATAAATCATCCATTAAAGTTTATCCTAACAGATAATAAATGTGGGCATTATCGAAATTTCCGTGTTATTTTTGGTGGTTCAGACTCCCCAGAGGCTTCTGGGAGAAAGAGACCAATGGTTTCTCCAATGGCTGTTTTTGCTTTATATTTGCTTCTTGTGACTCCTGAGCAACTTTAGCTTGCTTCCAAGTTCCCCCAAGTTCCACCCCCCCCCCCTATCTTAGTATCCCTCATTTTTAATGTGAAGTGTCTCCAGATATTTTTTGCCCCTTCATCTCATCAGTCAAAACTGCCAGAAGCTTCCCAAATCATCCTGCGCAAATCTGTCTTGTTTGCTGCATTTTTTTCGAGCGTGGTTCATAAGTGTATTCTCACAAGAGCAAATGGTAACATCAGCATAGAACCGAAGTAGACTCTCAGCTAACGTGTTTCGAGGGACATGCCCCCTTCATCAGAGCATTAGGAAAATATACCTCCCAATCAGGAATTATCCCTGACACTGTTTTTATATGATTTTTTTTTTTTTTTTTTTACCAAAAATAAATATGATTTTGCACTCTTTTATCCAGTTTTGATCTGATGCTCCCTTCTGTATTCCTATGGATTGAAACATGTTATGTAATGGTGCACAACACGTGCACTTAAAATGTTCAATAGACAGACTCCTACAGTCCCACGTGCATGGTGTCACATATCTAACATGTTGCGTGTCTTTTTCCCACGCATTCCAGTAGTAAAATCACACGATGTGTTGCCTTAGATTGCTGTTTTGAGACTCAGTTGCTATGTGTTGTTAAGGCGGATCGGATATGTCATTTTCTTTAATGAAGTGGAACATGTTTTGGCCTGATTCCTGTGTCGTGCTATTCCTGGGTCATAAAAACTCAGAGTTTATTCCTAGACAGAGATTTACTAGTGATGAGTAATCCTACAAAAATCCCGGCAGACTTGTAGGCTAACCCAGTGACTTAGTAAAGAATGGAAACCAGTAGATTAAATTCCATCAACAGCATGAAACGTGCCAGCCGCCATGAGCAAAGTTTTAATCAAAGGACTATTCTTGGTGGATGTTACATAACAATACCTGGATTATGCAGACCTATAAACATGCAGAGGTCAAAAGGATTTGTATTCTGACCATCCAGTCCTAACATTTACACAGCTCTGCAACAGAGTACAGCCCTTGCTGGCAGGAGAGGGGGCTGGATTTTTCTCTGCTGCAGTTAGGTAACCCTTACAGGTCTTGTCCCTCCCCTTGGCTGTGTTTGGACAAATAAAGGAGAAGCAGTGGACTGGTGAGCTCATCTCTTTGTCACCCTGCTCTCTCCACCTATCAACATGTCCCTTGCACTGCAGCACAAGTGCTGCTTCCTACTTACCCAGCCTGAGCTCTGCTGTACAGGGACTGCAAAAAGCTAATACCAAGTCAGATTCAGGTACTTATACTGCTTGAATTATAGATAGACATTTAATGATGTATTAATGAATATGGATCTTGTGAACAGGTAGGTATAATTTGTTCATTAAACAAAAAACATAGTAAGCCTCAGTGGTAAGATTTACCTATTGACTGTGCCTTAAAACATCCATAAAAGTACCTGTGGCAGGAGGGGCAGGGGCAGACCGGCAACTTTCGGCCCAGGGGGCAAGTAAAAACCAGAGGCCCATGGTGCAGCAACTGGGCCCCCTACCATTTTCCCTCACCCCCTCTCCTAATCCTCCTCCTGACCCCCATTCCAAGCTGAAGCCCTGCTCCAGATTCTCTCTACTTACCAGCTAAATTTGGGTTCCCGACCTGGCCAGCAGGGGGAGATTGGGGGAGCTGGGGGATCTTGGTTGGGGCAGAAGAGTCTCCAGTGGGGCATGGAACCGGCCTCTGCTAAGACACAGTTTACACCATCCATGCTGGAGGGGAGGAGGCCTGCGATCTGTCCTTGTCTTCAACCCGCACTCAGTAGGTCAGCAGTGTGGACTTTTTGCTTCTTTTCACCAGGAATCCTTTAGACATGTCTGTGGCAGAAGCAGTGCAGCCTTTTTACAGGGCATCAGAGCAGCCCGGGGGGCAATTGCCCCCCTGCCCCCTGGCCCAGTGCTCCGCTGGGGAGGGGGGAGATAACATGCTCACCCTTTCTCGGGTTCCTCCCTTAGTTTTTAGGCAAGAGTGACATCATCATTTCCTAGATCAAGCATCACTAAATAGCGGACCGAATCTGTTCCAGGACTGAGTGATAGTCCTGTCTGGACCGCCACAGCCACACTATTCACCTGCGGGTGTGTCCTCTTTTCCTCCCGCCACTGCCACTGTTACCATCTGCACAGCAGGGCAGGAGGAGAGATCAGTCTGCATGGAAGGCGGGAGCTGCCCCGCTTTTAAAGTTATCAAGTGGTCAATCGGTTGCTATGACACAGGGTAGTCCTAGCAACCAATCACCCCCTTGTTAACAGGAGAAGCTGGGAAGCTCTCTCCCTTCATCCAGACTGATCGCTCCTCCTGCCCTCTGCTATGAAAAGTTTGACTGGAAGGGGAGGGGGTGGGATGATCACAATGATGTAAAGGTAGAGGGAATATATTGTTAAGGTGGGCTATGTAAAGATTGGAATGCTATAGAAAGGGGGACTGAGATGTAATGGAGGTGTTCCAATGTAATTGGGGTGCTATAATATAATCAGAAATTAAATATGATTGTTACACTCTAAACCAAAAATGGCGGAATAAAACAAAGTAATTTCAGTAGCGCAGGGATGGTGGTACCCCCATCAGCAATTGTAATGTTACAAAAAGCAACAATATGAAACAATGTGACTATCAAATGTCAAAACACTGTTGTTAACACTATGTGAAAAAGTCCATAAATAGTCAATAAAATCAGAACTTGGCTATTAATGCTTGTTATTGATTGGAATGCTCATCCAAGAGGGCAAAAAATTGAGTATTAGAGCATGCACCTTCACTCTCCACCACCAAAGTGCCAATGATAATACAGATGAAATGAAGACTCACCAGAACCATATGCCTACCCACTCTCATGGATAAGGCATCATCAGCATATCATCACAACTCTCTCCCGTCCAATACGCTATCCAGCAAAGACCACTTTTGACCATGTATTTGACCTTTGCTGGATAGCGTATCCTCTTCCGTCTTTCCCTCTCTCAACACAAATCTTCCCCCCAAATCACAACTCTTAGCATCCCCAAAATGTCCCCTCCTAGAACAATTCATACCCCCAGCTGTGCCCCAAATCCCCCCTCCCAACACAAATCCCCTTTACCAAATCTCCTTGTGACACCCCCCCCCCCCATACCACAATGCCCAGGGCAGCTTCCCCTCCTGCCCACCCCTTGTCCCAGCCCTGCGACCTTGCTACTGAGGTCCACTTTAGACACCATCCCATAGCTTTGCCTAGGCTGATATGATGCCATCAGTCCACTGCAAGCAGGAAGAAGCATTTTCTCAGTCTGTACATTGTAACTTTCTAGAAAGTGTTCACAAATGTCTGCAGCAATGGCTGGTCTGTGTCAGGCATTTGTGATCACAGCCGATAACTGAAGAGGCTCAATCATCTACATGACTGTGTCATCTCTAAGCTGGCATTTCGGTTCATGAAGTAGAGGGTGACCCTGGATGAGGCCTGAACAAAGATGGCGCCATCCTTCTGGAGAGAAAAGCAGATGAAGGCATTGTCAGAGGGGCAGTGTAATCTCTGAGAGCTAATAAACTCATATTAAGCATGCCGCATTTGGCATGAAAAGCATTTCTGATGACAGGTAAGCTTTAAGCAGTGATTAGGTGATGCTAAAACATTTGCAATTGCTCATATATCTCCTTACATTGTATTAGAAGAATGTATCAGTGTGATGGAAAGTGTTATGAATCAATGGTGAGTAGGATCCAATAATAACCAGACTTTGTATAATACAAACCCTGAATCCCCCCCGATCATTATGTATCACCGTCTCACTCTCTTTCTCTCTTTACGGATTAGTAAATTGGTGAAGATTTGATTTATATGACATGGAGGTGTATTTTATGGAGGAATATAAAGTGACACAGAGATGTGTGATTGAGAATATTAGATTTAATTAACAAAACACAAACCGCTTCCCTGGGCAACCAGATGATTGTTTTTTTTTTTTTTATGTATCTGCTTAGTTGTTACTTTGAGCCTAATTCACTAAAAGGAAGGAGAAGAAACGCTCGCTCCCCATTTACCTACTCCCATCCAGAGCAATTAGGACCTCAACTAGGCAAACCTGCAAATGTAAAATTACCACTAGATGCAACAGTGAATTCCGATTAGAGTATACCAATTCGCGATCGGGTTTCTATAACCGGAAATTCCTATAATCTGAATGAATATTACAGAGCAATGTCAGCTATTATGATTACATTTATTTTTTATGTATAGTTATGTATCTGTTATGTGTTTTAATCTTTAGATTTCCTATTAGAAGACTACAGAGCTAATTATCAACATTCATTCTTCATTCATCCTAAACTTTCAGGCATCTCTGATTGTACTCAGCACATTAGTGTAGTGGTCTATGCTCATGGACAAAGACTGTTAGGTCGTGAGTTCTAGTCCCAACCATGCTCACACACTGTGTGTTCACTGGTGATTGATTATTATTTAGCCACATAGTAATATCTTGGCTTAATCATTTATAGTTGCATGCACATGGGATAAACATTCATGTAGATGTGGTTATGGTAATTTGGCATTCGCAGCTGACTAAAATCCAAGTAGGTAATGCCTGGGATTTGAACCCATAGTTGCAGTACTAATAATACTAATAAATAGGAGTGCTAACCACTAAACCAGGGGTCCTCAAACTACGGCCCGCTAGGGTCCTGAACCCGGCCCGCCCACCGGGATTGGCATAGAGCTGACTGTCGGTCACTCACTGAAGCTGTAATATGCTTCAGAAAAGGGTGGACCCGGGATGCAGCCCACCCATTTGTGTGACAATAGCGAATGAAAATTTGCTATTGTCACATGGATCCTCCTCCTGGCCAATCAGATTGGCCAAAAGGCGGACCCATGCCATTGGCCGAGGAGGAGGCAGGAGGACTCGAGGAGACGCGGGGGACTGAGGAGAAGCCGCCCGCCACTGCAGGTAAGTGCACTGGTCTCTCTGGCAGTCTCTGCACGCTGGTCACTTTGCATTCAAAGGGGGCACGCTGTGGTCACTGGCATTGAAAGGGGGCATGCTGTGGTCACTGGCATTGAAAGGGAGACACGCTCTGGTCGCTTTGCATTGAAAGGGGGCACACTGTGGTCACTTTGGCATTGAAAGGGGGCACTCTGTGGTAACTGGCATTGAAAGGGGGCACGCTGTGGTCACTCTGGCATTGAAAGGGGGCACGCTGTGGTCACTGGCATTGAAAGGGGGCACGCTGTGGTCACTCTGGCATTGAAAGGGGGCCACGCTGTGGTCACTCTGGCATTGAAAGGGGGCCACGCTGTGGTCACTCTGGCATTGAAAGGGGGCACGCTGTGGTCACTCTGGCATTGAAAGGGGGCACGCTGTGGTCACTCTGGCATTGAAAGGGGGCACGCTGTGGTCACTCTGGCATTGAAAGGGGGCACGCTGTGGTCACTTTGGCATTGAAAGGGGGCACTCTGTGGTAACTGGCATTGAAAGGGGGCACGCTGTGGTCACTCTGGCATTGAAAGGGGGCCACGCTGTGGTCACTCTGGCATTGAAAGGGGGCCACGCTGTGGTCACTCTGGCATTGAAAGGGGGCCACGCTGTGGTCACTCTGGCATTGAAAGGGGGCCACGCTGTGGTCACTCTGGCATTGAAAGGGGGCCACGCTGTGGTCACTCTGGCATTGAAAGGGGGCCACGCTGGGGTCATATATATATATAAATAAAACAATAAGTATTGTTTTTTTTTGTGCACTACAAATTAAATATTTGCATTGGAATTTGTTCATATGTTTTACTATAGTGCAGCCCCCAACAGTGTCTGAGGGACCGTGAACTGGCCCCCTGCTTAAAAAGTTTGAGAGCCCCTGCACTAAACCATTGAGCTGAGCACAATTAAGCTTAGAATATCAGGTAGTACCATGCTTGATTAATTGACAAATCTCGCAAATACTAATAAATATATATATATATATAAATAAAGACAGTATTGAACATGTTTTACTGTGTAGTGTTTGCATTTGTGCAATCGCTTCCAGGATTCACCAGAGCTACATTTAGGTGACTAGTAGCATGAATGGGATTTGAACTTATGACCTAAGTGCTGCTAACCAACAGTGAGTGCCCTTTTACACTGATCATGACATGCAAAATATATATTATATATATATATTGCATGTTCAGTGTAAAAGGGCACTCACTGTTGGTTAGCAGCACTTAATTCAAATCCCATCCATGCTACTAGCCACCTAAATGTAGCTCTGGCGAATCTGTAATCTGTAAGCGCAGGAGCGATTGCACAGATGCAAATAGACAACACTACACAGTAAAACATGTTCAATACTGCCTGATTCAATTTTACAGATAATAATCTGTATAATAAACAGATGATATTCTTGACACCTGAAACTGATGTGGCAGTGGTAACTAGGTATTTGCCTTTTTAAGTATATACTTCATTTTCAAATTTAAGCCTATTGGAGGTGATGCCATCTTTGGGATTTGAACCCATGGTGAGGAGTACTTATAGGTAGGAGTGCTGACCATTAAGCTATCGGGATCAGCATAATTATGCACAATTACACACAACCCACAAGTAGTGGTGGTTTGTGGCCCGCGACAATGTTGCCACACACTGGGCAGCCAGCTGGGGAGGTTATGAACCCATGGTGATTATAGGTAGGAGTGCTGACCATTAAGCTATCTGGATCAGCACAATTACGCACAGTTACACAAGACACACACAAGACACACAACCCACGAGTAGTGGTGGTTTGAGGCCCAAAACAATGTTGCCACACACTGGGCAGCCAGCTGGGGGAGGTGCTGAATCAACACATAGCCACTCCCAATGTTGACCCCCCAAACCAGGAAGACTCCTTCCCCAACACACACACCTGTCCCTTTCTTCTGATTTCACACTCCCCCTTCCAAACATCCTCAAAATCTCCACACCCACTGATTCCCTCCCCACCACACTCCAAATTCACCCGACCCCAACTTCTGACACCCCTCCCCACACATGTACACCCCAGTACAACCCTCCACAATCTTACTTGCACCACACCTCCTTGCAAACCCAGTTTGCCCAGCCCTCCTTCCAAACCCCCTTGCCCAGGCCCCCTCTCACCTATGCTTCCAAGACCCTCAATATGCCCTCCCAACACAAGCCCTCCA
Source organism: Pelophylax lessonae (assembly GCF_965119305.1). Taxonomy (NCBI): domain Eukaryota; kingdom Metazoa; phylum Chordata; class Amphibia; order Anura; family Ranidae; genus Pelophylax; species Pelophylax lessonae. The sequence goes on along the minus strand of NC_138779.1, from coordinate 214,133,373 downwards.
AACCCAGCCCCTCACCTTCTCAGCCCTCACAACACAACCCTCTCCGGTCCCTACGCCATCTTCTTTCCCCTCACACCTTCACCAGCAGTGAAAAAAAAAAAAAAAAAAAAAAAAAAAAAAAAAAAAAAAAAAAAAAATCGCAAAAAGCGTATTTTGATTGGTTTGCGCAAAAGTTATCGCGTTTACTAACAAAGGGAAAGATTTGTCATTTTTGGTGTTTTTTTTTTAACGAGTAATGGCGGCGATCTGCGATTTTTTTTGCGGTACTGCGACATTGCGGCGGACAGATCGGACCCTTGACTGACATTTTTGACACTTTTGGGGGTACCAGTGACATTACTGCAGTAATCAGTGCTATATATATGCACTGTTACTGCAAAAATGACACTGGCAGGGAAGGGGTTAACAGTATTGGACAGGGAGGGGTTAAGTGTGTCCTAGGGGCGTGATTCTAACTGTGCAGGGACAGGTCTACTAGTGTAAAAACAAAGATCAACAGTTCTACATAGTAGAACTGTTTGATCTTCACTTTTACACAGGGAGAACTGACAGGTGGCTTGTTTACACAAGCCGCTCTGTCTTTCTCCCGCTGTAGCGGCGATCGTAGTGTGACCGGCGGACATCGGGTCCGCCAGTCACACTCCCGCACTCCTCCGTGAACGAGCCGAGGCGGGCGCGCGCCTCGGCGGGCGCGCGCCTGCCCGCTATTGGCTCTGGAAGGAGTGACAGGCGAGCGACGTAGACCTACGTCACTCTGCCTGGCCGGGGCCGACTGCCGCAGTAAATATACTGTGCGCAGTCGGCAAGCGGTTAAAAAAAAAAAAAAAATAAATAAATAACTTGTGCTTTTTGTCTTGTTAAAAATGCTGGAGAAGAAATGTCCCTGGCTTGGTAATGTAGGCCTTTCTACACAGGTGCTTTTCTGATTGCAAACTCCATTTCTACTCGCTAATCCCAATCCTCACAGAATGAAATCACAAAAGGTGACCCTTCTAAGGCCCCTTTCACACAGGCGGACCATTCAGATCCACCTGTCCCCATTTTTTTGGCGGATCTGAACGGTCACCCAATGCATGTCTATGGGGCATTGGATGTCAGCGGAGACATGTAGGCTGACATCCGATCCGTCAAATCTTGGCGATGGAAACCCTATTTTCCATCTGTCCGGCAGATCGGATGAGAACGGACAGACAGTCCATTCCCATCCGATTCCCCCATAGAGATGCATGGGGACCTGACAGCTGTGTCTCTTTGAATCTATGCTCCTGAAGAAGTGGTGCGTGTGGACCGCAAAACATGTCGGGCAAGGCCTCTGCACAGCTTTTTGGCTCTCTAGACCTATTGGTATAGAGAGATTTTTAATTATATGTGAATATAAAATTGATTGTCATGACAAATAAAAAATCAAGAGAATGTTTACCTCTTATCTATACATTTTTGAACAGGGCCATTAAAGTTCCCGCAGCATCCCCCCCCCCCCCCCTCTTGGGCTTTCTAGTCCCTTTTATATATTCTTGGATTAGTAAATTGGTAAAGATTTCCTTTATACGACGACATTTCATGGAGGAATATAAAAGTGACCCAGCAATGTTTGAGTGAGAATATTTGAACTTTATTAACAAAACAGCTTCCTGAGAAACCAAGATAATTGTTTTTACAATATATTCTAAACAAGTTTAGCAGTTTGCATCTGCTTAATTGCAACAGTGTACCTGTATCTGCTTTTTGCAACATTGTACCTGTTACAGTTAGTTTCAAGTTCCTATATCAATGGCGCCCCCTGCTGTTCAGTCACAGTACAACAAGATTTATTGGTACTTATACAGCTCAGTCAATTTACGTAAATATATTTATAGCAGTCACATCAGTCCCTGCCCCCCAAGGAGCTTACAATTAATGGCCTATATCATATACATACACAGTATATCAAAAGAAGAAAAAAAATATATATTTTTGACACTGCAGAGCCATTTGTGTTAAAAGCTATATTGATACAGAACAATACAAAACATGATCACATAGTCTTCATTGATAACTGACTCAATTTTTAGCTGCCTCCAGAATAGGAATAGATTGGAATAAAGGGGGCCTTTTGTTCCCATGAGCATGAGGCCAGATTGGACATACATACGAATGAATTAATGCAACTACTACAAGTACCAGTCTGCTTTTATCATAGCTTGCTGTAATCTTCTCCATAGCATGTTCTCAGAGGGAGGGTCAGCACTTTAATCTGTAAGGGTTTACTTGCAGGGGACACATTTGGTCTTATTACTCCCTTCCAGAAACGTGAATCCAGGCTTACAGAAACAGCCAATCATACACACCTGTATGCATGCCCGGCGTGGGGCCCTTTTGGCACACATCATGTCACATGGACTTCCACATGCATAATATATTTGATCCGGTGGGCACTCATCGTCACTGTCAGGGACTGAACATGTAAAACAAAAATTAGCATTAATGATGCAAATTTGAATCAGCAAGTTAAAAATAGACACACACTAATATATATATATATATATATATATATATATATATATATATATATATATATATATATATATATATATATATATATATATATATATATATATATATATATATATATATATATATATATTATACACACATACACACACACACACACACACACACACACACACACAGGAAAGTCTTCCTGTCCCCTGGGTTTTTTTTTTATTTTATTTTAAATTTTGTTCTCCAGGCTGCACTTCCCTGTAAATTCCTCTAGATGTCAGTATAGGGAGGGCTGAGCCATAAAATGTCTATAGTAGTGATCGACTTGATATCGTTTTTTCATTGGCGATACCGATATTTTGGTCATCACGTATCGGCCAATATTTTCATACATTTAAAAAAAAAAAAAATATATAATAATAATAAATAAAATTATTATTATTATTATTATCATCATCATCAACTTGACAGATACTCTTTTGGAGGTATCTGGGGGTCTAAAAGACCCCAAACCCCTCCTCTGCACTTCAAAGCATTCAAAATGCCAAGTTTGGCTGTTTTGAATGCTGTCTTTTTTTAATCTGGTGCCAGTACCCAGAAGTGATGTCATGACATCACTTCCGGGTTTTTGCATGGAGACCCGATCAGAGCCGAATGCGGCTTTGATCGGGTCTTCGGCAGCCGTGTAGGCTGGTTGCCTGGGTCTCCCGGTGGGACGGGATACCCAGGCGAGCCGTGGAAGGGGGGGTGGATGTCCCCTCCCGCTCCTTGTAATGACAGCTGAGCGGCTTCTCAGTCGTATCGGTCATCGTTACAGGACAGCCGAAGGTCTGCTATGGACGTCGTTACCGGGGTGATGCCTCTAGCGATCACTCCGGTACAAGATCTTTCCCAAATATCGGCAACCTCTGGGGTCGATTCAGATTTGGGGAAAGTGCATATCGGCCCTCGATATAAAATCGGTCAATCCCTAGTGTGTAGTAATCACAGACCTCTGCACAAGTATTGCATCTCTTATGACATGGTCGATAAAGAATGTGTTCTAACAGCGCAATGAAACATGCGTTTGGCCATAACTACAGCATGGGTTGCATACGATTCGCTTCATCTGCAGTGTGAATGGACAACATGCTGCATCCAAGGAAAAGCAACGCAGGACAAATGTGGCCTCAGAAAACTCACCTACACGGCACCATTAAAGTAGTTGGAAACTGGAAGACATGCATGCAAAAAAATAAAAAACACACGGCTACCAGAGGATTTGTGTGTCTGAAATCCCAAGATTTTACTAAATTAAAATTTTGGTAAATGTTGGTGGCTGCATCTCCACCTCGGCATTCACAGGTCCCCCTATCTGCCATGTGAGCTTTTGTGGCCCCGGGAGGTATTACCTTAATGTTACACACTGCGGCAGACACTACAAATAATCACATGGATACAAGACGATTTAAAAAGTTTAAGATTTCAAAATTTTGGTAAAATTCCAGTGAAGGTTGGCTGGATCTCCACCTGGACATTCACAGGTCCTCCCAATCTGCAGTGAGAGTGTTGGTGGCCCTGGAGTGATTACCTTAATGTTACACCCAGTGCAGACATCAAGGGGCCCCCGTATATTACCAATTTTTGGGCCCCCATTCAACTACTGGCCAAGGAGGAACACTCATCCCCTGTGCATTTATTGACATCTAAACCAGGGTTGCCAGAATCCCGGACAGTCCTGGTTTTGAATCACGTGTCCTGGCGGACTGAAACCCAGAAACAGCGAGACCGGGCTGTGGCTTCCCAAGTAACCAAGATAGCTGCACACAAATCTGTCACCGTCCGGGAGCTGCGGGCCACTGTCTGGGCAGGTTCAGCATCATTGGGGGGGGGGGGGGGGCAGGGCAATGATGTCAGCAAGATCAATTTGTCCACACCCACTGCAGGCTATGCCCCAGGCTGCTAAAGTGTTCGCGGTTTGGCTTGAGGAAAGGGTGGCAACCTTAACCAGATGTGTGCTCCCACCCAGCTGACCCACATCTAGTATAGATGGGGCCCCAAAGTCACAGAGGGCCCTTGTACAGCTATACAGTCTGCCCCGGGTTAAACCATCCTCTTCTTCTATAGAGGGATTGCATTGTCACACATACCTGGTACAGCATTTAGTAGTATGAAGGAGATGCCTGGAAGACAAAAATTTAATTTATGAAATCAATTAAGGAATATATGACCCCTCACCCTTTTAAACATCCCATTCAGTTTAAAACTGAAATGAAATGCAAAATATTTGTTTATAGATAAACCACAACACCCCCCCCCCCTTTTATAAGTAATCACGTTCCCTCTGTTCTGCAAAAGGAGCTCAGAGAGCTGGGGGGAGAGGGGAAACCACAGTACACCATCTTCCCAGTGATTGAATGGCTTTACCGCCAGTGAGTGGGGGGACAAGTCTGATCATTGGAAGAGCAGGCTGAGTTCCCAGCACAGCCAGACCACGCTGAGCTCTCATGCCTAGTGTAGACAGCTTTTAATAGGGAAGCAGAGGGACTGGCAGGAGCACCAGGGATTTTACACAAAGGAAGCAATAGAAAGAGGAGAATTTGCTATACAAGTACATGGTACAGCAGGCACATATCAGGAATAGGAGTTTGGTTGACATATTCCAGAGAATTTTGGATCCAGGAGGCAATAAATCCCAGCTCAGAGGGGGGGGGGGGGGAGGACTGTTGTGTAGAGGGTTTCGGCAACCAGGAAGGAGGGAGGGGTGTTATTTGACCCCAATTCTGAGATGGGGGGGGGTTATCCCCACAGATGCCAGTGGAGATGGGGCATCCATTAATACTCCCAGTAACTCTCACTCCAACACCAATGCCAGGGGAGGAGGGGGGGGGGTGTGATTACCTGACCCCAACACATGGGGAGAAAATGGGCCTTTAATCCCTCTGACCCTAATGCTGGGGGAGGGTTTTTTTTACTCCTGCAGACCCCAAATTCCTGAGGGGGAGGGTGTCTTTTATTACTCCCATTGACATAAATTCCAGGTGAGGGGGTGGCCTTTATTTAATCTACTGACTTTGAATCTGGGGAGGGGGGGGGGGGGACTGTTACCACTCCCACTGACACCAATGCTGAGGGAAGGAGATGTTACTACTCCCACTGACACCAGGGGGGGGGGGGGGAGAGGTTTTTTTATACCAACCGACACCAATGATGGGACGGGGGGGGATTTTTTTACTCCCACCAATATTGAGGTGTGAGGGGTTATTACTCCCAATGACAGCAATGCTGGGGGGGTGGATCTTGTTACTCCCGCTGACACTAATGTTGGGGGGGCATTTTTCTACTCCCACTAACAAGTGGGGTGGGGATTTATTACTCCCCCTGGCTCCAATGCTGGGTGAGGGGGATTTTATTACTCCCACTGACACCAGAGCTGGGTGGAGGGGGTGATTTATTGCTCCCACTGACAACAGGGGGGGGGGGGGAGAAACGATTTTACTACTCCCACCAACACCAGTGTTGGGGGGGGGGGGTTATTACTCCCATCAACACCAATGCTGAGGGGTGGGAATGTTTTACTCCCACTAACCCCAACTTTGGGGGGGGGGGGGGTTTAGACACTTTTTTTTCTTTTCATGCCAAATGACACTAGTGCTGGAGCCTTATTCTGACCACAGACCCATGCTAGTTTTTACTCCTACTGAGGCATTTTTTTCCCCTACTGACCCCTGTCCGACCCCCCCCCCCCCCCAAGCAGTTTGATGGACAGTGAAGTGGCCCTTGGTTTAAAGTTTGGGGCCCCTGGTCTAAAGAGATGACTTGACCATCATAGATAACCAGGATCACACATTTTATCACAAAGAGTGGAGCATTATGCAATAGATCAGTGGTTCTCAAATCCGGTCCTCGGGACCCACTAACAGGCCAGATTTTAAGTATTACCTTGGGGGATGCAGACTAGAATACTGCAATCACTGAGAAGCAAATGAGATCACCTGTGATGTAATTTAGTTATCTTGCAAACCTGGCCTGTTGGTGGGTCCCGAGGAACGGATTTGAGAACCACTGCAATAGATTATGATTAGTTACACCATGGATCTCAGATATACTGAGCCGGCTGATTTCTACTCACCAATTAGAGCCAGCAGGAATGCAGAGGACGACCCCATGATTACCAAAATGTTATCAGTTGTAGAAACAAAGAGAAAGGACGAGCCCTACAAATGAGACAGACATGCATATGAACATCCATACAACATTGGAAATCACACTCTGCAAATAAACCGGGATTCCAATAACTCCCCTTCTCTATAACAAAAAAGAAAAAGGGAGGTTTTGTCCTTAGATGCACTTCCAAATGCACCAATCCTGACCTTCAAATGCACCAATCCTGACCTTTTCTCAACCCTGTGTTACATTGCAGTATCACTGATCTCCTGCAGCCTCTTTGCAACCATTTCCTGCCTACATGGACCCTGACAACGGCCACATGGTGTTTCTCAGTGCAGGTTTCCTGACAGTGACAGCAGTGGACCTTGCCTGGTTAATGTGTGTAGAAAAAGCCTCTTGTAGTCTCCACCAGAAGCCCATGTGCCAGGTAGGGTTGCCCCCTTATCCCTTTAAACCAGGACACCTATGAATTACACAGGTTCGGAGGCTGATATAATGCATATAAAGGCACTGAAGCTGGACATACATGTTCAATTTGTTAGATTTACCAAAATCCATATACAGGCAGAGTTCATTTACCAAAAACCATATACAGGCGGAGGTTATTTACCAAAAACCATATACAGGCGGTCCCCGGGTTACAAACGACTCCTACTTACAAAAGGTAGGGAGACAACGGGAAGGGAGGAGAAATCTCCCCCTAGGAAGGGAAATTCACTCCTTAAGAGGTCATGGGAAAAATGTGTCTCCACTGAAGCTCTATCACCAATCCTTGTTTCCACAACAACCCCAAATCTTCAAATTCTAATTGTCAAAGGGACAGAAAGTGAGGTGAAATCTTCTGAACGGGGCAGAGGTAACTAGAACCTTCAGGGCCCCCGGTGCAAGAAACCATGAAGGCCCCCCCCCCCCCCCCGGACGTCTGGTCGTGGCCCTTCCCTTCAAGCCTAGGGCTCTTCCCACTGATCCTGGGGCCCTTTATTACAGTCCCGCAGTGGGACCCTTTCTCAAGTTCTGCAGTGGGCCCCCCCACAGTGGCGGAATGCCAGGGCCCAGCTGCAAGTGTGACCTTTGCGATCCTGGAAGTTCACCCACTGGTGTCAGTAGTTTAATTGTATTATTTTACAATGTCACTGACTATGACTCTGTCCATTCAGAAAAGGAAGGAGCTGGTAAATTACATATTTACCGACTCTTCCTGGTTCTCTATTGTGACACATCCCCTGCAGGAGGGAGCACAGTGGGGGGTGAAAGCACAGTGGGGAGTGGGGCAGGGGAGCACACAGGGGCCCAGAGCCAGCAGAACACAAGTGAACTGGATAGGAGGTGTGGCGGGGGCAGCATACAGAGGAACCAATCTCCTCCATTTTCCTTCTGCAGCTACAGAAGGACAGTGATTTCTCTACATGCTGCACCCACCGTCCCTCCTATCCAGGTGTAGGGGAGCCGCACAGGGGTACAGGGGTGTTAACCCTTCCCTATGCTATAACAAAAAAAAAAAAAAAAAAAAAAAAAGTTTTTTTTTTTTTTTTTTATTCTTTTGGCTGGGGCTACACATTTTAATTTTTATTTTAAATCTGTTCCAACTTCTGACTTACAAACAAATTAGACTTAAGAACAAACCTTCAGTCCCTATCTTGTTTGTAACCCAGGGACCACCTGTAATATAAGGTCATAGCAAAAACAAAAAAAAAAAAAAAAAAAAACACACACACCACACCACACACACACACACACCTTTCAATTGTATCATATTAGGCAGGCCTCAGTACTACATAGAAGGTAAATGTAAGGAAAAATTGTACAAAAAAAAAAAAAAAAAAATATGTCTAATGGGACAGCCTATGGGAGTTTAATTACCACCTTAGTCAGCCACAGAACCTATGGAATTAATGTGTCCTGGTTTAAAGGGATGAGGTGGCAACCCTAGCTGTCAGGGTGACAACACAGGAGCACAACTGGGAGCCAGGGACATAGCATGGTCATCTCTATACTGAACAAGGCCAACTCAACAGGGATTGTTTTAAACAAAAATCTGCAGATTTAGAAATATTAAAAGTGATGTTTGCCATTGCAAATCATACATTACCATGTTAAAAAAAAAAAAAAAAAACTCCATGATATAAAAAAAAAAAGCTGTAAAATAACACTTAGATAAATATATTTCAGGAATAATAAATTGATGAGTGAAGCCTTTGGCAAGACATTAGGGCACACAGACACCAACACTAACGCTGTGGCACTGACCTGTGTTGTAGTAGTCAGCAGATCCTGTAGCAGGTATGGCCGGGTTCAGGTTTATATAGGATTTGGGGTGGAGGTGTAACCAGAAGATGGGTGTGGCACAGTAATTAGTTCCCTGTTCTCTCCAAAACGTTATCAGTTGTAGAAACAAAGAGAAAGGGTGAGCAGAGAGGAGACACAGACATGCATATGAGCATCCATATTGCAATATATAACATGATTGTAATCAAACTCTGCAAACAAACTAGGATTATAATAATTCCCTATTGTATAAACAAAAGAAAAAAAAGAAAAAAAAAGTTTTGTCTTTAGATATACTTCAAATGCACCCATCTTCACCTTTTTTCATCCACTGATAAACTGCATTGTTGCTTACCTCCCGCAGCCTCTTTGCAGCCACTTCCTGCCTACATGCACCCCAACAATGGACACCGCCTCCGGGTTACGTTATCAGAGAGCCGAACGAAGCCGCATCAGCCGGCGGATGGGAGGGGGGATGGGTGACCCGGGCAGAGTCGCAGAAGGCGGCAGGAGGGGGGGTGTCCCCTCCCGCTCGCTGGGGTAACGATCAAGCGGATCCCGAGCCGCATCGTTTGTTACCGCCTGAAAGCTGGCATCGATGCGCTCTGGAGGTCCGGCGTATCTTGCCGTTATCGCACTCACAGCACCGGAGCTACCGAACCCGGAAGAGACATTGAGGGAAGATGTCAGCTGCCTCAGTGGTGTCCGGGCGACTGTGTCAGGACTTCGTTCTAAGGTAAGTATTTCCTAATGTGCTAGTATGTGATGCACCCTACACATTATGCTGCCATTGTCCTGCAGGGTTTGTTTGTTTTTTTGCCAGGTTGGTTGCCAACCAAAAGAAACCAAGGCACCTTGTTTTCCTTCTATTTCTGTGTGGTTACCTCTGCTCTCTGGGTTCTTCACTTTTAGGAGTCCCTGGAAAGCAGTCGGATAATATCCTAGAGCAAGGGTGTAGGAACCCACACAAATCTGGGGGGGACAGCATTTTTACTCGCCAATGATTGCAGAGTGCCACAGCATTGTACCCCAATGATTGCAGAGTGCCCACAGCATTGTACCCCAATGATTGCAGAGTGCCCACAGCATTGTACCCCAATGATTGCAGAGTGCCACAGCATTGTACCCCAATAATTGCAGAGTGCCCACAGCATTGTACCCCAATGATTGCAGAGTGCCACAGCATTGTACCCCAATGATTGCAGAGTGCCCACAGCATTGTACCCCAATGATTGCAGAGTGCCACACAGCATTGTACCCCAATGATTGCAGAGTGCCACAGCATTGTCAACCAATCAATGCAGAGACCAGCGTGCGTGCTCCCTTCAACCCAATGCACTTACCTGGCGGCGGCGGCTCGGCTATCGGCGGTGGCGGGAAGGTGAGCGGCTTCTCCCTCGTCCTCTTCTGCGGTGGGAACCGGCAGGTGGCCTCTCCTCTTCTCTGCGGCGGGAACCAGCGGGAAGGTGAGCGACGGTGAGTGACTGACACACGCACCGGCACCGCCCCCATTGCGACGTCAGCGATCGGATGTCCTGGATGATGATTGGTCCAGGCTGGAGACTGGACCAATCACAGCCAGGACATCACGAAGGTGGGGGTGGCCAAGCGCTCTTTCCTGCGCCCAGGTAACGCCCCCAGAAGGCAGCCAATCGGCGCCTTTCTGGGTCGTAAAACCCCACCCCCCCTTTAGCCACCACATAGGCCGGCGATGTACTAAACTGGGGGGGATTTCACCATACCTGTCCCCCCCGCATTATTTCCTGGGGGGGGGGATGTTTCCCCCCGTCCCCCCCCCCCCCCGGTTCCTACGCCCATGTCCTAGAGCAGTGTTTCTCAACCTTTTCTCAGTCAAGGCACCCTTTAAACATGATGGACAATCTCGAGGCACCCTTTAAAAATGATGGACAATCTCGAGGCACCCCATTCCAAAATGTAAAAAGCTATTCTAATAGTTTTACATAATGCAGCAACATCCACAAGACCAACTAGGACACCCAACGTTAGAGGTGATTTATTCTTCTAAAGCAAATAAACTTTTGAAAACTGGTACTGACTAGTATCCAAATGTTTCTCTTCTCCCTTGGTTTTTCTCCATCGCTCAGCTAATGTGACTCCAATGCTGATGGAGAGGGGCAGGGGAGGGTCAAACAAGGATGCTATGCAGGCGACCTCCTTATCAACTGATGATGCCATTGGTCATTAGGATGCCAGTGGCTGGTAGGTTGTAATGGTGAACAATGAAAACCTGTGGCTTTGTGTAACTAAAAAGGCAGCCTTCATCAACACGCTGGCTTGTATACAATTTTTGGGCAATTTTTAAGCATTTTGTCAAGGCACCCCTGAAGAAGTCTCAGGGCACCCCAGGGTGTCTGGGCATCCTGTATGGAAAAGGCTGTCCTAAAGGTTGTGCTAATAACCTCTAGTCCTTGTTATTGTAGTTTGACCTACTATATACATACATATTTGCCTATTGCTCAATACTATTGTCCCTGTCTTTTTTTTTTATGCTTCAAGCAAGCTCACAGTAAAGACAAATTCTGTGTTTACTACAATCTGTGTCTAATTGCTGTTTTATGAGTCCTAAAGAGGTGTTGGCAGTGGTGTGCCAGTGGAGAGGTGTGCCAGTGGAGAGGTGTGTCAGTGGAGAGGTGTATCAGTGGAGAGGTGTGTCAGTGGAGAGGTGTGACAGTGGAGAGGTGTATCAGTGGAGAGGTGTGTCAGTGGAGAGGTGTGACAGTGAAGAGGTGTGCCAGTGGAGAGGTGTGCCAGTGGAGAGGTGTATCAGTGGAGAGGTGTGTCAGTGGAGAGGTGTGCCAGTGAAGAGGTGTGCCAGTGGAGAGGTGTGCCAGTGGAGAGGTGTTCCAGGGGAGAGGTGTGCCAGTGAAGAGGTGTGTCAGTGGAGAGGTGTATCAGTGGAGAGGTGTGCCAGTGGAGAGGTGTGTCAGTGGAGAGGTGTATCAGTGGAGAGGTGTGTCAGTGGAGAGGTGTGCCAGTGGAGAGGTGTGTCAGTGGAGAGGTGTATCAGTGGAGAGGTGTGCCAGTGGAGAGGTGTGTCAGTGGAGAGGTGTGCCAGTGGAGAGGTGTGTCAGTGGAGAGGTGTGTCAGTGGAGAGGTGTATCAGTGGAGAGGTGTGTCAGTGGAGAGGTGTGCCAGTGGAGAGGTGTATCAGTGGAGAGGTGTGTCAGTGGAGAGGTGTGCCAGTGAAGAGGTGTGCCAGTGGAGAGGTGTGCCAGTGGAGAGGTGTTCCAGGGGAGAGGTGTGCCAGTGAAGAGGTGTGTCAGTGGAGAGGTGTATCAGTGGAGAGGTGTGCCAGTGGAGAGGTGTGCCAGTGGAGAGGTGTGTCAGTGGAGAGGTGTATCAGTGGAGAGGTGTGCCAGTGGAGAGGTGTGTCAGTGGAGAGGTGTATCAGTGGAGAGGTGTGTCAGTGGAGAGGTGTGCCAGTGAAGAGGTGTGCCAGTGGAGAGGTGTGCCAGTGGAGAGGTGTTCCAGGGGAGAGGTGTGCCAGTGAAGAGGTGTGCCAGTGGAGAGGTGTTCCAGGGGAGAGGTGTGCCAGTGAAGAGGTGTGCCAGTGAGGAGGTGTGCCAGTGAAGAGGTGTGCCAGTGGAGAGGTGTGCCAGTGGAGAGGTGTGTCAGTGGAGAGGTGTGTCAGTGGAGAGGTGTGTCAGTGGAGAGGTGTGCCAGTGAAGAGGTGTGCCAGTGGAGAGGTGTGCCAGTGGAGAGGTGTTCCAGGGGAGAGGTGTGCCAGTGAAGAGGTGTGCCAGTGAAGAGGTGTGCCAGTGGAGAGGTGTTCCAGGGGAGAGGTGTGCCAGTGAAGAGGTGTGCCAGTGAGGAGGTGTGCCAGTGAAGAGGTGTGCCAGTGGAGAGGTGTGCCAGTGGAGAGGTGTGTCAGTGGAGAGGTGTATCAGTGGAGAGGTGTGTCAGTGGAGAGGTGTGCCAGTGAAGAGGTGTGCCAGTGGAGAGGTGTGCCAGTGGAGAGGTGTTCCAGGGGAGAGGTGTGCCAGTGAAGAGGTGTGCCAGTGAAGAGGTGTGCCAGTGGAGAGGTGTTCCAGGGGAGAGGTGTGCCAGTGGAGAGGTGTGCCAGCGGAGAGGTGTGCCAGTGAGGAGGTGTGCCAGTGAAGAGGTGTGCCAGTGGAGAGGTGTGCCAGTGAAGAGGTGTGCCAGTGGAGAGGTGTGCCGGTGAAGAGATGTGCCAGTGGAGAGGTGTGCCAGTAAAGAGGTGTGCCAAAGGCTCCTGCAGGGGTAGCATTAAATAAGAAAGCTGTAAAATAACATTTAACCACTTGCCGACCAGCCCCTGCAGTTATACGGTGGCAGGTTGGCAGGTTCCCACGATTTCCATCGTTGTATCTCATACATAACATCACTTTGTTGTCAGAGTTCCAGATATAAAATGCCAATGAGGATGCCCAGGGCACCAAACACTCAGCTCTGTAATTAGTAGGCTGGCACGCCATGGTGTCTCAATGTCATTTATTTGGGCTCCTCCTTGTCCTTCTACTAATCCAAAGCCTGCAGCTGATTTTCTGCCGTCATCCTCCATTCTATTCCAGCTTTACAAGTCTCCAGGAATAATTTCCCGACATGAAACAATAAGCTGCAACAAGATAATTTTTTCCAAAAATCTCCAACTTTTATCATTAACCACTTCAATACCGGGCACTTTCACCCCCTTACTGCCCAGGCCAATTTTCAGCTTTTAGCGATATTGCGTTTTGAATGACAATTGCACGGTCATGCAACACTGTACCTACACCAAATTTATGTCATTTTTTTCACCACACATAGAGCTTTCTTTTGGTGGTATTTAATCATTGCAAGGTTTTTTCTTTTTTGCTGCACAAATAAAAAAGCCAGAAAAGTTTGAAAAAACAAAAAAGTTTGTTTGTTTATGATATAACAAAATAAATAGATATGTTTTTTCCTGCACTGATGAGCCCGCACTGACAGGCAATGATGAGGAGGCACTGATGGGGTGGCACTAATATGCAGCACTGATGGGCACTGATAGGCGGCACTGATAGGTAGCACTGATATGCAGCATTGGTGGGCACTGATAGGCGGCACTGATGGGCACTGATAGGTGGCACTGATAGGCGGCACTTGTGGGCAATAATGGACACTGGTGGGCGACACTGATAGATTGCAATGATGGGCACTGGTGGGCAGCACTGATAGATGGCAATTATGGGCAGCCCTGATGGGGAGGGCACTGAAAGGGTCCCTGAGCCCTGATTGCCATCCCTGGTGGCCATGAGTGGGCATCCCTGGTGGCCTTGGGTGGGCAATCCCCGGTAGCTCTAGTGGCACCCCCTAAGGGTCTGCACTGGTAATCAATGCTCTGGTTAGCAGCACAGACCCCCCCTGTCAGGAGAGCCACAGATTGGCTCTCCTCTACTCCTGCCTGTCAGACACGAACTAAGGAAAGCCGATCAATGGCTCTTCCTATTTACTATGTGACCAGCTGTGATTGGACAAAGCATGTCACATGGTAAAGAGCCTACGTCAGTAGGCTCTTTACCGAGATCGGGGATGCAGGGTGTCAGTGTGACACACTGCAGCACCGATGCAGAGTGCTGTATCCTGCTGGACGTCATATGACGGCAAGTCAGAATAATACAACCACTTTTGCCGCCGTCAATCTGCTATAGGGCGGGCGGGAAGTGGTTAAAACCGCTTTTGAGCTCCAATCAATGACTTTGTCTTATCTCCTATAGCCCAGTCTGCAGCCCAGGGGTCTCATGAGGTCCTCCGGCACTTTTACTGCAGCCCTGCAGACCATAGGCATGCGCAGGGAACAAACAAAGGAACAGACCCAAATTTAAAGATTGCATAAAGAAAAGAAGAAAAGGCACCACGTCCCAAATAATGCGTAGAAGGAAAAGGAATTGGGAGGGGCGTATGTAGGGGACTTTTTAGCAGGGTGCCAACATGAAACAATGTATTAGAAGCATGTAATATAAAAAATATATATAATTTTTATTGAGAAGACAAATAATTAAAAGATGTAAACTGTATTTCGACAGAGAAATCAGTATTACAGCAGAAATTGGTTTATAAAATCATATGCGTGTTAACATTATAATTGCATAAATACAGTACATTGTATTCTACACAGGGGTCTTTCCATAGCAGTTTGTAGACCCTATTACCAGCCAGAAGAATGTCCTGGTTAGCGTCTGTGTAGAGATGAATGATGCCCAGAACTGTAGCCCGACATGTTTCGCGGCAAAAGGAGGAGGAACCAAAACGGTCCGTAACACGGCCAAATAGGGAAGGTGCCAAAATGGCGTCCTCCGTGGCTGGTGTTGGTGGAAACAGCGTCTCCCGTCTCTGCTGATGCCGAGACGGGAGACGCTGTTTCCACCAACACCAGCCACGGAGGACGCCATTTTGGCACCTTCCCTATTTGGCCGTGTTACGGACCGTTTTGGTTCCTCCTCTGGGAACTTGGTCTCCACTACCCCGATCCCTGCCCTCAAGAGATCATTCCAAGCGACTTAGACTTAGACCTGTTTGAATAACCGCTTTGTTTTTGGTTGGCTCCCGTGCTCGCCCCCGGGGGGGACATACCTACCTTGCGGTCCTGACTCCAGGCTTGCGGTGCAGATAATTGCCTTCTTCTCAGTTATTGTATTGATGTTTGTGCAATCCCTCAACTGCTCCTGAGGAAGCGGCTTTTGCCGCGAAACATGTCGGGCTACAGTTCTGGGCATCATTCATCTCTACACAGACGCTAACCAGGACATTCTTCTGGCTGGTAATAGGGTCTACAAACTGCTATGGAAAGACCCCTGTGTAGAATACAATGTACTGTATTTATGCAATTATAATGTTAACACGCATATGATTTTATAAACCAATTTCTGCTGTAATACTGATTTCTCTGTCGAAATACAGTTTACATCTTTTAATTATTTGTCTTCTCAATACAAATTATATATTTTTTATATTACATGCTTCTAATACATTGTTTCATGTTGGCACCCTGCTAAAAAGTCCCCTACATACGCCCCTCCCAATTCCTTTTCCTTCTAGGCATGCGCAGGGGGTGTGCTGAGTGTGCCTGGGCACAACCTAATCACCCTGTGTGATGCAGAGGATTCTCTTACTGGTATTTCACCAAAGCCTCCCAACTGGGCTCCTAAGGAACCAACCTCTGCCCTACTGACACCAGTTGTTGTTTTTTACATTTATTTATCAGAGTGTGTGGGTAAAATATTGTGTGTGTGTATATATAATATATATATAAATATATATATATATATATATATATATATACACTGCTCAAATAAAATTAAAGAACAACTCGCATCAAGTCAATTAAACTCCTGGGATATTGATCTAGTCCGTTAAGTAGCAGAAGGGGTTGTTAATCAGTTTCAGTTGCTTTGGTGTTTATGAAATTATCAACAGGGCACTAGATGGGCAACAATGAGACAACATACAAAACAGAAAGGGTTTTAGAGGTGGAGGCCACTAAAAAAATTTTCCCTACTCATCTTTTCTGTTTTTCACTAGTTTTGCATTTGGCTAGGGCTGGACCCTATAGAGGTTGCACAGGCAGTCCAACTCCTCCAGAAGGTTTGCTGTGTCTCCCAGCACAGTCTCAGGAGCATGGAGGAGATTCCAGGAGACAGGCAGTTACTCTAGGAGAGCTGGACAGGGCCATAGAAGGTCCTTAACCCATCAGCAGGACCGGTATCTGCTCCTTTGTGCAAGGAGGAACAGGATGAGCACTGCCAGAGCCCTACAAAATGACCTCCAGCAGGACACTGGTGTGAATGTCTCTGACCAAACTATCAGAAACAGACTTCATGAGGGTGGCCTGAGGACCAGACCGTCCTCTAGTGGGCCCTGTGCTCACTGCACAGCACAGTGGAGCTCGAGTGGCATTTGTCACTAAACACCAGAATTGGAAGGTCCACCACTGGCACCCTGTGCTCCTCACAGATGAGAGCAGGGTCACCCTGAGGACATGTGACAGACGTGAAAGGGTCTGGAGAAGTCGTGGAGAACGTTATTCTGCCTGTAACATCGTTCAGCATGACCGGTTTGGTGGTGGGTCAGTGATGGTCTGGGGAGGCAAATCCATGGAGGGACGCACAGAGCTCTACAGGCTAGACAATGACTTCCTGACTGTCATTAGGTATTGGGCCAAAATCCTTGGACCCATTGTCAGACCCTACACTGGTGCAGTGGGTCCTGGGTTCCTCCTGGTGCAGGACAATGCCCAGCCACATGTAGTGAGAGTATACAGCCAGTTCCTGGAGGATGAAGGAATTGATACCATTGAATGGCCCCCCCACTCGCCTGACCTAAATCCAATAGAACACCTCTGGGACATTATGTTTCGGTCCATCTGACGCTGCCGGGTTGCACCTCAGTCTGTTCAGGAGCTCAGTGATGCCCTGGTCCAGATCTGAGAGGAAATACCCCAGGACACCATCCGTCATCTCATTAGGAGCATCCCCCCGACGTTGTCAGGCGTGCATACAAGCATGTGGGGGCCATACACACTACTGAGGACCATTCTGAGTTGCTGCAATGAAATTTCAGCAAAATGGACTCACCTGCTGCATCATTTTTTCACTTTGACTTTCGGGGTGTCTTTGAATTCAGCCCTCTGTAGGGTGATCATTTTAATTTCCATCAAAGGATGTGGCATCCTTTCCTTCCTAACCCATTACCCAGTCCATACCAGTATAGATCCCGACACATTACCCAGTCCATACCAGTATAGATCCTAACACATTACCCAGTCCATACCAGTATAGATCCCGACACATTACCCAGTCCATACCAGTATAGATCCTAACACATTACCCAGTCCATACCAGTATAGATCCTAACACATTACCCAGTCCATACCAGTATAGATCCTAACACATTACCCAGTCCATACCAGTATAGATTCCAACACATTACCCAGTCTATACCAGTATAGATCCTAACACATTTTCCAGTCCATACCAGTATAGATCCTAACACATTACCCAGTCCATACCAGTATAGATCCTTACACATTACCCATTCTATATAAGTATAGATATCCAGCATGATATTTTCCCCCATTGAGATCTGATGTGTTTTCAAAGTGTTCCTTACAGTTTTTTTGAGCAGTGTGTGTATATGTGTGTGTGTGTGTATATATATATATATATATATATACATACACTATATTGACAAAAGTATTGAGACGCCTGCCTATTCAAGCACATGAACATTAATGGCATCCCAGTCTTAGTCCGTAGGGTTCAATTTTGAGTTGGCCCACCCTTTGCAGCTATAACAGCTTCAACTCTTCTGGGAAGGCTGTCCACAAGGTTTAGGAGTGTGTCTATGGGAATGTTTGACCATTCTTCCAGAAGCTCATTTGTGAGGTCAGGCACTGATGTTGGACGAGAAGGCCTGTCTCACAGTCTGCACTCTAATTCATCCCAAAGGTGTTCTATCGGGTTGAGGTCAGGACTCTGTGCAGGCCAGTCAACTTCCTACACCCCAAACTCGCTCATCCATGTCTTTATGGACCTTGCTTTATGGACATGTCACGCTTTAAAATTGCGTACGCACGTGGAATGGCGCCAAACTATGGTACCTAAAAAAATCTCCATAGGTGACCCCTTAAAAGCTTTTACAGGTTACCAGTTTAGAGTTACATAGGAGGTCTTGTGTTAGATTTATTGCTCTCGTTCTGCCGTTCTGCACCTACATGATCCAACCTACTGTCATCTGACTTTAAAGATGTTTACATTAAAGTGAAACTAAACCCAGGAGCCTGCAATCACTATATCTGGTCTCCCCTGGACCCTGCAGTCACTATATCTGGTCTCCCCAGGAGCCTGCAGTCACTATATCTGGTCTCCCCAGGAGCCTGCAGTCACTATATCTGATCTCCCCAGGAGCCTGCAGTCACTATATCTGGTCTCCCCAGGACCCTGCAGTGCAGTCACTATATCTGGTCTCCCCAGGAGCCTGCATTCACTATATGTGGTCTCCCCAAGAGCCTGCATTCTCTATATCTGGTCTCCCACAGTAGACAGTACATGGAAATGCAATTATTTTAGTAAATATAAACTGCTAAATACATTTTCTCATCAGCAGTATATAGCAGTCTTGGGACTTCTAGCAGTGTCTGATTAAAGCTTGTAGGAGGAGTTGTCATTCTCCTCTGACTGTCCTATGAGGCTGCAGGACCCCAGACCCTCTGTCTGGACAGTGCTGATTGGCCCTGTGCTGATCACATGACTTCTCCCAAGAAAAATAAATAAATAAAACTCTCTAGCAATACCCACCAAACTGAGCATGTGCAGAGTGCCCCCAAGGCTCTGCTCTATCAGGAGATTGATTAGGGACTGCGAAAGAAGGGGAGGATCAGAAAAGACAGGGTCAAAAAGCCTTTTTTACACAATGCAGAGGATTAACCCCTTAGGTTCCACAGTGAGTATAACAAGCATACTTTACTGCATATACAGACTGATTTTATTGTTGTGGGTTTAGTAACACTTTAACTTACTGTCACAACACATTGCTTAACAACATTGTTACATTATTATTGTGTGATGTATTTAAAAGTGAAGCAATTGGGTGGACTCCCCATGTTATATGATAATGTAGCAGTGCAGAACACAATGTTCCCATGATATTGGCACATACAGTTTCTCACAGAAGTAAGTACACCCCTTACATTTTTGTAAATATTTTATTCTATCTTTTCATGTGACAACACTGAAGAAATGACACTTTGCTACAATGTAAAGTAGTGAGTGTACAGCTTGTATAACAGTGTAAATTTGCTGTCCCCTCAAAATAACTCAACACACAGCCATTAATGTCTAAACCGCTGGCAACAAAAGTGAGTACACCCCTAAATTAAAATGTCCAAATTGGGTACAAAGTGTCAATATTTCGTGTGACCGCCATTATTTTCCAGCACTGCCTTAACCCTCTTGGGCATGGAGTTCACCAGAGCTTCACAGGTTGCCACCGGAGTCCTCTTCCACTCCTCCATGATGACATCACAGAGCTGGTGGATGTTAGAGACCTTGAGCTCCTCCACCTTCCATTTGAGGATGCCCTACAGATGCTCATTAGGGTTTAGGTCCGGAGACATGCTTGGTCAGTCCATCACCTTTACCCTCAGCTTTTTAGCAAGGCAGTGGTTGTCTTAGAGGTGTGTTTGGGGTCGTTATCATTTCGGAATACTGCCGTGTGACCCAGTCTCTGAAGGGAGGGGATCATGCTCTGCTTCAGTATGTCACAGTACATGTTGGCATTCATGGTTCCCTCAATGAACTGTAGCTCCCCAGTGCTGGCAGCACTCATGCAGCCCCAGACCATGACACTCCCACCACCATGCTTGACTGTAGGGAAGACACACTTGTCTTTGTACTCCTCACCTGGTTGCCGTCACACACGCTTGACACCATCTGAACCAAATAAGTTTATCTTGATCTCATCAGACCACAGGAGATGGTTCCAGTAATCCATGTCCTTAGTCTGCTTGTCTTCAGCAAACTGTTTGCGGGCTTTCTTGTGCATCATCTTTAGAAGAGGCTTCCTTCTGGGATGACAGCCATGCAGACCAATTTGATGCAGTGTGCGGCGTATGGTCTGAGCACTGACAGGCTGACCCCCCACCCCTTCAACCTCTGCAGCAACCAGTATGAAAGAGTGAGAGCAATAACTCCAAATCTAACTCACCTGCTCCCCATTCACACCTGTAACACTAACGAGTCACATGACACCGGGGGGATTACACTTTGGGCCCAATTTGGACATTTTCACTTAGGGGTGTACTCACTTTTGTTTCCAGCGGTTTAGACATTAATGGCTGTGTGTTGAGTTATTTTGAGGGGACAGCAAATTTACACTGTTATACAAGCTGTACACTCACTACTTTACATTGTAGCAAAGTGTCATTTCTTCAGTGTTGTCACATAAAAAGAATAATATTATATTTACAAAAATGTAAGGGGTGTACTCACTTTTGTGAGACACTGTATATAGGGCAATTGAGTATCTATCAGTCAGTTCAGTATAGACCATACACTGATATCTACATATACAGTATCTCACAAAAGTTAGTACACCCTCCCATTTTTGTAAACATTTTATTCTATATTTTCATGTGACAACACTGAAGAAATGACACTTTGCTACAATGTAAAGTAGTGAGTGTACAGCTTGTATAACAGTGTAAATCTGCTGTCCCCTCAAAATAACTCAACACACAGCCATTAATGTCTAAACCGCTGCCAACAAAAGTGAGTACACCCCTAAGTGAATGTGCCCAATTAGCCATTTTTCCTACCCAGTGACATGTGACTCGTTAGTGTTACAAGTTCTCAGGTGTGAATGGGGAGCAGGTGTGGTAAATTTGGTGTTATCGCTCTCACTCTCTCATACTGGTCACTGGAAGTTCAACATGGCACCTCATGGCAAAGAACTCTCTGAGGATCTAAAAAACAAAAGAATCGTTGTTCTACATAAAGATGGCCTAGGCTATAAGAAGAATGCCAAGACCCTGAAACTGAGCTTCAGCACAGTGGCCAAGACCATACAGTAGTTTAACAGGACAGGTTCCACTCAGAACAGGCCTCGCCATGGTCGACCAAAGAAGTGTACTTGTGTTGCCAGCGGTTTGGACATTAATGGCTGTGTGTTGAGTTATTTTGAGGGGACAGCAAATTTAGACTGTTATACAAGCTGTACACTCACTACTTTACATTGTAGCAAAGTGTCATTTCTTCAGTGTTGTCACATGAAAAGATAGAATAAAATATTTACAAAAATGTGAAGGGTAGATACTGTGTACAGTGCATTGCGAAAGTATTCGGCCCCCTTGAACTTTTCGACCTTTTGCCACATTTCAGGCTTCAAACATAAAGATATAAAACTGTAATTTTTTGTGAAGAATCAACAACAAGTGGGACACAATCATGAAGTGGAATGAAATTTATTGGATATTTCAAACTTTGTTAACAAATAAAAAACTGAAAAATTGGGCGTGCAAAATTATTCAGCCCCTTTACTTTCAGTGCAGCAAACTCTCTCCAGAAGTTCAGTGAGGATCTCTGAATGATCCAATGTTGACCTAAATGACTAATGATGATAAATAGAATCCACCTGTGTGTAATCAAGTCTCCGTATAAATGCACCTGCACTGTGATAGTCTTAGAGGTCCATTTAAAGCGCAGAGAGCATCGTGAAGAACAAGGAACACACCAGGCAGGTCCGAGATACTGTTGTGGAGAAGTTTAAAGCTGGATTTGGATACAAAAAGATTTCCCAAGCTTTAAACATCCCAAGGAGCACTGTGCAAGCGATAATATTGAAATGGAAGGAGTATCAGACCACTGCAAATCTACGAAGACCTGGCCGTCCCTCTAAACTTTCAGCTCATACAAGGAGAAGACTGATCAGAGATGCAGCCAAGAGGCCCATGATCACTCTGGATGAACTGCAGAGATCTACAGCTGAGGTGGGAGACTCTGTCCATAGGACAACAATCAGCCGTATACTGCACAAATCTGCCCTTTATGGAAGAGTGGCAAGAAGAAAGCCATTTCTTAAAGATATCCATAAAAAGTGTTGTTTAAAGTTTGCCACAAGCCACCCGGGAGACACCAAACATGTGGAAGAAGGGGCTCTGGTCAGATGAAACAAAAATCAAACTTTTTGGCAACAATGCAAATCAATATGTTTTGCGTAAAAGCAACACAGCTCATCACCCTGAACACACCATCCCCACTGTCACACATGGTGGTGGCAGCATCATGGTTTGGGCCTGCTTTTCTTCAGCAGGGACAGAGAAGATGGTTAAAATTTATGGGAAGATGGATGGAGCCAAATACAGGACCGTTCTGGAAGAAAACCTGATGGAGTCTGCAAAAGACCTGAGACTGGGACGGAGATTTGTCTTCCAACAAGACAATGATCCAAAACATAAAGCAAAATCTACAATGGAATGGTTCACAAATAAACATATCCAGGTGTTAGAATGGCCAAGTCAAAGTCCAGACCTGAATCCAATCGAGAATCTGTGGAAAGAACTGAAAACTGCTGTTCACAAACGCTCTCCATCCAACCTCACTGAGCTCCAGCTGTTTTGCTAGGAGGAATGGGCAAACATTTCAGTCTCTCGATGTGCAAAACTGATAGAGACATACCCCAAGCGACTTACAGCTGTAATCGCAGCAAAAGGTGGCACTACAAAGTATTAACTTAAGGGGGCTGAATAATTTTGCACGCCCAATTTTTCAGATTTTTATTTGTTAAAAAAGTTTGAAATATCCCAAAAATTTTGTTCCACTTCATGATTGTGTCCCACTTGTTGATTCTTCAAAAAAAATTACAGTTTTATATCTTTATGTTTGAAGCCTGAAATGTGGCAAAAGGTCGAAAAGTTCAAGGGGGCCGAATACTTTCGCAATGCACTGTATGTATATTAAGGACACTAGATGGCCATAATACATTTTTTATACATCACGTTTTGTTATACTCTGGAGATAATTGGAATCCTTCCAGTGTCACCTATCTGATCTAATACAGTGTTCTCCACCAGTGGTTTTCAACCACCAGGCCATGGCCCTCCGCCAAGCTGGGCCTCCTTCCTCCTGGTAGGCTTGCCACCTCATTCCTTTAAAACCCAAAACATATTAATTACACAGGTTCTGGGGCTAATTTAATACAAAAAAGGCACTGAGTGAGTTTAATTAACACCTTAATCAGCCACAGAACCTGTGTATATAATAGGCGTTCCGTTTTAAAGGGATGAGATGGTAACCCTACCTCCTGGTCCTCCAGCTAGTTGCAGATCCCAACCTCCCACAGTGCCCCCTAGCTCCCATAGTGGCCCGTAGTGCTCCTCAACCTCTCATAGCACCCCAGGCTCCCTTAGAGCCCTCAGTCCCCACCATGGCCCCTAGTTCTTCTAAATGGTCCCTAGTTTACTGCAGAGCCTCCAGCCCGACCTAGTGCTTCCAACAGGATCCTGAAATGCCTCCCAACCCCTTCCCCCTAGTGCCCTTCAGTCTCCTACATTGCCCCATCTCCCTTCAGAGCCCCCATCCTCCACATTTGCTTCTTCCAGAAACCTCATCCTCTACAGGGCCACCAATCCTGTCGCAGAGTCCCCTAACCCCCTCCAGAACCCCCATCCCCCAACAGTGACACCCAGTCGCATTCCAGATTTTTTATACATATTTTGTATTCCAATCATTTTGTTTTATAAGTGTAACTTTTTTTTTTACTTTTTACTTTTGGGTCATGGAAGGTTTTGAAAGAATTTTTTGAGCCCTGGTGTCAATAAGGTTGATAATCACTGGTTCACTATTAGTTTGCTTTGCTGATGTTACTGCAATTTGCCATTGCAACTGCCATTTTGTTTTGCTGATGCTCAGACTAATAAAGAGTGACCTGATTAGGGTGTGACAGATTACTTAATACCATTGTTACATTATTATTGTGTGATATATTTGAAAGTGAAGAAATCAGGAGAACTTGTTATATGATAATGTAGCAATGCAGAACACAATGTCCCCATGATATTGGCACATAATGTACATATGGAAACTCAGGATGTGTAAGTTCATCACTATGAGATATTATGGGTCAGATTTGTATGTGCAGAAATGTGCAGAAATGAGAATAAATGGGTTTTCTACATATGGGTTTTCTACATATATCAAAAGGCACAAAATAAATCACATTCAAAGGACCCATCACCTAGCAATGATAATACATTAAGGGCTCTTTCACACGGGCGGTCCGATCAGATCCGCCTCTCAGTTTTTTAGGCGGATCTGATCGGATCCTCCATGCAGCTCTATGGGGCAGCGGGTGTCAGCGGAGGTCACCTCCGCTGACACCCGCTGCCATCCGCATCCGATCCTGTGCTGAAATCTGGACGGATGGAAACCCTATTTTTCCATCCGTTCAGTAATTGGATCGGAGGGGATCTGATGAGAGCGGACAAGCAGTCCGCTCTCCTCCGATCCCCCATAGAGGGCAGCGGGTGCTGAGACACCTCCCTCTCCGCTCTGCAAGCGGAGACGGAGCTGCCATCCGCCCGGCTCAGCGGGGATCGCGGATCGATCCCCGCTGAGCAACACGGATCCGCCTGCGGAGGCGGACCGTGTGAAAGAGCCCTAAGAGTTCTATTAAAGCACAATCACAATCTATATTGACAGGAAACGTAATCACGTTTTATTTAGTGATAATTGACTTTAAAACCCAGACAGTAAACTTATTTTGCAATAACACAGCTACCAAGTGTGAGAACAACATAAAACATGACATTAAAACATGTATATATATATACACGCACTGCTTAAAAAAATTAAAGGAACACTTTTTTTTTTTTTCCCCCAAAATTCTTTATTTGAAGGAAATACAAAGGCATACCATAAGCGCCGGTTCACACTACTGCAACGCTACTTCCCGGGGCGACCTCCGAGATCGCAGTGCGAGCAGTGCGCCGCGACCTTGGAGCGGCCACCACGGACTTCATAACATTGAAGTCTATGGCGGTCGCCTCCTGGTCGCCCCAAAGAAGCTCCGGACCCTTTTTCTAAGTCGGAGCGACTTTCTTGTGTCGCTCCTATTAGAACGGGTCCGCAGCTTCCCTATGGGAGGCGACCTACGGCGACCTGTGAGGCGACCAGGTCGCCCTAGTGTGAACCGAGGCTAAACCAACAATAGGTACGACAAAATAACAGGTACAGCGATCCAATAACAGAGTACAGATAGTTCAAACATCATATCCAAAATTAAGTATATAGCACTAACTCGTCTGCAGAACACATCATGGAGAGAATGTAGACCCTCAGTGAAGCCAGCGGCGAAACGTTTTATAGCTGAAGAGAGTGCGGGAAGACTGTAGGACATAGTCAGGGAGACCCCCCCCCCCCCCCCCACCGGCATCTATCTCGTGGCCGGCTACAGGGAAAGGGAGGCATACCCCAAGTGTCCCAGAATGCCGCGGCAATCACCGAAGGGCCCATGGCAGATATGCCCCTCAGGGGGTGTCGCACGTTATCATTCCAGGAAACTGACTAAGCTACATAAGAAGGAGCCAATGATATAATAGCCAATTCCTAGAAAAAATAAAGAGGAGAAGGGATTATATAGAGACGGTATGCTGAGAGCCGAGATAAAGAAGCAGAAGATACGGGAGATAGGAAAAGAAAGAGGGAAAGGGAAAAAAAAGAGGAGAAGGGAGGGGTGGGGGGGGGGGAAGGCAGACCCCACCTCCGCGGTCATCATCGAGCAAGCAACTCTTTGTATTCTGAAGTATACCTGCATTCATGCCAGTAGAACCAGCGTTTCAGAAACTTGTCCCGTGTACCGTGCTCAGTGGCCACTAGATCTTCCATTTCATTGAGGCAGGAAACCTTACGGAGCCACATAGCTACCGTAGGAGGCTGAGTCTGCTGCCAGAGCGGGGGGATGCAGCTTTTAGCCGCCGTGAACAGAATCGGCAGAATTGATTTCCGGTAAGACGCCTGCGGATATTCATGATGGTAAGGAACACTTTTCAATCAGAGTATAGCATCAAGTCAATTAAACCCCTGGAATATTGATTTGGTCAGTTAGGTAGCAAAGGGGGTTGTTAATCAGTTTCAGCTGCTTTGTTGTTAACGAAATTAACAACAGGTGCACTAGATGGGCAACAATGAGATAACCTCCAAAACAGAAATGGTTTTACAGGTGGAGGCTACAGACATTTTATTTTCCCTACTCATCTTTTCTGACTGTTTTTCACTAGTTTTGCATGTGGCTAGGGTCAGTGTCACTACTGGTAGCATGAGGCGATACCTGGACACTATAGAGGTTACACAGGCATTCCAGCTCCTCCAGGATGGCACATCAATACGTGCCATTGCCAGTAGGTCTCAAGAGCATGGAGGAGATTTCAGGAGACAGGCAGTTACTCTAGGAGAGCTGGACAGGGCTTTAGAAGGCCCTTAATCTATCAGCAGGACCGGTATCTGCTCCTTTGTGCAAGGAGGAACAGGATGAGCCAGTGGTGTATTTAGGTTTTGTGCTGCCCTAGGCCTGACTAAACTTGTGCACCCCCTAATTTAAATATGACCCACCCCTTCCTGTAAAGGCCACACCCCTTCCAGTTTCTGACCCGTTTTGTCATCTGTAAACCACAGACCACAACCACAGTGTATCAGTGCCCATCAGCGTAGCCTCATCGGTTCCCATAAGTTCAGCCTCATCAGTGCCCATCAGTGCAGCCTTATCAGTGCCACCTCATTACTTCCCATCAGTACAGCCTCATCAGTGCAGCATATCAGTGAAGCCTCATCAGTGGCCATCAGTGCAGCCTCTCAGTGTTCATTAGTGCAGCCTAAGATATTTGGACTTGTGTTTGCTGCCACTGATTGTAATTATAGGAATATTCCACTTATTTGTATAATGACTAGGATGTCCATAGTCATTATACAAATAAGTGAAATAATCAGTGACAGCAAACACAAGTCCAAATATCTTATAAGATAGGAGTAATCTTACTAACCCAGTGACATATTGCGATAGGACATATGAGATGAGCAGGTCCAAAATATTATTGACATCATGTACAATTAAAAGTCTTAATTGTACATGATGCAATTCAATATGCGAGGAGTGTAGGCGGAGCATTAGGCTGCAATGCCACAATTATTAGCATTGGGGGCCGTCGGGCCAGTTGTATGAAGCGTGGTTGGCGTCCTGCGGTCTGTCTGAATGTCCTCACCCGCTGGTATTAACATACTGGCAGGTAGCAGTGTGAGTGTTTTATGTGGGGGCCAGACTTATTTGCCTCCTGGACCCTGCTCTGTGGCCCAATTCGCCCCATAAGACTGGTACTATACTAAAAGTGTAGCGCAAGCCGGCGGGGACTCTTTTCATGCGAGAGAAGGAAGGAGGCTGGGGGTTTTTTATTCTTGTGCGGGGTGCAGCTTTTTTGCTGCCCCCCTGCAAAGTGCCGCCCTAGGCCTGGGCCTTGTTGGCCTAGGCCAAGATACAGCACTGGGATGAGCACTGCCAGAGCCAAACAGCAGGCCACTGGTGTAAATGTTTCTGAACAAACAATGAGATACAGACTTCATGAGGGTGGTCTAAGAGGCCTTATGTCCTCTAGTGGGCCCTGCGCTCACTGCCGGGCACCATGGAGCTTGATTGGCATGTGCCATTGAAAACCAGAATTGGCAGGTCTGCCACTGGCGCCCTGTGCTTTTCACAGATGAGAGCAGGGCCAACCTGAACACATGTGACAGACGTGAAAGGGTCTGGAGAAGCCATGTAGAACGTTATGATGCCTGTAACATTGTTCAGCATGACCAGTTTGGTTGTGGGTCAGTGATGGTCTGGGGAGGCATATCCATGGAGGGACGCACAGACCTCTACAGGCTAGACAATGGCAACCCGACTGCCATTCTTGGATCCATTGTCAGACCCTACGCTGGTGCAATAGGTCCTTGGTTCCTCCTGGTGCACGACAATGCCCAGCCTCATGTTGTGAGAGTATGCAGCCAGTTTCTGGAGGATGAAGGAATTGATACCATTGAATGGCCCCCCACGCTCACCTGACCTAAACCCAATAGAGAATCCCTGGGACATTCTGTTTCGGCACATCCGACGCTGCCAGGTTGCACCTCAGTCTGTTCAGGAGCTCAGTGATGCTCTGGTCCAGATCTGGGAGGTATTACTCCAGGACACCAACTATTATTTTATTAGGAGCATGCCCCAATGTTGTCAGGCATGCATACAAGCACGTGGGGGTCATACAAACTACCGAGTACCATTTTTAGTTTCTGCAATGAAATGGACTCGCCTGCTGCATCTTTTTTTTTACTTTGATTTTCGGGGTGTCTTTGAATTCAGCCCTCTGTAGGGTGATAATTTTCATTTCCATGAAACTATGTGGCATCTTTAGTTCCTAACACATTACCCAGTCCATACCAGTATAGATCCTAACACATTACCAAGTCCATATCAGTATAGACATCCAGCATGATATGTTTTCCCATTTGAAATATCACGTGCTGGACACACAAAAAGCTGTAGCTAGCGGCCATGTTGTTCAGTTATTATAGGATTATAATATATATAATAGGATATATATTATATATAATCATGACAAACAGCCGTGTCTTGTAGAACACTTACACATTGCAGCAGTGATCTTACCCCCTCCCTCCTCCTTTAATTCTTGGAATGCATAGGTTTTACACTTCAAAAGAGCTGTTATCTCAACTCAGAGACATCAGAAACCAGCGTTTAGGCCTGTAAACAGCTAAAGGAGTCCTGGCAGGATGTCTGGTTCTGCTGTCCAGGCCTATTGTAAAACTATGGCCAAATCGATTAAGAATACATAGCATGCCATAAAGGATACCCAGAACTAATGGGGATCATAAAAGGCAATCAGAGACCTCTGCCCAATCCACACATTCATAAACTCAGATGGGAACATGACACATTAATAATAAGTATATATTTGAATGAGAAATGTCATACTAAACGAATAAGGTCATACATGACCACACTAGCACATACAGAAGGGAAGATAGCTTTCAGATACTCCCTGGGTGACAAGTTTATATGAGCTCATTCTTAATCTTCACGCCATTTTTTGTACACTTTCACTATGGTAGCAGCACCATGATATTTGAAATATAATTACAGATATACCTACATACTTTGATCTACTATATATACTCTTTTTTTTACAGATATCCTCTCTCCTGCTGCTACACATACTACTTTTGGTTATTCCTCCTTACCCACACTCACCAGGTGGGAGACATATCCGGCCCATTCAGCCTGTACTATGTGCCCTCAGCTCCCGTGGGAGACATTTATGGCCATGCCCCATTCCCAGTGCCAGTATCTACTCCATTGCAATGTAAATGTTAGACAGTTGAGGCCAATGCCTCTTTGTTTCTTCTTTCCCCAGTCTTCATTCACCATTTTCTTATATGTTTTTTATAGATCAGACATCTACTCCTGATGAAGTGGTATATTCGGTCCACGATAAGCGTCGAGTTTATTGATGTTGTGACTATATCAAATTACTCCCATCAACATTTATCAATTGTATCCACTGTTGTTGCAATTACTTTTTTTTACTCCTGGAAATTGTTATGTTGGTTTTAATGAATATTGGACCTGAGAACATTAACTAGCCCCCTTTGCAATACTTTGCCAATGTACAATTATTGATTTTGTATGGTTTTTTACCTGTATGTATTTATCAATAAATGTGACTTCTTTTTCTGTAAGCCTTGCCACATCTCTCATTCAAAGTCCCAACCCTTTTCTCTTTGCATGCAAAGTAAATATCTCCTAAACAGTACATGTTTAGGAGATATTTACAGTACCTAGAGGTAAGCCTTATCATAGGCTTACCTATAGGTACAAGTTGTAGAGGAGGGTTTACTTCCTCTTTAAGAGCTGCTTCTCAGCCTTGAAAAACAATTACCGTATATACTCGAGTATAAGCCGAGTTTTTCAGCACATTTTTTTGTGCTGAAAACGTCCCCCTCGGCTTATACTCGAGTCAAGGAGAAAAAAAAAAAAAAAAAAAAAAAATTCCCTGGCCGCTCCGACGGGCTTAAGCTTTAAAAATGGCACCACCCGTCGCCGCTCGGGAATAGCAGAAATTATACGAGCGGCGAGTGCGCAATGACGTGTCGGCGCCGGGCAGCGCCATTTTTAAAATGAAGGCGCCTCTGGAACAGGTAAGTGACACTACCTGCCATTATGCAGGGCTGCGGGCACACTACAAGGGATGTAGTGCTGCGGGCATGGTCCACCTGTACCATGCCCACAGCACTGCATCTCCTGTAGTATGCCCACAACCCCAGATCCTCTTGTACCATGCCAGTACCCTGCATTCTCCTGCACCATGCCTGCCGCCCTGCATTCTCACCCTAGGCTTATACTCGAGTCAATGATTTTTCCCATCTTTTTGTGGTAAAAGTAGGGGCCTCGGCTTATACTCGGGTTGGCTTATACTCTAGTATATACGGTAAGACTTTTCTGAGAAAAACATGACCAAGGAGAGGCTGAATACAGTGGCCATGCTGGCACTGGAAGACTAGTGATTGAGAAGACTGAAATCAACCAGAAGGCGATTGAGGAATTTACAAGCCAGAAAGACAGGAGAGCAAAGTTTTCAAATAGTGCTACTGGCCCCAAAAAAAAAAAAAAAATAAAAAAAAATTATATAATAGCAGCTGAAAACCTATACCTATTCAAATCAATGGATGCTTTCACAGTGGGGTGGTGCGCTGGTGGGGAAAAAAAAAACAACCAAATGCCCCTCTCCATTGAAATGGATGGGCAACATTGTTTTATGGGCAGTTTTCAAGCACCTCAGTGTGAAAATGCTCTTACACACTTTATAAGAAACTGGTCCAGACACATGTGGACTATTCTGTCCAGTTCTGGTCACCAATCATCAGAAGGGATGTGCTGGAACCGGAGAGAGAGTCCAAAGAAGGGCAACTTACCCCAATTAGGGGTTTGGAGGACCTTAATTACGAGGAGCAATTAATTTATTCTCCTTGGAGAAGAGACATGATAGCGATTTACAAATACCTCAATGGCGATCCCAGCTTAGGTAAAAAAAAAAAAAAAAAAAAAAAAAAAAAAACTTTTAGTCTCAAGGATTGCAAGAGGACACGTGGCCACCCAATGAGATTAAAGGAGAGGCGGTTTAACCTTAAGCTGCATAAGGGGGTTCTTCACTGTAAGAGCAGTGAGAATGTGGAACCCTCTTCCACAATTGGTGGTAGAAGTGGGGAGTATGGCTACTTTTAAAAGACTCTTGGATGTGCATCTCCTAGATCACAACATTCAGGGTTATGGGAAATGATCAGGCCACTGACACACACACCCCTGTACAAGTTGAACTGGATGGACTGTTGTCTTTATTCAACCTCAACTACCATGCACAGCATGGGTGTCCAACCTGCAGCCTTCTAGCTATTGGGGGCGGGGGGGGGGGGGGGAACTACAAGTCCCATCATTCCTTTGCCTCTGGGAGCCACGCATGACGCATGCAACTGTCAGCCTTGCAATCTCTCACAAGCCCTGTAGTTCCGCAACAGCTGGAGGACCACAGGTTGGACACCCATGATGTCCAGTGTGTTGAATGATACTTCACTCATAATTATCAGTACTACAATAAAACTGATACCAATATTAAAACCACATTGCACTCAAATTTACTGATTCATGGTACATTTATTGCATTCTTGACTTAACATTTTCAGTATTTCATCTAGTAGTAATGATTCATAATCAGCTGATAAATGGCTACTAACAGTCCTGCATTACTAACAGTCCCATTTTTTTTTTTTTTTTAAGTTTGCACAACCCCCCAGGGCCGGTGCAAGGATTTTTGACACCCTAGGCGAAACTTAATTTTGCCGCCCCCATTGGCTCCGCCCCTGACTCCACCCCTTTGTCAGTGTTAAATGGTTTTATTTAACCCTCTAACTGCTACATCTGCAAGACGGCTTGTTCTTTTAAAAAACGATTGACTTACTAGTAGGATCGGTATGTGAAAACAAAAGCGAGAAAACCTAAAAGCAAGAAAGAAAACTAATGCAGGCACCCATCTAAGAACTAGTAAGCTGCAGTACAATAAATATTTTGCTTTACTTTACCACTTGCCGACCACCCGCCGCAGTTTTACTGCGACAGGCTGGCTAGGCTGCGCAAAACAACATAGCTCTATGTCAATCGTGCGTGTGGTGCTGGGGGCAAGCACGTACTGCCGTTGGTGCACTCCCCTACTAGGCAGCATGGATGCCAATCCACGGGACAGGCGGTCGTGAATGCAGATGGGCACCCGCAATTGTTCCCCACTGAGAGAGAAGAACGGTCGGCTGTTGTAAACACATCTGACCGTTCTTCTCTCTGGAATGATCACAGAGCCCCTGTGATCCTTCTATATAGGATCACATGTCTCTATGGTAATTTCAGAAGCCACCCCCCATACAGTTAGAATCACTTCCCTAGGCTTACATTTAACCCTTTGATCACCCTGGGTTAACCTCTTCCCTGCCAGTCTAATTATTACAGTAACAGTGCATATTTTTAGCACTGATTACTGTAGTAATGTCACGGGTACCCCCAAAAGTGTCAAAAATGTCAGTTAGGGGTCCGATCTGTCCGCCGCAATCTTGCAGTCCCGCTAAAAATCGCAGATCGCCGCCATTGCTAGTAAAAAATATATAAATAAAAATGACATAAATCTTTCCCCTAGTTTGTAGACGCGATAACTTTTGCGTAAACCAATCAGAATTCGCTTATTGCGATTTTCTTTTACCAACAATATGTAGCAGAAAACAAATTGGCCTAAAAGGATCAAAAATTTAGATTTTTAAATTTTTTTTGGGAATGTTATATAGCAGAATGTGAAAAATATTGTTTTTTTTTTCAGAATTGTCGCTCTTTGTTTATAGCACAAAAAAAAAAAAATCGCACAGGTGATCAAATACCACCAAAAGAAAGCTCTGTTTGTGGGAAACAAAGGACATTCATTTTATTTCGGTACAGTGTCGCATGACTGCGCAATTGTCAGTTAAAATAATGCAGTGCCAAATCGCAAAATATGGCCTGGTCATTAAGGGGGCAAATCCTTCTTGTCCAGAAGTGGTTAATATCACTTTAAGTGCTGGTTCACACTTGTGTGATGTCAGACATCGCATGCGATTCACACCACATTGCTGCCCAGGTCACATGCGATGTCTGTGTGATGTGATTTCAGCCATACAAACTGTAAGGCTGAAATCGCATCACATTTGCACCAAAATGGTGCAAGTCTCAATTTTTGGTCCACACTGGAATTGGATCGCATGGATGTTCACACCTATGCGATCTGATTCCTGCACCATTTCACAGTTTGCACTGCGATCTTTGAACCAATCTGGGGGGTGTCATTAACCTTACATTGACATCCCCAGCGATTCACAGATCTCAGTGTGAACCAGTGTGCAATTCTGGTGCAATGTGGGAACCGGCACTGAATCGCAGGGTTTCCTGCATTGTACCAGTGTGAATCGGGACTAAGGTCTGGTTCACATTTGTGCGATGCGGGAACGCTGTGAATATGCAGCCTGTTCCCGCATCGCATCTGCACCTCTGGCAGTTCACACTGCCATATGCGATACGCAGGGGGTGTCAATTAAATGTTAACGACACCCCCAGTTTGATCGCATATCGCAGTATGATCTGACAGTTCACACAGGATCAGATCGCACAACTGTGAACCACTGTGCGATCCGATCCTGAGGCATCTCAAAAAATGCCTCCTGTGCGAGTTTGCTGCGGATCCGCTGCGAATTCAGCCATACAAAGTGTATACAAAGTGCATGGCTGAATTCGCATCCGCACATCAGATCGCATGTAATGAAGGAGCAGTGCGCTCCGAATTACATGCGATCAGCGCATCCGCACAAATGTGAACCAGGGCTTATACATAGGGAGATGATGGGAAGGAGTTTATTAACATTAACAGAAAGGGGTAAAGGGATTTCCAGTACTGGCAAAGACAGAGAGAGAAGGGGGGGGGGGGGGAGGGGTGACAGGTAGAGAGGGGGAGGGTGGAGAAGAGAGAGGGGGGGGGAGAGGGGGGGGAGAAGGGTGACAGGTAGAGAGGGGGGGTGGAGAGGA
Source organism: Pelophylax lessonae (assembly GCF_965119305.1). Classification (NCBI taxonomy): domain Eukaryota; kingdom Metazoa; phylum Chordata; class Amphibia; order Anura; family Ranidae; genus Pelophylax; species Pelophylax lessonae. Next base: position 214,098,798 of record NC_138779.1, on the reverse strand, counting down.
GAGAGGGGGGGGAGAAGGGTGACAGGTAGAGAGGGGGAGGGTGGAGAAGAGAGAGGGGGGGGGGAGAGAAGGGGGGGGGGAGAAGGGGGGAGAAGGGTGACAGGTAGAGAGGGGGGGGTGGAGAAGGGGGGGGCAAGGTCTGGAGGGTCTGGTCAGTGAAGTGTTACCTCATGTGGAGTGATCCTCGGGCTCTTTCAGCAGTTTCTCAGTGTAAAGTGTCAGCTCGGCTTTTTAATCTTCCCGCCCACCTTCCTTCACAGACGGAGCTCAGCACACAGGAGGGGGAGGGGGGAGAAGAGATGTGTGAAGCCCAGGGCACGCTGCAGCCAGTGAGAGATACACAGAGAGTGACAGACTGTCACCTCTCTCTCTCACTCACTGATGATCATAGAAGCGCGGCACCGGCCGCCTCTGTTCTTCTCGCACATCGCAGACTGTCAGGGACTCGGAGGGGAGACCCTGATCAGTCTGCAGAGCCGAATGGAGAGGAGAGGGACATACTAAGAGGGGGAAATCAGCGGCAAGGCGCCCCACAGGCAGTGCGCTCTAGGCGATTGCCTAACTCGCCTAGTGGTAGCGCCGGCCCTGCAACCCCCCCCCCTCTACCAAAATAATTCAGCACCAGCCACCATTGCTGCCTTATCAGCAGCCCTAAATGTTCACATCCATGAAATACATCTTGCATTCCTCTATCCCAGAATGGAAATTTACATATAAGTGACTGGGCGCAGAATTTTCTACTTTAGTTTCATGCAGCTGAATGCAGTGCAGGAATGCTGAGATTTGTGCAGTTGCATGAACCTAATATATAGAATACGGCTGCATTCAGGTCCGTAAAATACTATGCACTTTTTTGCATCCATGTGCATGAGGCCAAATTGGTATGCCCAAATATTAAAACCCACGCAAATATTATTGCAACTACTACAAGTTTGTCTTCATCATAGCTTCCTATAATCTTCTCAGAGGGAGGGTCAGCACTGGAATGCTTTATTTGCAGGGGACACATTTGGTTTTGTTACTCCCCTCCAAAAATGTGAATCCAGGCTTACAGAAACAGCCAATCATACACATATCGATGCACGCCTCGCCTGGGCCGATTTTTTCACACATAATGGAACAGGGACTTCCACATTCATAATATATTTGATCCGGTGGGCACTCATTGTCAGGGACTGAAAATAAAAAACAGATAAAAAAAAAATGAATGCTGATATTCGGGACCAGTAAGATAAGCTTTGCAAATAGACATACATATAGGAGAGCACTTTAACCTGGAACGGTTGGGTAGCAGGAGACACATTTGGTCTTATTACTCCCTTCCAGAAACTTGAATCCCTTCTTACAGAAACAGCCAGAGATACACTGCTGGGTGCAAATTACATCTGGGTCCCTTTCACCACATGGAGAGTCACAGGCACTTGCACACTCATTATATACTTGATCTGGTGGGCACTCAGGAACTGAAAATGTCAAACAATAAAAAAGTATTAATGAGATTTTGAACCAGCAAGATAAAAGTTTGGAAATAGACACACTAGATTACCAAAAATATTGGGACACCTGCTTTTACACGCACACGAGCTTTAATGACATCCCAGTCTAAAGGCCCGTGCACACGATATGAAAATCGGAAGTAAAATTTCGTTTGACCTGACGATTTTCGGATTATTAGTATAGTGCATTCGACAGCTGATTACAAATTTTCAGATTACAAAAAACTGGATTTGCAGGTTATAAAATTAAAAAACGTCCAATTTTTATTTAATCAGTACAGTTTGTCAGAAAAAAAAAAAAAATCGTAAGAGCAAGACTACGCATGCTCAGAAATGAGAGAACACATACAAAACAATTCAACACGTGACATCACTTCTGAAGTTGAATTTTGTCATACGGGAATTTTCGTATGAAAGTAACCTCTTACTTTTGATACGAGACCAGCATGGAACAAAAAAAAAAAAAAAAATATGGATGAAAGAACGTTCGTTAATCTGATCGTGTAGCTTTAGTCTGTAGGGTTCAATATTGAGTTGGCCCACCCTTTGCAGCTATAACAGCTTCAACTCTTCTGGGAAGGCTGTCCACAAGGTTTAGGAGTGTGTCTATGGGAATGTTTCACCATTCTTCCAGAAGCGCAAATTGTGAGGTCAGGCCCTGATGTTGGACAAGGCCTAGGTCGCAGTCTCCACTGAACTCAATATTGAACCCTACGGACTAAGACGCTAATAAAGTTCTTGTAAAGGCAGGCATCCCAATAATACTTTTGGTAATATAGAGAACCTTCCTGACCCCCATTTGGTTTCCCAAGGCAACTCCTCTAGATGTCAGTATAGTGAGGGCTGAGCCATAAAAAGGTCTATAAGTAAGTTTCGTACTTTCTGTGTGTAGTAATCACTGCCCTTTGCACAATGATTGCGTCTTACGAAAGAATGGTTTTAACACAGCGTAATGAAACATGCAGTTGGCCTCAAAAATAATAGCAGGGATTGCATGCGACTTGCTTCACCTACAATCAGGGCTGGCCCAAGAATGAAATGCTGCCCCCACCCCAAAAAAAAAAAAAAAACCACGCCCACCAAAAGGCCCCCCTCCCAATAGAAGTGCAAGACTCGCCCGAACATTGGCTGCTGGCAGAGTCAGTGGGGGAAGGGATCTTTCATTGCTCTGTCTTCTGTGGCTACACCGCCCAGTGGCATACCAACAGGGGGTGTGGCCCGCCCCGGGTGCTATGCACTTGGGTGTAAGGCTAGTGTCCTGCCCGGCGCCGCCGGGCCGGCTTGCATCTCCGTGTGAAGGCAGCTGCAGTGTCACTGTGGCAGCTCCTTCAGTCCGTGCTGCTCGGGGGGGGGGGGGGGGGCATTCAGCGGCTGCAGAAGGAATAAGGAAAGATCAATTCCTGTATATGCAGCTTCCACATACCCCTCCTATACAACTTTTGTGCTCTCCAACCCCTCCCCCCCCCCCAGTGCTCTCCTGTATCATGTCCGCAGTCTCTGACCATCTCCTTTAGCCTATCTCCAGGGGCCCCTGTATATTCCCAATATTTGGACCCCCCCATTCAACTACTCGCCAAGGAGGAACACTCATCCCCTGTGTATCCATCGACATCTAGACAGAAGTGAACCCACATCTACTATGAAGGGGCCCCCCAAAGTCACAGAGGACCCTTGTAAAGCTGCATAAAGGTTATGCCCCATGGTATGCCCTCCCAGCCTCCCCTCTGGGTTACACCATCGTCCCCTTCTATAAAAGGAATTTATTTTATATACATACCAGGTCTAACACGTGGTCCTGCCTGTGTTCCTATGAAGGAGATGCCTGGAAAATAAAAAGCAATTTAATAACCAAATACAGCGACACTCTAAGCCCCGATTCACACTTATGCGAGTGCCGGGTTCGCATGTAATGTCGGAGCGCACTGCTCCTTCATTACATGCGATCGGCTGTGCGGTGCAAGTCTAGCCATACACTTTGTATGGCTAAATTCGCACCGCAGCCAACATGCACAGGACCCTTTTTGGAAGCCACATCAGGATCGGATCGCACAGCGGTTCACACTTGTGCGATCCGATCCTGTGCGAATTGCACGATCGCACTGCAATCAAACTGGGGGTGTCGTTAAGATTACATTGACACCCCCAGCGTATCGCATATGGCAGTGTGAACTTCCGGGGGTGCGTGTGCGATGCGGGAACAGGCTGCGGATTCGCAGCCTTCCCGCATCGCATAAGTGTGAACCGGACCTAAAGGTTTATTTATACATTTACCTTTGGGCCTTGCAGGCCAACCTATTAGGTACGTTTTTTTTTTTTTGTTCTCTTTTTTTACACCCAAAGTGGGGGGGGGGGGGGAACACCCATTAAAAAAAGTGTGGGGGGGGGGGGGGAACACCCATTATCTATATTTATTCTTTGAAAAGTTTTTTTGTTTTTTTGGGAGGGGCGCAATTCGTAGAGAAGCAGAATGGCAGTCTGCCTATGAAAAACAAGGCAGATCGCTGTTCTGCTAGTAAGGAAGATGGCGATCCCGTATTTCTGCTAAGCTGGAACAGATCTCTGCCTTCCTACAGAGCAACCATCCCCCACACAGTAGTCACTCCCAGGAAACACATTTAACCCTTTGAACCCCCTTCCCTGCCAGTGTCATTAGTACAGTGACAGTGCATTTTAGCACTGATCGCTGTATTGGGGTCAATGGTCCCCAAAAAAAAAAAAAAAAAAATATTGACTTCTATTATGAGAAGTCCTTTGCAAGCCGCGATGAAGTCTTGCTGCATGGGGGACTTAAGTCGCCCAAAGTCGGGGCGACTTTGAGTCGTGGTAGTGTGAACCGGTATAACGTTAGAATTCCATACCCCGTGGAGAAACCATACCCTCGTCACTTCCTGTGGGAAACAGCTGAGCAGCGCAGCAGTGCGCATGCTCAGAGCCCCGGATACCTAATTGACAATCAAAGAATTTGAGAAGTGCGCATGCTCAGAGGTTAGGAAAAACTCACGGCACTCTGTGAAATTTAATACTTGCGGCGGGTACATTAAAACACTTCGGGTGCAACATAAATAAATCATGTCCTCTCCTATCGCTGTAACATCCCTCATCTCCAGTAATAAATATAAAAGCGGCGGCGGGTGTATGAGACGTAAATGTGACGGCGATCGCAGCTCCGTGATCCGCTTTTATATTTATTACCGGAGATGAGGGATGTTACAGCGATAGGAGAGGACATGATTTATGTTGCACCCGAAGTGTTTTAATATACCCGCCGCAAGTTTAACTACCGTGAGAAATCCATACCCTCCGTAGCGGAACCGGAAGTGACGAGGGTATGGTTTTCTCACGGGTATGGGTTTTTCACGGAACACCGGCTCTAAAATCATTTCTACTCACCAATTAGTACCAGCAGGAATGCAGAGGATGGCCCCATGATCTCCAAAACTTTATCAGTTTCCTGAAACAAAGAAAAAATAAAATAAAAAAAAATACAAAATAAAAAGAGAAAGGATTAGCACTACAGAGGAGACACAGACATGTATGTTATTTGGATGTTTATAATCAACAGGATTACGCTTCAAAACAAACTGGGATAATAATAATATTATTGTTAATATCATAATTACATTATTATCCCATGTGACAACAAAAGAGCACAACAGAGCCAGGGAAAGAGCGTTGTCACCCCCATAACAGCAAGTGCCTGAACAAGGCATGCTCAACAGGAATTATTCTAATAAAATCTGCAGATTTGGAGATATTAAGTGATTTTTTTAAAGTCAGTGCCAAACATACATTAACATATTAAAGCATAAAAAAAAAAAAAAAAAGTAAAGGGTTTCCGCGCTAATGGAAAAAATTAAATATATGACTGCAGCCTACCTCAAAATATAGCAAGCTATATTTAACAAATATGGGGGGAGTGGAGGTAAGTGGCGCTGTCTGAAATAGGAAATATAAATATATTGGTGGGTCAATTTATATTGTGTAATAAATAGAATAAAATGTGTTGAAATATTAAATACACAAAGTAAAAAGTGATATACAGTGAATAATTAAAAATATAAAGAGTGTTGAAAATTATTAAATATTTTTGTGAAAGTAAAAGTGTATAAAGTTATTCCAAAATAAGTGTCACAAAAATAAATAAATTCTGTGTGTAACAACCAAATGTGTAAAACTGAGCCACTTATAAATTCAATAAAGGTGATACATTGTTGCATAAATAAATTAAATATTGTTAAATTACAGTGCTCTTATTCAAGTGCATACATCTGCTAGTGATCAGAGGTAATATAGCAATATTTAAATTAGGTGAATCAAATTATAAAAAATCAGATCATATGCAATGTCCCAGCAACTTGCGCAAAAAGTTCAAAAAAATTAAAAAATAAAAATATATAAAATATAAATAGTGCCACAAATACACAATCAGGTGTAAATAAGTCCCAAAATAGAGAGGAGGGAAAAAAAATGTCAGGAGGAAGTGGATTCCAGGGATTCAGAAGTGGTGGGGGTGCTCAATATGGAAATAAGTGCTCCCCTCCTATTGATCCCGCACTCACCACTTTTTTTTTTGAACTTTTTTCGCAAGTTGCTGGGACATTGCATATGATCTGATTTTTTATAATTTGATTCACCTAATTTAAATATTGCTATATTACCTCTGATCACTAGCAGATGTATGCACTTGAATAAGAGCACTGTAATTTAACAATATTTAATTTATGCAACAATGTATCACCTTATTTATTGAATTTATAAGTGTGTTTTATAAGTGGCTCAGTTTTACACATTTGGTTGTTACACACAGAATTTATTTATTTTTGTGACACTTATTTTGGAATAACTTTATACACTTTTACTTTCACAAAAATATTTAATAATTTTCAACACTCTTTATATTTTTAATTATTCACTGTATATCACTTTTTACTTTGTGTATTTAATATTTCAACACATTTTATTCTATTTATTACACAATATAAGTTGACCCACCAATATATTTATATTCCCTATTTCCTATTTCAGACAGCGCCACTTACCTCCACTCCCCCCATATAAAAAAAAAAAAAACCTCATATGATACAAATAAAGCTGTAAAATAACATTTAGATTAATATATCTCAGAAATAATACATTTACCAGTGAAGTCTTTGGTTAGGAGTTAGAAAAATGAAATCATATAGACCCAGCACTAACCTGTGTGGTGTAGCAGTCAGCAGGTCCTGTATCAGGTATGGCCGGGTTCAGGAGGATTCTATAGGATGAGGGGTGGAGGTGTGATTATATAGGAGATGGGTGCGTCACATTAATTAGTTCCCAGCTCTCTGCTTGTGGGATTTGCATTAAGCACCAATGAGAAGCCCAGAGCACCGAACACTCAGCTCTATAATTAAAGGTTGCAGGCTATGATGTCTCAATGTCATTTATTTGGGCTCCTCCTTTTCCTTGCATTCATTAGATAAGAAATTCAGCTGACCTGCTTCTTCCATTCCTAATGGGCCATACACACTATCCAATTTCCTTTGGATTTATTCCTTTAGATTTACCAAAACCATATAATATGAGGTCAAACCTAAACATTTTAAATGTGTATGCAGTCAAGCAGGCCCTCGCACTATATAGTTGAAGGTAAATCTAAAGGAAATCTACCAACAAAAGTTGTATAGTGTGTATCCAGCTTAACTCCATCCTATCTTTACAAACCTCCATAAAGAAATTCTGGCCGTATTTTGCTTAAAGAGGAAGTACAGTAAAGTCCGTAAATTTATTTTATTTTTTTTCCTTAAATGAAAAGTAAAGGCGTAATGTGCTAGTATGCATCCCATACTAGCACATTATGTGACAGTTACCTCCAAACAAAGCCCTCGTCATCCCTCGCTGGGATCTTTGCCCGTCTTCCTTCTGGGTCTGCGGGACTCCAGCTGTGCTACTGGCCAGAGCCACCGGTCATGGAACAGGGCTCTGAAGAAACGGCACGACCGTTCCTTCAGAGCTCATAAGCCGATGACGTCACATACAGTAAATATCTCCTAAACGGTGCAAGTTTAGGAGATATTATTTACAGTACCTATAGGCAAGGCATTTATTTTTCTCAGAGAATAGGTGCAGGAACTCCCCCCTTCTGAGTCACCCCTTGTCTCCATCCACTACCCACCTCTGAGCACTGTTTCTTGGTTCCACCCCCTACCCACCTCCCACACACAACAAAATACCTCACCCAGCAACAAAAGATCCACCCCAGCAACATTTGACCCCCTCCAGTAGCAACTACGGCTCTCCCAGCAACCAGTATCAATAGATAAGCCAAAAATAGACCTCTACCTCAACAACGCAAGACACCCCAGCAACAATAGATCCACCAGCAGCAACAATAGACCCTCACACAATAACAGATCCTTACCAGTCACAATAGATCCCCAAGCAGCCAGCCTCAAGAGACCCTCCAACAAACCCCACACCCCTTGCTATTACATACATTCAGTGCTGGAACTGCGTTGCCCCACATACCTGCCTATAGGTAAGCCTTATTATAGGCACAAACATTATAGGGGGGTTTGCTTTTGATTGTCAGCTCCACCTAGTGGCCATAATGCAGTATTTATACCAAATCATGGAACTGACCTGTCGCCAAATTCGCCAATTAACCAAATTAAAATAACAAAAAAGACATGTATGAGGGGATGTGAAACGATGTGGTCAAACCAACACTGTGCTACTATGTGACATATCCCTATTAACCACTTACTGACCGCTTGCCACATATATACTGCGGCAGGCTGGCTCGGCTGCTCGAATCGCCGTACCTTTACAGCGATCCATGGGAGCACTCCTGGGGGCCAGCGTATGCCGCGTTACCACCCCCCCACTAGGCAGTGGGGATGCCGATCCACGGGACCGGACGGCCGCTGTTGTAAACACAGCTGACCGTTGTTCTCTCTTAAATGATCACAGAGCGCCTGTGATCCTTCTATATAGGATCACAGGTCTCTATGATCATTTCACAAGTCCCTCCCCCCACTGTTAAAAAACACTCCCCTAGGCTCACAATTAACCCTTTGATCACCCCTGGGTTAACCCCTTCCTTGCCAGTGTCATTATTACGGTAACAGTGCATATTTTTTAGCACAGATTAATGTAGTAATGTCACTGGTCCACCCAAAAGTGTCAAAAATTTAAGTTAGGTGGCCAATCTGTCCACCGCAATGTCGCAGTCCCACTAAAAATCGCAGATCGCCGCCACATTACTAGTAAAAGTAAATAAAAATGAAATAACTCTTTCCCCTAAGTTTGTAGACGCAATAACTTTTGCGCAAACCAATCAAAATACGCTTATTGCTAATTTTTTTTACCAAAATTAGGTAGCAGAATACAAATTGGCCTAAAAGGATGAAAAAAATAGATTTTACATTTTTTTTTTTTTTTTTTGGGAATGTTATATAGCATAAAGTGAAAAATGTTGTGATTTTTTTTTTTTAAATTGTTGCTATTATTTTGTTTATAGCACAAAAAATAAAAATCGCATGGGTGATCTAATACCCCCAGAAAAAGCTAAATTTTTTGGAAAAAAAAGGACATCAATTTTAAGTATAGCGTCGCACGACCACGCAATTGTCCGTTAAAATAATGCAGAGTTAAAGAACAAATTGGCCTAAAAGGATGAAAAAAATAGCTTTTTTATCTATTTTTCTAGGAATGTTTTATAGCAGAAAGTGAAAATATTGTTTTTTTTTTTTTCTTTTTCAAAATTGTCGCTATTTTTGTTTATAGCGCAAAAAAAAAAAAAAATTGCACGGGTGATCAAAAAAAGCTCTATTTTTGGGGGAAAAAGGACATCAATTTTATGTACAGCATCGCCAAATCGCAAAAAATGGCCTGGACATTAAGGGTGCAAATCCTTCCGGTGTTCTAAAATTTTCTCGGACCCGTGAAAAAATCGGACCTCGTCACTTCCGGTGATAGGAGTCTCAAGTGCGCATGCGCATAAGACATTATCTTGGTTTGGTAAACTTATAACACATAGCGGGCAGCTGAATGAGAGGAGGCGGGGGTTAAGGTGGGACGGAAGACACCGCCGCGTCATCTGCAGAGCTGAATAGAGGAGGCGGGAGAGGAGGCGGGACGGAGGTGCGGCCGTGTAATAAATGCAGGACTTTAGCGACTCCTTGTTTTATTATCTTTAGCAATTATCGTATTATTTATCCTTAGGATTTCATTACATTTACTATTTATATAATACAAAATAAGAAATACTAAATGTAATGAAATCCTAAGGATAAATAATACGATAATTGCTAAAGATAATAAAACAAGGAGTCGCTAAAGTCCTGCATATATTACACGGCCGCACCTCCGTCCCGCCTCCTCCACCAGCTCTGCATATGTGTCCTCCGTCCTCCGTCGCACCTCAGCCCCGCCTCCTCTCAATCAGCTGTCCGCTCTCTGTTATAATTTTGCCAAACCTCGAAAAATGTCTTCTGCGCATGCGCACGGACGACTCCCATCCGCTGTTTTGTGATGCTCCATCACCGGAAGTGACGAGGTCCGATTTTTTCACGGGTCCGACAAAATTTTACAACACCGGTCCAGAACTGGTTAATAAGTTGGATTTCCTTTTGATTGTCAGCTCCATCTAATGGCCATAATGCAGTATTTATATCCAATCATGGAACTGACCTGACGCCAATTACCCGAATCAAAATAATAAAAAAGACAGCGCTGTATGAGGGGATGTGAAAAGATGTGATCAAACCAACACTGTGCTACTATGTGATAAATCCCTAATAAACCCTTGTGGTGTCTAAACAATCTTACAATGTTACTAATAAACTAGAAGAAACTTTGTATCGTAAATGAAACATAATCATCCAACATTCCAATGTGCAGAGCCTTTAAAAACATGTATCAAAAGTAAAAAAAATATATAAAAGTAAAAATGTTCTCAAAATCATTAACCACTTAAGCCCCGCAAGATTTTACCCCCTTCCTGACCAGGGCCTATTTTGCGATTCGGCACTGCGTGACTTTAACGGACAACGACGCTGTACCCAAACGAATTTGACGTCAATTTTGCAAAAATAACAATATTTTTCACATTTTTATATATGAAATTCCCCCCAAAAAATGTAAAAATCAAAATTTTTTACCATTTTCGGCCAATTTGTTTTATGCTACACATGTTTGGTAAAAAAAATCGCAAAAAATGTATTTTGATTGGTTTGCGCAAAAGTTATTGCGTTTACTAACAAAGGGAAAGGTTTTTGAAATTTTTGTTGTTTTTTTTTAACACGTAATGGCGGCGATCTGCGTTTTTTTTTTTTTGCGGGACTGCGACATTGCGGCGGACAGATCGGACCCTTGACTGACATTTTTGACACTTTTGGGGTTACCAGTGACGTTTCTACAGTAATCAGTGCTATATATATGCACTGTTACTGTAAAATTACACTGGCAGTGAAGGGGTTAACTTTTTTGAGAGGGAGGGGTTATGTGTGCCCCTAGGGGTGTGATTCTAACTGTGATTGGCTGTGACTACTAGTGTAGGAACAGTGATCAACGGTCCTACATAGTAGAACCGTATGATCACTATTCATACACAGGGGAGAATCACAGGCGGCTTGTTTACATTAGCCGCCTGCCTTTCTCCCACTCTAACGGACGATCGCGAGTGACCGGCAGACATCGGGTCCACCGGGCACACGCGCGGGGGGGTACATGACCGCGCGGGAGCGCGCCTCCGGCGGCGCGCGCTCACTCCCCAGAGCCTCACAGGCTAGCGACGTAGCCCTACGTCGCTTTGCCTGTGAGGGGCGGACCACCAACGTAAATAGTCGTGCGGCGGTCGGCAAGTGGTTAATGAGCAGGCCATTTTTTGCGATTCGGCACTGCATGACTTTAACGGACAATTGCATGGTCGTGCGACGCTGTACCCAAATAAAATTGATGTTCTTTTTTTTCCCCACAAATACCGGTAGAGCTTTCTTTTGGTGGTATTTGATCACCTGTGCGATTTTTATTTTTTTGCACTATATACAATTACTTTTTACATTCTGCTATATAACATTCCCCAAAAAAAACAAAAATTTTAAAATCAAAATGTTTTCATCCTTTTAGGCCAATTTGTATACTGCTACATATTTTTGGTAAAAAAATAAAAATAAAAAAAAAATTGCAATAAACGTATTTTAATTCCTTTAAAGTTATCGCGTCTACAAACTAGGGGAAAGATTTGTCATTTTTATTTATTTATTTATTTATTTTTTACCAGTAATGGTGGCGATCAGCGATTGCATCTACTTGCAGAGTGCCCCAAATCGTGGTTAGCGCCGAAAAAATTGTTGGTTCAGTTCCCATTCTGCTGGGTCTAGTTGTCTTCTGCTCAATAAATACACTAGGATATTGTTTGTTCCTTTGATATGGACCACTGTTACTGACAACAGGTAGGTCTCTGCCCAGGATAGAAGAGGGTGAGCAAGCCTCGTCAGAGGTTTTGACCTGGTGCCTCCATGATGATTGATGTAGGCCACTGTGGTGGCATTGTCTGATAAGATCAGGACATGCTTCCTTGATACCAGATCCTTGAAGGGTAAAAATTCTGGATGTACCTATCGGTTCTCTTAGGTTTTAGGAAGCCTCTGATAAACGGAAAATTGATATCAAATACTTACCGTAATTTTCCTTTCCTGATGGACTCCATGGCAGCATACGTTCGGGTAGGCTCCGTCTCCTCTCCTACCTCATAGGACCCCACTCCCATAAATCTTTGCTCCCTTTCAGCATCAGTGTTCTATAACTAGCCTACTCAGGAATTGGGAGGGGACTCCTGCTGCCATGGAGTCCATCAGGAAAGGAAAATTACGGTAAGTATTTGATATCAATTTTCCGTTTTCCTGACAGACTCCATGGCAGCATACGTTCGGGAAATAACTCGCTATACACTCCCGGGTGGGAAGATGCTGAACAAAGAAAACTGAAGATAAGGCAGCAGGTTCAACACAGTAATGTGTAAGAAAGGTATTCACAGATGACCAAGCGGCTGCTTTGCAGATCACATCAGGCGCGACGTGTTTAGAAACTGCCCAGGATGTAGCAATGCTTCTGGTAGAATGAGCTGTAATCGCCTCTGGGGGAGCCAAGCCTTTTGCTCTATATGCCCATTGTATAGCCTGGACAATCCATGCAGCCACCGCTCTTGAAGATGCACGTGAACCTTTCTTATTCCCGTGGAGAAGAACAAACAGGAAATCCGATTGCCGGAAGGAGGATGTGGCCTCCAAGTATTGATTCAGAGTATCTCCCACATCTAAAGGATGGACTAAGGATTCTTCACTTGTTCTGAAGGTGGGCAGAACTATCTCAGAATTTTCGTGGAAGACAGATGTAACTTTAGGGTTTGACTCCAACATAGGGATTAGGACCACCCTGTCCTGAAAAAAGGTCAGAAAAGGCTCTTTGCAGCCCAAATTGTGTATCTCTGAGACCCTCTTGGCAGAGGTGTTAGCCACCAGAAATACCGTCTTCAACGTAAGCTCCCTGATGGACATGAAAGCCACCTCTTTCGAAGCAAAGAAGTCCAGGACCAACGGAAGATCCCATTTCGGGAATCTAGGTTTTCTCTGAGGCCTGAGCCTGACTGCGCCCTTAAAAAACTGTTGGATCAGTTGATGTCTTGCCCACTGAATTCCGGTGAAGGCTGAGATGGCAGAAACTTGCACCCGGAGAGAAGGAACCGAGAGGGACAGATCTAGCCCAGATTGTAGGAAACTCAATACTTGCTGAATGGTAGGTGCCCCTGCTGGACCCAGACTTTGGGCTTGATGACTCAGAAACCTTGCCCAGATTCTCTCATACACTCTGTTGGTGCTAGCCCTCCTAGAGCTCATAAGAGTGAGATTTACCTCTTCTGGACATCCGAGGGCCTCCAGCCTCTCCCTCTCAAGAACCAGACCTTGGGGTGTAGACACGCAGGGCACGGATGTAGAGTAGGCCCCTGCGATAGAAGGTCTGGCCTGAGAGGCAGAGGGATCGGATCCCTGAAGCTGAGAAGGGACAGCAGAGGAAACCAAGGCCTGTTGGGCCAGAAGGGAACTATCGCTATGACCTCTACTTCCTCCATCTTCAGTCTCCGAAGGAATTGGAGTACTATTGGCACCGGTGGAAAGGCATAGGCAACTTGGAAGTTCCAACTGTCCGTGAGGGCATCCACCCCGAAGGCTCGAGGATCTCTGAACCTCGTGTAATACCTCTGAAGTTTTTTGTTGTGTGGACTCGCAAAAAGATCCACCTCCGGTGAGACTCCTAGAGACAGAACCCAATTGAACACCTCCTGTTAGGAATGCTTCCTGAGCACACTGATGTGCTGTCATGATTCTGCAATCCAAAGGGTTAACCTAGAGCAGACTGATTGCAGTAATTGGCAAACAGGCTGCCTTATTTAAACAGCTCAGAAGCACTGTGTCTTCGCTGTCTTGTCTGCAGCTCTTCCTGTGTTCCTGAAGCCTGCTTCCTGTTACCTGTTTGATATCCGTTTGACCTTTGGCTTGTTCCTGACCTTGTTGACCTGCTGCCCGTCCTGACCCCCGGCTTGTTTGACCATTCTCTCGGATCTCCCTTGTCTGCTTATCTGCCTTCGGATCTTGACCGGTTTCTCCCTTGGTGGGGCGACCCTGAGGACTGCGACCTGGTATCCACACGCAGCAAAGTCCATCCTCACCACTAGAGGCCCTGGCGAAAACCGGTGGATACTTAGATTCCGCACCTCAGGTTAGCCTGTGTCACTTACCTTGGGGGGTCCCGTCTAAGCTCCGCCCTCCAGCACCAGTGGGGCCTTCCTCTGCCATCAGGCTACCACTTGTATCCCTAACAGTACAAGACAGCCATGACGGAGCCTGCAAGAGAAGCCTCACCGTTGGAAGAGATCTGCCAACACCTCGCAACCCTGTCTCAAGCCGTAAAGTCGCTTCAAAACGGCTACACACAGCTAGAGGAACGGTTGCGCTCTACTACCCTTCAGGGGGGTCCTCCTGTATTATCTGCTTCCTCTCCTGCTGCAGCACCCTCTGGACCTGCTTCTGGCCCTACCGTAGTGATGCTGCCACCAGAACCTCGAGTTCCTGCTCCAGAAAAATATTCCGGGGATCGCGGTAAATTCCGCGCATTTCGCAACGCCTGCCAGCTGTATTTCTCCCTGCAACCTCAAACCTTTTCTTTGGAGACCACCAAGGTGGGGTTTGTTATCTCCCTTCTCCTAGGCGAACCCCAGTCCTGGGCTCATCGGCTCCTTGAAGAGGGCAGCCCCCATTTAAACTCCTTACGGTCATTTTTTGAGGCCATGGCACAGCTCTATGATGACCCGCAGCGATCCTCCACCGCAGAAACTGCGCTTCATGTTCTTCAGCAGGGTCGCAGGCCCGTAGAAGACTACGTCACTGACTTCCGCCGCCTCAGTTCCGATACGTCCTGGAACGAAGCAGCACTCCGGTATCAGTTCCGTCTCGGTTTGTCGGAAGGACTGAAGGACGAGCTGGCGCGGGTAGGTGTCCCCGACGCCTTGGAAGATTTGATTTCCCAGTCCATTCAAATCGACCGGCGGCTACGGGAACGCAGAGCAGAACGATCTCCGCAGCAGTTCAGACCAGCCTGGACGCTACCAGTTGCTCCTCCTGCATACTTTTCTTCCGCTGGGTCAGCTCCTACCAACCCTGCTCCTGCTGGAGTCGCCTCAGATACGCCCGAACCTATACAACTTGGGATCATACGGCCTGCTTTGTCCCCGGAGGAGAGACGCCGTCGCCAGTTGGGTAACCTGTGCCTGTATTGCGGTGAAGCTGGCCACTATGTGCGCTCCTGCCCGGCAAAATATAATAAGTTCCTGCAGGCCTTACCATCCAGTTCTGTGGCAACTGTTACCAGTTCCTCCCACCTAGCCTTTCCTGTGTCATTACAGCTTCAGGAAGGACCCGTCCCAGTTACAGCAATCATTGACTCGGGAGCCTGCCGTTGTTTCATTGATCGCTCGTTCGCCCTGCAACATGGCGTACCTCTCCGGCTCAAGACCCAGGACCTCACCATCTTCCTGGCTGATGGCTCCCACATCAAATCCGGGCCCGTGACCCAAGAAACTTTTCCCCTTCCTATGGTCTCCTCCTCCGGCCATAAGGAACTGATTATCTTGGATGTTATCAAATCCCCCTTATTTCCCATTATTCTGGGATTACCGTGGTTGCAAGCACATAACCCACAAGTCAATTGGATCACAGGCACCATCCAGTTCCCATCTCTGTACTGCAAGAATTCCTGTCTACCCACTCCTCCTGAATTCCCCAAGACTCTGTTCTGTCTTGAATCTGAACCTGATGTATGTTCTGTGGTGCCCAAAGCATACCATGATTTCCTGGATGTATTCAGCAAACGGGGAGCAGAGACCTTGCCCCCCCACCGTCCATATGACTGCCCCATCAACTTGCTCCCAGGAGCCGAAATCCCGTTCGGCCGGATCTACCCACTTTCTGAACGTGAGCTGGACGTCTTAAAAAACTATGTAGACGAAAGTCTGAAGAAGGGGTTCATCCGTCCCTCTACCTCTCCAGCAGGGGCAGGTATCTTCTTCGTAGAGAAGAAGGATCACACTCTCCGACCATGCATTGATTATAGGGATTTAAATAAAGTTACTATTAAAAACCGTTATCCCCTTCCTCTAGTCCCCGAACTCTTTCAGAGACTCAGATCTGCCGTCTTGTTTACTAAGCTGGATCTTCGTGGGGCGTACAACTTGGTGCGCATCCGGGAGGGCGACGAATGGAAGACTGCTTTCCGCACTAGATTCGGACATTTCGAATACCTGGTAATGCCATTTGGCCTTTGTAATGCTCCTGCCACGTTCCAACACTTTGTGAACGACATCTTCAGGGATTGGTTGGATATCTTCGTCATCGTATACTTGGATGACATCCTAATCTTCTCAACATCCCTAGAGCAGCATCGCGAGCACGTTCGAAATGTCCTCGGTCGCCTTCGCCAGCATGGTCTCTACGCCAAGGCCGAGAAGTGCGTTTTTGAGCAGAACAGTATCCCGTTTCTGGGGTTAATAATTTCCACAGATGGAATAGAGATGGATCCTCAGAAGGTCTCTGCCATTCTGGACTGGCCACCTCCATCAGACAAAAAGGGAGTACAGCGCTTCGTTGGCTTCGCCAATTTTTATAGGAGGTTCATTAAGGGGTTCTCCAACATCATAGCCCCTATTACTCACCTTACTAAGAAGAATGTCCGCTTCCAGTGGACCCCAGAGGCTCAGTCCGCCTTCTCGGTTCTTAAAAAACATTTTACCTCTGGCCCTATCCTGAGTCACCCGGATCCTGCCTTACCCTATCTCCTGGAGGTAGACGCATCGGAAGTTGCGGTCGGGGCAGTCATCTCCCAAAGACAGGGAACTAAAGACTTAACTCACCCAATAGCCTTCTTTTCCCGGAAACTCTCTCCTGCGGAGAAAAATTATGATGTCGGGGACCGGGAACTCCTGGCTATCAAAGCCGCTCTCGAAGAGTGGAGATATCTACTGGAAGGAGCATCACACCCGATTCTTATATTTACCGATCATAAGAACCTTGAATACTTAAGATCTGCAAAACGACTTAGACCCCGCCAGGCCCGATGGGCACTCTTCTTCTCCAGATTCTCGTTCCATATTACCTATCGGCCCGGGTCGAAAAATGTCAAACCGGATGCCCTGTCCCGGATGTTTGATAATCCTAAAGAAGATTTGGTACCTGACACTATCCTGTCAGAGAAAAACTTCCTGCTCCTGCTCACTAGCCTGAAATCCCATCTTGAACAAGCCTCTGCCAACATTTCCGGTCCTCCTGGGATACCCCTGTCACGCAAGGATGGTTTGTTGTGGGCTAAGGACAAAATCTTTGTCCCAGAGGGAGTCAGAGTTTCGGTTCTAGCTGCCTGCCATGACCACCCTCTGGCTGGCCATTTTGGCATTCATAGGACCCTTGACCTTATGCAACGCACCTTCTGGTGGCCTGAAATGGAAAAAGACTGCAGAAGTTATGTGTCTTCCTGTGTTTCTTGCTCCAGGAGTAAAACCACCAGAAGTAAGGCGTGGGGTCTCCTCAGACCACTCCCCATCCCTGACCGGCCCTGGCAAACTATCGCCATGGACTTTATCGTGGAACTTCCACCTTCGGCCGGGTGCTCCGCCATTTTTGTGGTTGTAGACCGGCTTACTAAGATGGCCCACTTTCTACCCCTCAAAGGTACCCCCTCTGCGAAAGAAACTGCAGAAGTCTTTATTAGGGAGATCGTGCGACTCCACGGGGTACCCAAGAACATTATCTCGGACAGAGGGGTACAGTTCACGTCACGCTTTTGGAGGGCCTTGTGTAAGCTACTAAAAATTGAATTATCTATGTCTTCAGCTTACCACCCGCAGACGAACGGGCAAACAGAGAGAACGAACCAGACCCTGGAACAATATCTCCGGTGCTTTACCACCTTCGTCCAGGACGACTGGGTAGCATTACTACCATTTGCGGAATTTGCCTTTAATAATTCACGACATTCTGTCACCGGCCAATCTCCCTTCTTTGCCAATTATGGGTTTCATCCTTCCTTTCTGCCCGACTTCCCATCTGATTCCGGAGTGCCCGCAGTTCAGGTCACCATTGGCTTCTTCACGAGTAACAACAAACTTCTGCAGGTCACCTTGGCCAAGGCTCAGATAGCATCCAAAAGAATCTTTGATGGGAAAAAGAGGGGAGAACTGATTCTCCAACCAGGTGACAAGGTCTTTTTATCCACAGCTAACCTCCGCTTGGCATGCCCATCCAAGAAGTTGGCTCCCAGGTTTATCGGCCCATTCCCTGTTAAAAGAAGACTCAATGCCGTGTCCTATGAGTTATCCTTACCTGATACCCTACGGATCCATCCTGTGTTCCATGTCACTCTTTTAAAACCCGTAGTTCCCGACGCCTTCCCCGGCAGAAGCCCTGGACCTCCGGAACCAGTGATGGTGGATGGCGACATGGAGTACGAAGTTGAGGCTGTACTTGATTGCCGGAAAAGAGGTAACCAGCTTCAGTTCCTTATTAAATGGAAGGGTTATGGGCCGGAAGAGAATTCATGGGAAACTGAGAGTAACATTCATGCCGGAGACCTGATCCAGGCGTTTTTTCTTGCCCATCCTCAGAAAAGCAGTTTGTTGGGCACCCGGAGTTTGCCTTTAAGGGGGGGGCAATGTTAGGAATGCTTCCTGAGCACACTGATGTGCTGTCATGATTCTGCAATCCAAAGGGTTAACCTAGAGCAGACTGATTGCAGTAATTGGCAAACAGGCTGCCTTATTTAAACAGCTCAGAAGCACTGTGTCTTCGCTGTCTTGTCTGCAGCTCTTCCTGTGTTCCTGAAGCCTGCTTCCTGTTACCTGTTTGATATCCGTTTGACCTTTGGCTTGTTCCTGACCTTGTTGACCTGCTGCCCGTCCTGACCCCCGGCTTGTTTGACCATTCTCTCGGATCTCCCTTGTCTGCTTATCTGCCTTCGGATCTTGACCGGTTTCTCCCTTGGTGGGGCGACCCTGAGGACTGCGACCTGGTATCCACACGCAGCAAAGTCCATCCTCACCACTAGAGGCCCTGGCGAAAACCGGTGGATACTTAGATTCCGCACCTCAGGTTAGCCTGTGTCACTTACCTTGGGGGGTCCCGTCTAAGCTCCGCCCTCCAGCACCAGTGGGGCCTTCCTCTGCCATCAGGCTACCACTTGTATCCCTAACACCTCCTGATGGAGGGACCATTCGTTGTTGTCCAACTGGAATCTGGACAGGAAGTCTGCTTGTGTATTCAATACCCCCGGGACAAAGACCGCTGAAAGGTTGGCCAGGTGTTGCTGGGCCCAAGACATAATTGGATCTGTCTCCTGGAGTAGAGACATGCTGCGGGTTCCACCTTGCCTCTTGACGTATGCCACTGCCGTGGTGTTGTCCATTCTGATTAACACTGAGGCCCCTTGAGTCAGATGGTGAAAAGCCTGGAGGGCTTTGAAGGCGGCTCGTAGCTCTAGGATGTTGGACACCACTCTGTGACTGGCAAAATTCCACCTGCCCTGTGCCACTTCTGACTGGCAGTGAGCTCCCCAGCCTGTACTGCTGGCGTCGGAGGTTATCGTCACCCACGAAATTGGAGCAATAGAGTGGCAGTTGGTTAGATTTGCACGGTGTAGCCACCAAGGAAGACACCCCTTCATGAATGGTGTTAGATAAATAATCTGTGACAGGTTCTCTGTCGTCCATTGGTGGAGAAACCCTTTCTGAAAGGGTCTCAGCCTCCACAGAGCCCACTTCACCATGGGTGAGGTAGCCACTAGAGTCCCTACCACCTTTAGACACTGACGAGCAGTGAGCTGGGAGCCAGCGAGGGCGAGAGCCACCCTGCTCTGGACCACTGGAATCTTCTCCTCTGGTAGAGATATGGTGCAATTCACCGTATTGAACAGTGCTCCGAGAAAAACCGGGGACTGCGTGGGCACCAGATGGCTCTTCTCCAGATTGAGAATCCACCCGAACTCTTGAAGAGTACGAATCACCTGCTCCAGATGTAGCAGTAGCTGGGACCTGTCCTGGGACAGAAGAAGGAGATCGTCCAGGTAATGATGTAATCTGATACCTCTGGTTCTGATGAGAGCCACGATTGCCAATAGCGTCTTTGAGAAGGTGCGAGGCGAAGTCGAGAGCCCAAAGGGAAGACATGTAAATTGCATGTGGACATGATTGACAGCAAATTGGAGGAACTGATGGTACTCTTTTGCCACAGGAACGTGGAAGTACGCATCTTTTAGGTCTATTGATGCCAACCAATCTCCTGGGAGAACCGAGTGCTGTATTGTAATTAGGGACTCCATCTTGAACCTCTCTCGACGTATAGATCTGTTGAGATAAGTTAGATCTATTACCGGGCGCCAAGTGCCGTTCTTTTTCTGGACAAGAAAAAGAGGCGAATATACTCCTTGACCCCTTTCCTCTTCGGGAACTAGTACGACAGCTCGTTGATCCAGTAGGGTATCTACATAACTGAGAAGAACCTTCTTCTTTTCTGCTGCAGGAGGAAGGGAAGTTGCTATGAACCTGGGTTTGGGAACGTTGTTGAACTTCCACGAGTGCCCTTGCGACACAACCTTCAGAACCCAGGGATCCTGGATTGAGGCCGCCCAGACGTCCCGAAATTGGAGCAAACCTGGCCCCTACCGGAACAGACTGGACGGAACAAACCACAAAAGGATTTGGTGGCCTCCCGGTCACCGGACGAAGAGCCCTTGGGGCCTTTCTGAAAGGAGGACTGTCTTGACTTCCAGCTTCTCCCATAGGATTTTCCTGGTTTGTAGCTGCGCGCTTCCCTAGAACGATTAGTGTTTTGCCTCCTTGGGAAAGAGCGCTTCTGATTGCTTGGGCGTTTATCCTGGGGAAGGAACCCAGATTTTCCACCCGTGGCCCGGGTTATGGCTGCATCTAGTTTATTCCCAAAGAGGGAAGAGCCCTCAAAGGGAATCCTACACCAAGCCTGTTTAGAGGCAGCATCGGCAACCCAGGGCCTAAGCCAAAGGGCACGTTTGGCCGTAACAGAGGCCAGCATAACCCGGGCCAAAAGGCGAATAGTATCCAAGGAAGCCTCCCCCAAGAAGCCCGCAGCCATCTTCAGCTCCTGTATAGGAGAACTTTGGAGCACTTCCTCCGAAACTCCACCGAGAGTATCTTCGAGAGCATTAACCCAAACCTCCATGGCCTTGGAAATTGTAGCCAAAGCCATTGCTGGCTTACAGGCCATGCCGGCCGATAGGTATGCTCGCTTAAGATCAGCGTCAATCCTCCGATCCAAAGGATCTCTAAATGATGCTGTATCCTCCATTGGGAGAGTGACGTGTTTCGCCAGACGCATCACTGCTGCATCCACACTAGGAGATGACTCCAGATATTTCACCTTTTCCTGTTTAAAAGGATAGAGCTTCGCTACTTTAGTGGTCATGGAATTTTCCCTTTCCACTTTGCTCCATTCTTCCGACATTATGTCTCCCAGTTCCTCTAGAAATGGGAAATTTAAACGCTCTTTGCATAACTGCTTGAAATACTTCTTCTGCTTAGGAGAAGAGACAGCAGGATCCTCCCAGTCAAGGGCCTCTCTCACCGCTTTAACTAACGGAGACACGAGGGAAAATTCGAATCCAGTACCAGAGTCTTCCGAATCGGAATCGGACTCAGACGGGAGGATGGATGTATGGCTGGGTTGGGAGGACTCGAACGGATCCTAAACCGACAACTCTCTGTCAGGAGAGCGTGACGGACCTGCAGAAGTGCTTGGCTTATGCAATTCAGCAAGAGAGTCCTTTAAAACTCTGCGTACCACCTCCTCAATATGTTTGTCCGATTCTTCCCTTTCACCCGTAGCTTGGGTATAACAGGGTTTGCACAAAGAGGAACCATCTGGTATCAGGGTGCGGCAACCCCAGCATTTTTTCCCCTGCGGGCATTCTGAGCTGCCATGGTGCGAGGAGGATTGGTGCTCACGTCCCCTGCTGTGGGAGGAGCTGCGCTTAGACTTAGATGAGGAGCGCTGGTGTTGCGTATTTGCATGACTATGTTCGCTGCGTGAGCGGGGCTGTTGATCAGACCTAAGAGAGCTGAGACAGACATATACAACAAGCCATAAGAAAGATGAAAGGAGAAACAGGGCATTAAACTGTTAAAACCAGCACGTACCTAGAAAGAGCAGGCTGGCCACTGGGGGGCGGCGACGAGTCCATTGCTAGAGTAAACTCAAGATGCACTAGTTAGGAATAGGAATCCTAATAGGAAGGAGGACACTACCATCAGTCCCATTACCCAGAAAAACAAGACCCCCAGGGGAAGAAATACTCTTACCTTAACCACAGGACCGGAGTCTCGGGGAGGCTACCGATATGCCGACCTTCCCACCAGCTCCGGTCTAACCCTAAGTTTAAATAGACCGCCGGACCGTGACACGCCGTATTGCGCAACCGCGCGTGACGTCAGACCGCACCACTGCGCATGCGCGATGACTCTGAAACAAGGAGCGTACTGCGCATGCCCAGAAGCGCCGAACGACCCGGAAGTAGCGGCAAGGACCGTGGCGGCGGCCAAGAAACGCCATAAGTAAGTACTAAGCCACAGAACTAGCGAAACCTGAGCAATACTGACATAAAACACCCTAGACACGAGCATAGACAAGAAAAGCCATTGTAAACAAGAGACAAGCATAAAAATGAGGAAAAAGAAATGGTCCCATATAAGGGCTTACCACCCTCCGATAGCATAACCGAGTCCAGGAGACGCAACACCGGATTGTACCTTCAGGCAATAAAGGGCCACCCGCAGCAGCAGGGCTCTCTAGGCCAAACCACACAGCTCCAGCTGAGGGTCTCTTCCATTGCCCCCTGCATACCCCGCTAAGAGCCAGGGCTTATCGGAGACTCCAAAACTCAGTCTGCCATCGATATACAGGACCAGATAGTAGGAACATCAGACATATGTATGAGGAGGACGAAAAAAGAACACTGATGCTGAAAGGGAGCAAAGATTTATGGGAGTGGGGTCCTATGAGGTAGGAGAGGAGGCGGAGCCTACCCGAACGTATGCTGCCATGGAGTCTGTCAGGAAAGTCTGTTTTCCAGACTCCTTGTCTGACATGTTGGCCTATATGACCTCCCCATCCTGTAGCACTTGCAACCATAGTGATGTGGGTTTGGGTGGGTGGGAGGGAACCAGATTTTGATTGTGTTTCTCATCTGTTCCGACGAAAAAAAAACGTTTTTTCTCCAGTTCCAGCTCAAAGAGCAGGTTGCCATTGAAAAGAATGTTGCATTTTTTTTTTTTTGGAAGCATAATCCCCTTACCCTGTCTTTAGCCAGAAGGCCACCCTGGCTGCATTAACAATCCCCGTTGTGCGTGCCGAGATCCTTACTGCTTCTGCTGAAGCGTCAGCCATGTACGCTACCCCTTTTTCGACAAGAAACATCAAGATGAATGCATCTTCTGTACCTGGTATCTTTTGTAGGTGAGTGCGAAGTTGTTTTAGCCAAAAGGATACAGTTCTGGCAATGCAGGTGTTAGTTAGGGTGAAACCAGGCTGTGCCTGCTTCGTAGGCTCGGCATAGTGGTATGTCTTTTTTCTTGTCCATTTGGTTCTTCAGGAGGCCCACATCCTCGAGGGATAAGTCAGACTTTTTGGAGACCTTAGCCAGCCAGGCATCCAATTTTAGGCATTTGATCTGGACCTTTTGTTGCTCTTCAAATGGGAATCTTCTCTTCGGGACCTTTGGAAAAAAAAGAGTTTGTTTTCTGGGCTTTTCCATTCTTTGTTTATAATATTCTTGATGGTGTGATGGACATAAAATGTTCTGTGTTTATTTTCCTGTAAGCCCCTAAATAGCTGATCTTGTGGCGTATCTGAGGGTGGCGTATCAGAAGTCTGTCCAGGCTGTCCTCTCCCCCCTTGGGATAAGTAAACCAACAGTTCCGGCAGCTTCCCTACAACACAAAGGGGTTTAACTCCTGCACTTTCACTATCCCCCCCCCCCTCATTCCTCCTCCTGTCTTACCGGTAGAGGGCTGGGGCTCCGCAGCTTCTGGTATGGCTTTTTGGTCCTCCCCGATTAGGACCGCCTGGGAGGAGAGGCAGCACGCTGGGTCACACCAAAAACCACCGCCATACTGGCAGGCAGAGCATGTATAAATAAACTAAGGGAGGGCTGTCCCGCCCCATCCTTCCTGAACTCTATCCCCAATCAGTGGCCTCCACCGCCTCCTGTGGTGGAACTGCCCTATTCCAAGATGGCTGCAGCCCAACTTCCTTTCTCTGCACCATCTTGATGAGGTCACTTCCATAGCAACGGTCCTATTCAGTGTGCAGCATGGGGAGAGAAGCCAGCGTACCCAGCGGGATGACAGACAGTCGGGAGTCATCTCCTGAGGACTCCCGTCTCTTCACCTGACCCTCCCAGCACCTCTGTCTAGCAGCAGACTTGATGCAACTACATTATCTTCAGTACACTCTCTAGCATCCCCTTCACTTACACCCGTCCACCGACTCCTCTAGGTGAAGGGATGGCCCCTCTTCAAGATAGGCCCATTGACACAGGTCTGTACTCACTGTATGCAGAATCAGGTCCTTCCAGTGTCTCCCTTCTAGTCAGTTCTGCAGGACATCCAAGCTTCAGTTCCTCTCTGACTCTCCAGCCCTCAGGTTGACCATCTGAGGCCGCAAAGCAAATTCTACAGAGGAGGGCAGCTGCCCCCTCCCTCCGGGACTCCACTCTCCAGCTGAAAGACCTTAAGCACATGTCCCTGGCATTTATACAGTATCCCAGCATGCACCAATGCACTTTCCACTACCAATCACCAGGGCTGTACTAAATGCCTGTGCACTCATTTGTCAGGTTTCCTCCTACTGTACAAAATGCCTCCCTATTGGACAAGTGTGAAACATTCAGACAAGCAAAGTTGCACCTGAGCACACCTCACTAGCAGATCCTCTCTCTGGTAGACAGAGAACAATTACCTGGCAATCTCTGTGGTAAGCAGAAAAGATCCAAAACTATACTCTCTCTCTAGCACCTACCCAGGAGGGTGCTACTGAAGTTTATGGTCCATAATCAGATCCACCAGGGTTGAAGCCCGGGACATCTAGCCATGAGGGACCAACATTTTTCAAATTTTCCCCTACTACCCTTGTGTTGTTATATAAACTTCTCAAGTCTGATTGTGTCCCCCATTTAACCGGTTGCCGACCACCGCACGACTATATATTACTGTGGCGGTCAGCCCCGGCCAGGCAGAGTGACGTAGATCTACGTCACTTGCCTGTCACTTCCTTGTGAGCCAATAGCGGCGAGCGCGCGACCGCCGCAGCTCGTTCACAGGGAAGTCAGTGCGTGTGCACGGCGGACCCGATGTCCGCCGATCACTCGCCGATCGTCGGTGCAGAGGGAGAAAGTCAGGCGGCTGATATAAACAAGCCGCCTGTCATTCTCCCCTGTGTAGAAACAGTGATCATACGGTTCTACTATGTAGGACCGTTGATCACTGTTCCTACACCTCAAGCCACAGCCAATCACAGTAAAAAGCACGCCCCTAGGGACACACTTAACCCCTCCCTCCCAAATAAAGTTAACCCCTTCCCTGCCAGTGTCATTTTACAGTAACAGTGCATATGTATAGCACTGATTACTGCAGTAATGTCACTGGTAACCCCAAAAGTGTCAAAAATGTCAGTCAAGGGTCCGATCTGTCCGCCGCAATGTCGCAGTACGGAAAAAAAAAATAAAAATTGCAGATCGCCGCCATTACGTGTTAAAAAAAAACACCAAAAATGACAGAAATCTTTCCTTTAGTTAGTAAACGCAATAACTTTTGCGCAAACCAATCAAAATACGCTTTTTGCTATTTTTTTTACCAAACATATGTAGCAGAAAACAAATTGGCCAAAAATGTTAAAAAAATTTTGATTTTTACATTTTTTTGGGGGGGAATTTCATATAAAAAAAATGTGAAAAATATTTCTTATTTTTGCAAAATTTACGCTCTTTTTTTTGTTTATAGCGCAAAAAGTAAAAATCGCACAGGTGATCAAATACCACCAAAAGAAAGCTCTGTTTGTGGGAAAAAAAGGATGTCAAATTTGTTTAGGTACAGCGTCGCACGACTGCGCAAATGTCCGTTAAAGTCACGCAGTTAAAAAAATAAATAAAAAATCGCAAAAAAAACCCTGGTCAGGAAGGGGGGTAAAATCTTCCGGGGCTTAAGTGGTTAAGCAATCCATTCCTGCAATGTGGGAGGGTCTGTAGAGACTTCCAAAAGAGTAGATCCTTAAGTTAAGGACATATCTAATTAATAATACAACATTTCTCCCACTGGTTTTGAAACAGGGCGGCTCAAAGGTCCTTAAAAAAGTCTTACATTTTGTTTATATTCTGTAGACACCCTGTGATAGATTTACTATGTGATGTATGTGGGATTAATAAGAAGAATATAAATCTTAAGGTCCTATTTTGTTTATGGAGAACAATCAGTATTTGCAGAGACTGTCACTCTTCTAATGATCCACATGATCACAGCAGAAGCTAAGACCTTGAAAAACCATTAAGGCTTTTCTGGGAAAAACATGACCAAGGAGAGGCTGGATGCATTGGCCATGCTGTCACTGGAAAAGAGACTGGTGATTGAAAAAAACTGAAATCAACCAGAAGGCGATTGAGAAATTTCCAAGCCAGAAAGAAAGGAGAGCAAAGTTTTCAAATAGTGCTACTGGCCAAAAAAAAAAAAAAAAATATATATATATATATATATATATATATATAAAATAGTGTCTGAAAGCCTATTCCTATTAAAATCAATGGATGCTTTAACACTGGATTGGTGCACTGGTAGGGGGGAACCAAACTCCCCTCTCCATTGAAATTAATGAGAAACATTGTTTCATGGGCAGTTTTCCAAGCACCTCAGTGTGAAAAGGCTCTTACACTTTATAAAACACTGGTCCGGCCACACCTGGACTATTCTGTCCAGTTCTATTCGCCAATCCTCAGAAGGGATGTGCTAGAACTGGAGAGAGTCCAAAGAAGGGCAACAATACCAATTAGTGGATTGGAGGACCTTAATTATGAAGAGCGGGGTTTCAAGCGCTTACTTTATTCTCCTTGGAGAAGAGACATGATAGACATGATTTACAAATACCTCAATGGCGATCCCAGCGTAGGTAAAAAACTATTTTGTCTCAAGGATTGCAAGAGGACACGTGGCCACACAATGAGATTAGAGGAGAGGCGGTTTAACCTTAACCACTTTACCCCCAGCCGCCGCAGATGTACTGCGGCAGGCTGGCTCTTCCAGGCAAAGTCCCGTACATGTACAGCGCTCACCTGGGAGGAGCTAGGGGGCGAGCACGCACCGCCGGCAGCGTGCTCCTGCCCCCGCTCGTCAGCGGGGAAGCTGGCGCGAGTGTCAGGCGGTTCTGATGGCCGCCGACCACTCGCGATCTCCCCCCCCGCTGACAGAGAAGGACGGACGGCTGCTGTAAACACAGTCGTCTGTCATTCTCCCTGGGATGCCCAGAAGCTGTGGAGGGATGACGCGCGCGCACCGGAAGTGACGTCGGGGCCGGTGCAGTGCATTGTGGGACCAAAGAAGACGCCGAAGAGGATCGCTCTGGCTTCAAGCTGCCCACACCTGAGATGGCAGCGCTGGAGAATACTTTTTCAAGGTAAGTATTTCTCCTAAAAGGTAAGTGCAACCCGGGACAGATCAGAGGCTAGCCATTGTGGAATGTACTAGCCCTGACTGTCCCGGGGGTATTTTTTTTTTACATTTTATTCCCAGGGTGGAACTCCGCTTTAAGCAGCAAAATCTTCCGGTCTTAAAGTGGTTAAGCTGCGTAAGGGGTTCTTCACTGTCAGGGCGGTGAGAATGTGGAACTCTCTTCCACAATTGGTGGTAGCAGCGGGGAGTATGGCTACTTTTAAAAAGACTCTTGGATGTGCATCTCATAGATCACAATATTCAGGGTTATGGAAAATGATCAGGCCACTGACACACACCTGTACAAGTTGAACTGGATGGACTGTTGTCTTTATTCAACCTCAACTACTATGTAACTATGTACAGTGTGTTAAATGATCACTGAAAGATTGTATTAACATGCCTTATTACATTTCATATATATTTCAGCTTATGCCCATTCTATGATGAAATACGGGCCCTTGCATTTACATAGTAACGAGCTAGACTGACACCCATTCATCCACCCTGGACAGCAGACAGCTATATTTTGCATTTAGACGACATGTTAAACCACCTGTCCATTCATTTGAACACTTGACAGTTGGACATTTTGCATAGAGATTACTGACACCACCCATAAACAATTGACAATTGCTTACATTAACACATGACAACTGAATGCAGACGGGGCGACTCTGCCACAGGACACAGATTCAGATACGGGAACACCTCATATTGACACAGATGCATGGCGAAAGCAAAGGCCCTTTCATGTACTGTTCTGTCCGATATGTGCTATTGTTAAATTGACTGATGAATTGTAAACCAGTTTGGAGCAGTTTTTCCCGCTCAAAACATGCCTTAAATATGAGCGAAACTTGCAATAAAATCAGTTGTGACTGCGCTAAGTTTGAGTGCTATGTGTCGTCATAACTCCCGGCCGGATGAGGGGAAATTCACTATCTATTGGGGGGTTAGCAACTGAAGGGCTGTATATCATCTTGTAATTGCCTCCTGACGAGATATGAGCTAACAATCACTTCACTCAGAATTATCAGTACTACAATAAAACTGATACCAATACTAAAACCACATTGAACTCAAATTCACTGATTCATGGTACATTTATTGCATTCTTTAACAGTTGACTTACATTTTCAATATTTCATCTAGCAGTAATGATACATAATCACCTGATAAAATGGCTATTAACAGTCCAATTTTTTTAGTTTGCGCACCCCCACCCAAATATTTTAGCACCAGCCACCACTGCTGCCTTATCAGCGGCCCTAAATATCCGCATCCATGAAATACATCTTCCTTTATCCCAGGATGACATTTACACATAAGTGACTGACAAGGGGTGCAGAATTTTCTACTTTCGTTTCATGCAGCTGAATGCAGTGCAGGAATGCTGAGATTCATGCAGTTGCATGAACCTTATATATAGAATACGGCTGTATTCAGGTCCATAAAATACGATACACTGTTTGCCACATTTTTTACATCCATGTGCATGAGGCCAAATTGGTACGCCCAAATATTAAAACCCACACATATATTATTGCAACTACTACAAGTATTGTCTTCATCATAGCTTCTTATAATCTTCTCCATAGCAGGTTCCCAGAGGGAGGGTCAGCACTGCAAGGCTTTATTTGCAGGGGGCACATTTGGTCTCGTTACTCCCCGCCAGAAACGTAAATCCAGGCTTACAGAAACAGCCAGTCATACACATATGCATGCAAATCCCATCTGGGCCGAGTTTTTCACACATAATGGAACAGGGACTTCCACATTCATAATAGATTTGATCTGGTGGGCACTCATTGTCAGGGGCTGAAAATAGAAACAAAATGATGAATGATGATATTTGGGACCAGTAAGATGAAACTTTGCAAATAGACATACATATAGGAGGAGCACTTTTTAACCTGTAAGGATTGGGTTGCAGGGGAAACATTTGGTCTTATTACTCCCTTCCAGAAACCTGAATCCAGGTTTACAGAAACAGCCAGAGATACACTGCTGGGTGCAAATCACATCTGGGTTCCTTTCGCCACATGGAGAGTCACAGGCACTTACACACTCCTTATATACTTGATTTGGTGGGCACTCAGGAACTGAAAATATCAAACAATAAAAAAGTATAAATAAAAATATATAAATCGAATATAAGTATATAAGTATATAATATATTATAATATAATATATAATATAAATAAATAAAAAAAGTAATAAAAAGTATTAATGATATTGTGAACCAGCAAGATAAAGTTTGGAAATAGACACACTAGATTACCAAAAGTATTGGGACACCTGCTTTTACACACACATTAGCTTTATGACATCCCAGTCTAAAGGCCCGTACACATGATACGAAAATCAGAAGTAAAATTTAGTCCGACCTGTCGATTTTCGGATTATTAGTATAGTGCTTTCGACAGCTGATTACAAATTTTCGGATGACAAAAAACAAAAAAAAAACTGGATGTGCAGGCTATAAAATGTTTTATTGTACATCAGTCAACACAACATCTGATTTTCATTTAATTAGTACAGTTTTCGTCCAGAAAAACAATAAAATAATCGGACGAGCAAGACTACGCATGCTCAGAAATGAGAGAACACATACAAAACAATTCAACACGTGACATCACTTCTGAAGTTGAATTTGGTCGTACGGGAATTTTCGTATGAAAGTAACCTCTTCACTTTCGATACGAGACTAGCAAGCAAAAAAAAAAAAAAGGGATGAAAGATTGTTCGATAATCTGATCGTGTGTACTTGGCTTTACTTTGTATTGTTCAATATTGAGTTGGCCCACCCTTTGCAGCTATAACAGCTTCAACTCTTCTGGGAAGGCTGTCCACAAGGTTTAGGAGTGTGTCTATGGGAGTGTTTGACCATTCTTCCAGAAGTGCAATGGTGAGGTCGGGCACTGATGTTGGACAAGGCCTGGCTCGCAGTCTCCACTCCAATTCATCCCAAAAGTGTTCTGACCTCAACCCGATAGGACTCCAGGCCAGTCAAGTTCCCCAATGTCTTTATAGACCTTGCTTTGTGCACAATGTTGGAACAGGAAGTGGCCATCCCCAAACTGCTCACTGTGGGGAGGGGGGTTTCGGGGGTGAAAGGTAAGTGCCTGCTGTCACCCTGTGCAGCCTTGTGTTTGTGCTGAATAGGTGGGGGATGGGGCAGCTGCATATAGAGGAATTGATCTTTACATATTCCTTCTGCAGCCGCCGAATGCCTGATTCCCCTCCTCTCCCTCCTGCAGGCATTCAGCGGCTGCAGAAGGAATATGGAAAGATCAATTCCTCTATATGCAGCTGCCACATCCCCTTCCTATACAACTTCTTTTGCTGTCCCCCCAGTGCTCTCCAGCCCCTCCACCATCACTGCTCTTAACAAACCTCCCCCCCCCCCTGTTCTCTCCTGTAGCATGTCCGCAGTCTCTGACCCTCTCCTGTATCATGTCCGCAGTCTCTGACCATCTCCTGTATCATGTCCGCAGTCTCTGACCATCTCCTGTATCATGTCCGCAGTCTCTGACCCTCTCCTGTATCATGTCCGCAGTCTCTGACCCTCTCCTGTATCATGTCCGCAGTCTCTGACCCTCTCCTGTATCATGTCCACAGTCTCTGACCCTCTCCTGTATCATGTCCGCAGTATCTGACCCTCTCCTGTATCATGTCCGCAGTCTCTGACCCTCTCCTGTATCATGTCCGCAGTCTCTGACCCTCTCCTGTATCATGACCGCAGTCTCTGACCCTCTCCTGTAGCATGTATGCAGTCTCTGACCCTCTCCTGTATCATGTCCGCAGTCTCTGACCCTCTCCTGTATCACTCTCTGACCCTCTCCTGTATCATGTCCGCAGTCTCTGACCCTCTCCTGTATCATGTCCGCAGTCTCTGACCCTCTCCTGTATCACTCTCTGACCCTCTCCTGTATCATGTCCACAGTCTCTGACCCTCTCCTGTATCATGTCCACAGTCTCTGACCCTCTCCTGTATCATGTCCACAGTCCCTGACCCTCTCCTGTATCATGTCTGCAGTCTCTGACCCTCTCCTGTATCATGTCTGGAGTCTCAGACTCTCTCCTGTAGCATGTCTGCAGTCTTTGACCCTCTCCTGTATCATGTCTGCAGTCTCTGACCCTCTCGTGTATCATGTCCGCAGTCTCTGACCCTCTCCTGTATCATGTCCGCAGTCTCTGACCCTCTCCTGTATCATGTCCGCAGTCTCTGACCCTCTCCTATATCATGTCCGCAGTCTCAGACCCTCTCCTGTATCATGTCTCCAGGGGCCCCTGTATATTACCAATTTTTTACATAGTTACATAGTTACATAGTTAGTGAGGTTGAAAAAAGACATCAGTCCATCCAGTTCAACCTATGATGTGTGTGTGTGTTTGCTTTTAACCGTACATTGTATACCCCTGTATGTTGTGGTCTTTAAGGTGTCCATCTAATAGTTTTTTGAAACTATCAATGCTCCCTGCTGATACGACTGCTTGTGGAAGAGAATTCCACATCCTTACCGCTCTTACAGTGAAGAACCCCTTACGCACTTTAAGGTTAAACCGCCTTTCCTCAAGTTTTAGTGAGTGGCCACGTGTCTTATTGTATCTCCTCTCTCTGAATAGTTTGTTCCATTTTTGGACCCCCATTCAACTATTGGCCAAGGAGGAATACTCATCCCCTGTGTATTCATCGACATCTAGACAGAAGTGAACCCCCACCCACATCTACTATGAAGGGCCCCCCCCCCAAAGTCACAGAGAACCCTTGTAAAGCTGCATAAAGGTTATGCCCCATGGTATGCCCTCCCAACATCCCCCCTGGGTTACACCATTGTCCCCTTCTATAAAAGGGATTTATTTTATATACATACCAGGTCTAACACATGGTCCTGCCTGTGTTCCTATGAAGGAGATGCCTGGAAAATAAAAAGTAATTTAATAACCAATTAAATACAGCGACGCTCTAAAGCAGGGATCCTCAAACTACGGCCCTCCAGCTGTTGCAGAACTACATATCCCATGAGGAATTGTAAGACTCTGAGATTCACAGACATGACTAGGCATGATGGGAATTGTAGTTCCTGAACAGCTGGAGGGCCATAGCTTGAAGACCCCTGCTCTAAAGGTTTATTTGTATTTTAATTGTCCATTTACACCTTTGGACCTTGCAAGAAAATAAATTGGAGGTCATTCCAACATTTTATGTCACACTGTATTTCAATTGCAATTTTTTTTTCTGGTTCTGGAGTCCAGTGGGGAATGTGGGGAATGCCTGGCTAATAAATAAAACGCCCAAAAAAATGCCCAATAAACACCTACAACAAAAACGCCCAGGTGTAAAAAGGAGAGGAGCCATATCTCTGTGCTACTAAAAATTCTAAGAAAAATTATCTTTTTTTCTGGTTCTGGACAAACAATCTTTTTTTTTATGGTTCTGGAGTCCAGTGGGGAATGCCTGGCTAATAAATAAAACGCCTAAAAGGAGCGGAGCCCTATCCCTGTGCTACTAAAAATTCTAAGAAAAATTATCTTTTTTTTCTGGTTCTGGAGTCCAGTGGGGAATGTGGGGAATTCAAAAAAATTGCAATTGAAATACAGTGTGGAATGACCTCCAATTTATTTTCTAGGGACTCTGCTAATATATATATATATATATACACACACATACATATATCAAAAACTAATAAAAAAGAAATCTTAACTTTATGGTTTAGTGTCTTGTGGGTGGGTGTGTTTTTTTTTTTTTAGTACAAATTGAAAGATGATGTTACACTGAGAATTGTAAAAGAATCGTTTCGGGGGAGGAGTTATAAAATACTCTAAACCAGCTGACTCCATTGCTAGGGGGAAATGTTATCACTCCCACTGACAATGATAGGATGAACTTTCATTACTCCCACTGGGTTTGATTTCTTCCACTGACACCAATGCTGGGGCATCATTTTTATTCCAAATTCTTATGCTGGGGCATCCCCCCATCCCCCCCCCCCCCCCTACTGACCACAATCCAAACCCCCATAGTGTTTGATGGACAGTGAAAGGGCCCTTTGTTTAAGTTAGGGGCCCCTGGTCTAAAAGAAAAAAAATTTCACCATCATAGATAATCCTGATCTCACACACAGTGGAACATTGTGCAATATATCATTATTATTAATGATGAGGTGTGATTGCTGACACCTTGGATCTCAGGCTGAGGAATCGAATATTCTGAGCCAACTTCACTATAAATCATTTCTACTCACCAATTAGTACCAGCAGGAATGCAGAGGATGGCACCATGATTACCAAAACTTTATCAGTTTCCTGAAACAAAGAAAGAAAAAAAATAAATAAATAATATGGATGAGAACAACAGAGGAGACACAGACATGAATGTTATTTGGATGTTTATATGCAACAGGATTACTCTTCAAAACAAACTAGGGTAATATTATTATTATTATTATTAATAAATTATTAATTTATTTAACCTCTATTTATAAAAGTCCATTCACACTGCCGCGACTTGTGTGCCCTCAAGTCGCCCCAAGTCGCTTGACATAACAAAAGCAATGTTAATCAATAAGAGCCGTCTTAATTGGCACTACTGAAGTCGCTCCGACTTCAGAAAAGGGTCCTGTACTACTTTGAGGCGACTTGTATCCGACTTGTCCCATAGACTTCAATGGGAGTCGCCTCCTTATCTTATTTGAAGCGACTTGTGATCCGACTTGCCATGAAGAAGAAGGAAATTTATTAGCCAGGCATTCCCCACTGGACTCCAGAACCAGAAAAAAAAAAGATTGTTTGTCCAGAACCAGAAAAAAAAAAGATTGTCCAGAACCAGAAAAAAAAAAGATAATTTTTCTTAGAATTTTTAGTAGCACAGGGATATGGCTCCTCTCCTTTTACACCTGGGCGTTTTTGTTGTAGGCATTTATTGGGCATTTTTTGGGCATCTTTGGAGGCAGGCATGACATCTGAACTTCTGTATAGGGGTATATATACACACACACACATATATGAAAATGATTTGCAGGCATAGGGCTCCGCTCCTATCACACCTATATGTGTGTAAGTGTATATATACATATATGTGTGTGTGTATATATACCCCTATACAGAAGTTCAGATGTCATGCCTGCCTCCAAAGATGCCCAAAAAATGCCCAATAAACGCCTACAACAAAAACACCCAGGTGTATCCCTGTGCTCCTAAAAATTCTAAGAAAAATTATCTTTTTTTTTCTGGTTCTGGAGTCCAGTGGGGGATGTGGGGAATGCCTGGCTAATAAATAAAACCCCCAAAAAATGCCCAATAAACACCTACAACAAAAACGCCCAGGTGTAAAAAAGAGAGGAGCCATATCCCTGTGCTACTAAAAATTCTAAGAAAATTTATCTTTTTTTTCTGGTTCTGGACAAACAATCTTTTTTTTTCTGGTTCTGGAGTCCAGTGGGGAATGCCTGGCTAATAAATAAAATGCCTAAAAGGAGCGGAGCCCTATCCCTGTGCTACTAAAAATTCTAAGAAAAATTATCTTTTTTTTCTGGTTTTGGAGTCCAGTGGGGAATGTCTGGCTAATAAATAAAACGCCCAAAAAATGCCCAATAAACACCTACAACAAAAACGCCCAGGTGTAAAAAGGAGAGGAGCCATATCTCTGTGCTACTAAAAATTCTAAGAAAAAATATTTTTTTTTTCTGGTTCTGGACAAACAATCTTTTTTTTCTGGTTCTGGAGTCCAGTGGGGAATGCCTGGCTAATAAATAAAATGCCCAAAAAACGCCCAATAAACGCCTACAACAAAAACGCCCAGGTGTAAAAAGGAGAGGAGCCATATCCCTGTGCTACTAAAAATTCTAAGAAAAATTATCTTTTTTTTCTGGTTCTGGACAAACAATCTTTTTTTTCTGGTTCTGGAGTCCAGTGGGGAATGCTTGGCTAATAAATAAAACGCCCAAAAAACGCCCAATAAATGCCTACAACAAAAACGCCCAGGTGTAAAAAGGAGAGGAGCCATATCCCTGTGCTACTAAAAATTCTAAGAAAAATTATCTTTTTTTTCTGGTTCTGGACATGTTACAGAGCTGAAACTTCACAAGTACACTTTTTAGACCCCCCAGACACTAAATCCAAACAAATCTAATTTTTTTTTTTCCAATAATTTTTTCAATAATTGGCTCTCTATCAAAAACGTCAATTTTTAAGAACTTTTTTTTTGTGTGATTGAGCATGACCCAGAACCATCATATTCTGATTGGCCAAATACAAGTCACCCCTTATGAGGCGACTTAGAGGTCGCGGCAGTGTGAACCGACTCTGAGGCTTGTTTGTATATCTTTTTTGAATTTGCTCAATAAAGCACTTTATTGTGAAAAAATAAATAAATAAATATTATCATAATAATATTATTATTGTTATTATTAATAAATTATTGTTAATATGGTCATAATAATTACATAATACCATATTACAATAATAACAACATTATTATTATCCCATGTGACAACAAAAGAGCACAAGGGAGCCAGGGACACAGCGTTTTCACCCCCATAACAGGAAGTGCCTGAACAAGGCATGCTCAACAGGGATTATTCTAATAAAATCTGCAGATTTAGAGCTATTAAGTGATTTTTGTCAGTGCCAAACATACATTACCATGTTAAAGCGTAAAAAAATATATATATATATGTTATATATATATCATATGATACAAATAAAGCTGTAAAAATATCTCAGAAATTAAGTCTTTGGTAAGGGTTAGAAAAATGAAATCATATAGACGCAGCACTAACCTGTGTGGTGTAGTAGCAGTCAGCAGGTTCTGTATCAGGTATGGCCGGGTTCAGGAGGATTCTATAGGATGAGGAGTGGAGGTGTGATTATATAGGAGATGGGTGCGTCACATTAATTAGTTCCCAGCTCTCTGCTTGTGGGATTTGCATGAAGAGCCAATGAGGAAGCCCAGAGCACCGAACACTCAGCTCTATAATTAGAAGGTTGCAGGCTATGATGTCTAAATGGCATTTATTTGGGCTCCTCCTTTTCCTTGTAATAATTAGATAAGAAATCCTGCAGACCTGCTTCTTCCATTCCTAACTCCATCCTATCTTTACAAACCTCCATAAAGAAATTCTGGCCGTATTTTGCTTGAAGAGGAAGTACAGTAAAGTCCGTTGTTTATTTTTTATTTTTTCCTTACCTGAAAAGTAAAGGCATAATGTGCTAGCAGGGCCGTTTTTAAGGCAGGGCAAAAGGGGAAGCTGCCCTGGGCCCCATCATTGTTTGGGGCCCAAAGCAGCTGCCTTATATATGCCAATTATCCCAGTTTAAATTCCTTTGTCCCAGGCTGTATCCCAATATCTCACTGTGAAGTTCTGTTACTAATGCTGCCCAGCTCTGCTCTATTGCCACGTGCAGGGGACTCATCTGCAGACCCTGTGTTTACATATAAATAACCTGCAATGCTATGTAAATTGTGTGGCATTAATA
Source organism: Pelophylax lessonae (assembly GCF_965119305.1). Classification (NCBI taxonomy): domain Eukaryota; kingdom Metazoa; phylum Chordata; class Amphibia; order Anura; family Ranidae; genus Pelophylax; species Pelophylax lessonae. Next base: position 214,061,517 of record NC_138779.1, on the reverse strand, counting down.
TGTAAATAGCCGCGGACCAGCTGCATTGATATGTAAATAGAAGCAGCATTCATATGTATATCATGACCCCCTGAGGTCATATCCACCTTCACTTCTGCTGAATGCTGCCCACTGGGGTGATAAAGGGGCATGCTTGAAAGTCCTACCTACAACTGTGGTCATTAAGCCTACCATCAGCCAGTTCAGCAAAGGTAAGCAAATTGGAATTGGAACCCCTTTTCAAAACACCATGGTGGCACAGCACCGTGAATTTTGGTGGATGTAAATACGTACATCTCAGCAGATGCGTGAGGGTGTCATTAACATTTAATGCCACTGCTATGTACCAGCTAAAGGACAGCATGTTTCTGTGCTGTCAGGAAAGCAATTTTGCATGCATTCCTGACACAAGAAATGTGAATGCAGGCTAAATGTCTCAGTGGTCAGTGTAAATCTCATTACATTGGGGCTTGGTGTACAATCCTTTCATTCACACTAGTGGCCAGTCTGAATATCCCCCTTATATTGGTTGTCACTGATCCTATCTACCCCTCAGTATTGCCACTGATCACAGCCCCCCTCCCCAGCATTGCCACTGATCCCAGGAGTCCTAGTATCCCTATGAGTTTTATATCTATTGATGGGTCCCCTCACCTTCCCAGTCCATGGTGTGCAGGCAAGCAACCAATCAGTGGGCAGTAATGATGTGCACTAACCTCTTGCAACCAATCATTGAGCTGTAAGGATATGCAGTAACCTCTAGCAACCAAGCAGTGATAATGTGCAGTAACCTCTAGCAACCAATTAGTGAGTGTTAAGTATGTCCAGTACCCTCTAGCAACCAATCGGTGAGCAGTATTATTGTACAGTAATCTCTAGAAACCAATCAACAAGCAGAAGTCATGTGCTGTAACCTCAAATAAACAGTGAGCCATAATGTGTGCTATAACTTCTAGCAGCCAGTCAGTGAGTGGTAATGATACACTGTAACCTCTGGCAACCAATCGCAATTGCTGCCTGATCTGATTCATTTAACTCATTTTGTGTGTCTCAGAGCAGGCGGAGAGTGAAATTGCATGGGGGGGCCCAAGAAAATGTTTGCCCAGGGTCCAGTCAATATTAAAGACGGCCCTGTGTGCTAGTATGCAGCGCATACTAGCACATTAAGTGACAGTTACCTCCAAACAAAGCCCTCGTCGTCCCTCGCTGGGATCTTCACCCGTCTTCCTTCTGGGACTGTGGGACTCCAGCTGTGCTACTGGCCGGAGCCACCGGTCATGGCACAGGACTCTGAAGAAATGGCACGGCTGTTCCTTCAGAGCTCATAAGCCGATGACATCATTGGCACGGTATACAGTAAATATCTCCTAAACGGTGCAAGTTTAGGAGATATTATTTACGGTACCTATAGGCAAGGCATTTATTTTCCTCGGAGAATAGGTGCAGGAACTCCCCCCTTCTGAGTCACCCCTTATCTCCACCCACTACCCACCTCTGAGCACTGTTCCTTGGTTTCACCCCCTACCCACCTCCCACGCACAACAAAATACCTCACCCAGCAACAAAAGATCCACCCCAGCAATATTCGACCCCCTCCAGTAGCAACTACGGCCCTCCCAGCAACCAGTATCAATAGATAAGCCAAAAATAGACTTCTACCTCAACAACATAAGAAACCCCAGCAACAATAGATCCACCAGCAGCAACAATAGACCCTCACACAATAACAGATCCTTACCAGTGACAATAGATCCCCAAGCAGCCAGCATCAAGAGACCCTCCAACAAACCCCACACCCCTTGCTATTACATACATTTAGTGCTGGAGGTGCCGGAACTGCGTTCTCCCGCACACCTGCCTATAGGTAAGCCTTATTATAGGCACAAACATTATAGGGGGGTTCACAACCTCTAATAAGTTGATTTCCTTTTGATTGTCAGCTCCATCTAGTGGCCATAATGCAGTATTTATACCAAATCATGGAACTGACCTGTCGCTAATTAACCAAATTAAAATAACAAAAAAGACATGTATGAGGGTATGTGAAACAAAGTGATCAAACCAACACAGTGCTACTATGTGACATATCCCTATTAATCACTTGCCGACCACTTGCCGCATATATACTGTGGCAGGCTGGCTCGACTGCTTGAATCACTGTACCTCTCCAGCTCTCCACGGGAGCACTCCTGAGGGCCAGCGCATGCCACGTTACCACCCCCCACTAGGCAGTGGGGATGCCGATCCATGAGACTGGCGGCAGCAATTGCCGCCGGGCACCCATGATCGCTCCCCTCTGAGAGAGAAGGACGGCCTCTGTTGTAAACACAGCTGACCGTTGTTCTCTCTTAAATGATCACAGAGCACCTGTGATCCTTCTATATAGGATCACAGGTCTCTATGATCATTTCACAAGCCCCTCCCCCCACAGTTAAAAAACACTCCCCTAGGCTCACTATTAACCCTTTGATCACCCCTGGGTTAACCCCTTCCCTGCCAGTGTCATTATCACAGTAACAGTGCATATTTTTTAGCACTGATTACTTTAGTAAGGTCACTGGTCCCCCCAAAAGTGTAAAAAATTTCAGTTAGGTGGCCAATCTGTCCACCGCAATGTCGCAGTCCCACTAAAAATCGCAGATCGCCGCCACATTACTAGTAAAAATAAATAAAAATGAAATAACTATTTCCCCTAAGTTTGTAGACACAATAACTTTTGCGTAAACCAATCAAAATACGCTTATTGATAATTTTTTTTTTTACCAAAAATAGGTAACAGAATACAAATTGGTCTAAAAGGATGAAAAAAGTTGATTTTCTTTTTTTTTTTTTTTTGGTGGGGGGGGGGGGGGGGGTTGGGATTTGAAGAAGCCTCTGATAAGTCTGTTTTCCAGACTCCTTGACTGACATGTTGGCTTATATGTCCTCCTCATCCTGTAGCACTTGCAACCGTGGTGATGCGGGTTTGGGTGGGAGGGAACCAATTTCTGCCCTTGGATAGAGTGTTCTTTCAATTACTTTTTTTACTGTCTGGGGAATGGGAATCTCTTCTTCCAGTTTCCCTGTACGGCCATCCCAATTGTTTAACAGAGGAATATTGAGTGCTCTCATGTGAAGTTGGGCCCACAGAACCACCGGTAGAGATGCTGACGTGAGACCCAAAAGTGACATGACATTCCTCCTCATTTACCTATAGCGCTTGCTGTGATAAATAATGAATAAATATACATAAAATTATATATAACAGTAATCCGTGAAAAAGTCTATAAACGTATAATAAATAAATAGGCGATCAAGTCCATATGTGAGAATAATTATGTGTAAATAAATAACAAATAGTCCAATATAAAATGTCAGAACAGTTAATAAATAGATAAAGTGCCGATATTCCTTCTTGTCTTCTTCCCAATATTTTGTGACCCTTCACCGTGAAGAATAAGTGAAATTCAGACTCACCAGAAGACGTGGGTCCTGTATGCCTTACGGCATCAGGACCTACCTTGCTTTGGAGACAATCTCCAGATACAGGGACGTTCCTCCTGGCGGACCCGGATAACCCTTCCCTGGTACCGATAAACGTTGCTGGCTCACTTCAGGGGGTTCCAGCACAGCTCAGCATATCGGTGATCCTCCTGTGTAGGGGTAGCTCCAGCCACGGGGTATAAGGGACAAAAGAAACTCGGATAGTGCAATATTGTATGTAAAACAGATTTCTGAAGACGTCTAGCCAATGACGAAACGCGTTAGGTGAAACGCACGTTGTGACGTCATACGGCGCTCGGTGGAACGCAATCCAGAAGTACCGCTCTCCACTGTTTAGCCCACGTGTATGACGGCGCGTCTGCATATGCATGGATTGCTTTTTTCGTTGGTTTATTACACCAGTTAGGATTTTATCACCATTTGATCGTTTGTAGTGGCTTTTATTCAACTTATTTTTGGGACTGCATGTATTTTGGAGTGAACCGGGAGTGTGCAATAAAAAATCTGTTTTACATACAATATTGCACTATCCGAGTTTCTTTTGTCCCTTATACACCGTGGCTGGAGCTACCCCTACACAGGAGGATCCCCGATCTGCTGAGCTGTGCTGGAACCCCCTGAAGTGAGCCAGCAACGTTTATCGGTACCAGGGAAGGGTTATCCGGGTCCGCAAGGAGGGACGTCCCTGTATCTGGAGATTGTCTCCAAAGCAAGGTAGGTCCTGATGCCGTAAGGCATACAGGACCCACGTCTTCTGGTGAGTCTGAATTTCACTTATTCTTCACGGTGAAGGGTCACAAAATATTGGGAAGAAGACAAGAAGGAATATCGGCACTTTATCTATTTATTAACTGTTCTGACATTTTATATTGGACTATTTGTTATTTATTTACACATAATTATTCTCACATATGGACTTGATCGCCTATTTATTTATTATACGTTTATAGACTTTTTCACGGATTACTGTTATATATAATTTTATGTATATTTATTCATTATTTATCACAGCAAGCGCTATAGGTAATCGATTTTTATTGATTATTTCTTCCACATTCTGCACTAGCACTTTCTATAGCAGCTGCTACTATAAATATTTAGAACACTTATTTGTTTACAATTTTTTATATATATTTATTTAATATATTGATCAATACTGAGTTATTACACTTTCACTTAATTGAAGTTACAATCTATCACTCACCATATGACTAGGTTCTTACTTATTAGATCCCTCCTTGGCGCAGGTTATATACCTACCTTAGGTATATATATTTTTTCAATTCCTCCTCATTGCTTGATGTGAGGAGATGATTTGGTCTGTAGTGTTGATCAATTTGCTGATCTTGTCTTCCAGTAGGATGGCCTTCTGAATGGTTGTGTCGATAATGTACCCTAGAAAGGTTGCTTTATGAGAGAGGACTCAGTATATTGTAGTGTGTTAGTGCACATTTAACGCAGTATATTTCAGTGCGTTGGTGCAGGTTTACTGCAGTATATTGCAGTACGTTATTGCATGTTTACCGCAGTATATTGCAGTGTGCTATTGCACGTTTACCACAGTATATTGCAGTGCATTATTGCACGTTTACCGCAGTACATTGCAGTGCGTTATTGCACATTTACCACAGTATATTGCAGTGTATTATTGCACGTTTACCGCAGTACATTGCAGTGTGCTATTGCACGTTTACCACAGTATATTGCAGTGCATTATTGCACGTTTACCGCAGTATATTGCAGTGTGCTATTGCACGTTTACCACAGTATATTGCAGTGCATTATTGCACGCTTACGGCAGTATATTGCAGTGCATCTACTTGCAGAGTGCCCCAAAACGTGGTTAGCTCCGAAAAAACTTGTTGGTTCAGTTCCCATTCTGCTGGGTCTAGTTGTCTTCTGCTCAATAAATACACTAGGATATTGTTTGTCCCTTTTATATGGACCACTGTTACTCACAATAGGTAGGTCTCTGCCCAGGAAAGAAGAGGGTGAGCAAGCCTCGTCAGAGGTTTTGACCTGGTGCCTCCATGATGATTGATGTAGGCCACTGTAGTGGCATTGTCTGATAAGATCAGGACATGCTTCCTTGATACCAGATCCTTGGAGGTTAACAATGCCCAATGTACCTCTGTCAGTTCACTAAGGTTTGAAGAAGCCTCTGATAAGTCTGTTTTCCAGACTCCTTGACTGACATGTTGGCTTATATGACCTCCTCATCCTGTAGCACTTGCAACCGTGGTGATGTGGGTTTGGGTGCATGGGAGGGAACCAGATTTTGCCCTCGGATAGAGTGTTCTTCCTCTTCCACCATCTCAACGACTTTTTTACTGTCTGGGGAATGGGAATCTCTTCTTCCAGTTTCCCTGTACGGCCATCCCAGTGTTTAACAGATGAATCTGGAGTGCTCTCATGTGAAGTTGGGCCCACAGAAGCACCGGTAGAGATGCTGATGTGAGACCCAAAAGTGACATGACATTCCTCCACATTGCTTGATGTGAGGTGATGATTTGGTCTGTAGTGTTGATCAATTTGCTGATCTTGTGTTCCAGTAGGATGGCCTTCTGAATGGTCGTGTCGATAATGTACCCTAGAAAGGTTGCTTTTTGAGAGAGGACTCTGTTGGATTTTTCACCCCAGAAAGGTGAGAAATTTTTCATCAGTTCGAAGGTTTGTCAATACTTCCTCTCTTGTTTGACCATAAATCATGAAATCGTCTAGATAAGGTATGATCTGCACCCCCTTCAGCCTGATCCCCTGCATTACTTCCGTCATAATCGTGGTGAATAAACATGGTGCTGATACTATGCCGAAGGGCAGAGCTTAATATTGACTTGCACCTTCCTCGTGGATGGCAATTCTCAGATATTTCTGGTGGTTCGGATGAATCGGAACGTGTAGATATGCATCCTTCACATCCGGTGTTGCTAGGAAGGCCGAGTCTGGTAGAATCGATCTTCTTGAGAATATGGTCCCCATTTAGAATTTTCTACAAACAATAGCTTTGTTTAGGACCTTCAGATTTAAGATTAATCAATGTTTTCCTGATGCCTTGGTTCTAAAGAAAACGTGGGAGTAAAAACCTGATGCCCTCTGCAAAAGACGTACTTCTGTTATGACTTTTACCTCTAGTAGTTTCATGATGGCTTCCAACATGGCCTTCCTTTGTTGAGGGAGTCTCGAGAATTTGGTTGTTAGGAATTTGTTTGGAGATTTTGTAGCAAATTCTATCTCGTATCCTTGACTGCTGATATGCAGATGTAGCACCCTCCTAGGTAGGTGCTAGGTAGGTAAAGCCTAGTGTCTCCATCTGCTTATCAGGGGAGCCTGATTATTAGTTTTGCCTGTTGCATATGTCCATGTGTGAATCATCTGGCCTGAGGGAGTGTCCCCACTGTATCCAATAGGAGAGCCTGTTGAACAGTGGAGGAAACCCAGCCAGTGACACACAGGCTTTTGTAACTATCTCAGTGGTTTGGCACAAACAGTGGTGCATCCTGGGATATGTTATAAAAGCCAAGGGCACATGTGGCAGGGCGTCTTTGGGCAGCAAGCCAGGTCCCAGAAGGAGGGTGAGATTCGCCTCTCCTTCTGCAGCTGTGGATGGTGGTGGATGGTGGTCACAGGCGGTCGGCCTTGTGAGCCAGGAGTGTGGAGCTGAGCCAGGAGGTCCAGGAAAGCTGACTAGTGGAGTTGGAGGCAGATAAACCTTGGGAAAAACAGTGTCCATGAGTACCGGGAAGCTTGACAGGGGTCTGCCCAGGAAGGGGAGAGTCAGAGGACAGGTCAGCACACACACAGCAAGTGAGAAAGGGGGTACCAAGTTAGAACCCTGAAGAGTAATTCAAGCAGGAACACATTATCTTTACTTCAGTGGCAAGGTGAAGCAGCGGCCTTGCCGCACACTACAGCTAGTTGTCCTCAAGATTGTGCATAGTTCATAGTTGGAGTATCCCACTCATTCCTTCTCCTATCCCAGTTCCAAATAAAAACACAAAAACCAACATCCCCTGAATTGATTATTGACTGTGCCAAGGACTTTCAATTCTATTTGTCTGCTATCAGTTGCTAAGGGTAACCCAGGGGAATCCAAAAAGTGTAATTCTCAGCAGTCCTTTAGGGGGCAGTGCTACACAGAATAAATTGGTTTGTGCAGAATTTCTGCCATTGTGGGAAGAAATGTTGAAGTCTTCCTCTCACTTTCCAGTTGGCCTCATTTGGGTTAGCTCATAGTTGAGGTACTGGGGAACAGCACATTAGTTTTACCTCTGTTCTTGTTGAACACCGACTTGCGCTAGGAATGGGATTTCTCATCGATTGTGTTTCTCGTCTGTTCCGACTAAAAAAAAAAGTTTTCTCCAGTTCCGGCTCAAAGAGCAGGTTGCCATCGAAAAGAATGTTGCACATTTTTTATTTTTTTTGAAGCGTAATACCCTAAGACTCCGTACACACTGGTCGCCTGACAGGTCGCCTGACAGGTCGCCGTAGGCGGCGCTGTGCATCCTGGGTCTGCTCTGCTCACGTCACTGGTTGCTAGATGCCAATCGGGCTGGCCTTCGCAACCAGTGTGCACTGCAGTGCAGACTCGAGCCACGGCCGCCGCCGGAGGAGAGGAAGCAATAAGGGGGGGGCCTAGGGCCGACGGATTGAACTGAACAGGGGGGCCCTAGACCACCAGGGACATGCCACCATCCATGTGGGGCCCCTTGGCAAGTGGGGTCCCCAGGCAACCGCCGGGCATGCCCAGTGGAAAAGACGGCCCTGCGCCACCGGCAGCGCGCTCCCGCCCCCGCTCGTCAGTGGGGAAGCTGGCGCGAGTGTCAGACAGCTCCGATGGCCGCCGGCTACTCGCGATCTTTTGATGTAAACACAGCTGTCTGTCCTTCTCCCTGAGATGATCACAGAGACCATGAGATCCTGCTATAAAGGATCGCATGTCTCTATGGTCATCTCACAAGCCCAACCCCCCCACAGTTAGAATCACTCCCCTAGGCTTACATTTAACCCCTTGATCACCCACAGGGTTAACCCCTTCCCTGCCAGTGTCATTATTACATAGTTTGTGAGGTTGAAAAAAGACATCAGTCCATCCAGTTCAACCTATGATGTGTGTGTGTTTGCTGTTAACCGTACATTGTATACCCCTGTATGTTGTACATTGTATACCCCTGTATGTTGTACATTGTATACCCCTGTATGTTGTGGTCTTTAAGGTGCCCATCTAATCGTTTTTTGAAACTATCGATGCTCCCTGCTGATACGACTGCTTGTGGAAGAGAATTCCACATCCTTACTGCTCTGACAATAAAGAACCCCTTACGTATTTTAAGGTTAAACCATTTTTCCTCTAGTTTTAGTGAGTGGCCACGTGTCTTATTGTATTCTCTTTCCCTAAAAATTTTTATTTTTTTTTCCCAAAAAAAAAAGTTTGTTCCTTATGCTAGGGTCCTCACCAGTACAGTATTTGTACATTGATATCATATCCCCTCTCAAGCGTCTCTTCTCCAGAGAGAATACGTTAAATGCCTGTAGTCTTTCCTCATAGCTGATATCCTCCATTCCCTTAATTATCTTTGTTGCTCTTCTCTGGACTCTCTCCAGTTCCAGCACATCCTTTTTTGGATGCACTGTTATTACAGTAACAGTGCATATTTTTTAGCACTGATTACTGTAGTAATGTCACTGGTCCCCCCCAAAAGTGTCAAAAATGTCAGTTAGGGGTCCAATCTGTCCGCCGCAATATTGCAGTCCTGCTAAAAAAAAAAAAAAAAAAAAAAAATCGTAGATCGCTGCCACTACTAGTAAAAAAAAAAAAACAAAAATGACAAAAATCTTTCCCCTTAGTTAGTAAACGTAATAACTTTTGCGCAAACCAATCAAAATACGCTTATTTTATTTACCAAAAATATGTAGCAGAAAACAAATTGGCCTAAAATGTTAAATCATTTTGATTTTTACATTTTTTTTTTGGAATGTTATATAGCAGAATGTGAAAAATATTTCACATTTTTCTGTTTATAGCAGGGGGGGGATGGAATCGCAGAGGTGATCAAATACCACCAAAAGAAAGCTCTATTATTGGGGGGGGGGGGGGACACGTCAATGTTGTTTGGGTACAGCGTTGCACGACTGCGCAATTGTCGATTAAAGTCAGGCAGTGCTGAATTGCAATATAGGGCCTGGTCTTTAAGCAGCAAAAATCTTCCAGTCTTAAAAATGGTTAAGCTGCGCAAGGGGTTCTTCACTGTCAGGGCGGTGAGAATGTGGAACTCTCTCCCACAATTGGTGGTAGCAGCGGGGAGTATGGCTACTTTTAAAAAGACTCTTGGATGTGCATCTCATAGATCACAATATTCAGGGTTATGGGAAACGATCAGGCCACTGACACACACCTGTGCCAGTTGAACTGGATGGACTGTTGTCTTTATTCAACCTTAACTTCTATGTAACTATGTACAGTGTGTTGAATGATTACTTCACTCATAATTATCAGTACTACAATAAAACTGATACCAATTAGGACCTTAATTATGAAGAGCGTCTGTAATTGCTTGATTTATTCTCCCTGGAGAAGAGACGCCTGAGAGGGGACATGATAGCAATTTATAAATATGTCAATGGTGATCTCAGCATAGAAAAAAAAAGCTATTCAGTCGAAAGGATTGCATGAGGACTCGAGGGCATACAATGCGATTAGAGGAGAAGCGTTTTAACCTCAGGCAACGTGGGGGGTTCTTTACTGTTAGGGCAACAAGATTGTGGAATTCTCTACCACAAGAGGTGGTTTCTGCGGGTAGTATGGTGGCTTTCAAAAGACTCTTAGACTTACATCTCAAGGATCAGAACATTCAGGGGTATGAGAGATGATTGCAGCCACACACACCTACACAGGTTGAACTGGATGGACTATTGTCTTTATTCAACCTCACCTACTATGTAATACTAAAACCACATTGAACTCAAATTCACAGATTCATGGTACATTTATTGCATTCTTTAACAGTTGACTTAACATTTTCAATATTTCATCTAGCAGTAATGATACATAATCACCTGATAAAATGGATACTAACAGTCCTGCATTGCCAACAGTCCAATTTTTTTCAGTTTTTGCGCACCCCCCCCCCCCCCCCCCCAAATATTTTAGCACCAGCCACCATTGCTGCCTTATCAGAAGCCCTAAATGTCTGCATCCATGAAATACATCTTGCATTCCTCTATCCCAGAATGACATTTACACATAAGTGACTGTCTAGGGGTGCAGAATTTTCTACTTTAGTTTCATGCAGCTGAATGCAGTGCAGGAATGCTGAGATTTGTGCAGTTGCATGAACCTAATATATAGAATACGGCTGCATTCAGGTCCATAAAATACTTTACACTTTTTGCCACATTTTTTACATCCATGTGCTTGAAGCCAAATTGGTACGCCCAAATATTAAAACCCACACATATATTATTGCAACTACTACAAGTATTGTCTTCATCATAGCTTCCTATAATCTTCTCCATAGCAGGTTCCCAGAGGGAGGGTCAGCACTGGAAGGCTTTATTTGCAGGGGACACATTTGGTTTTGTTACTCCCCGCCAGAAACGTGAATCCAGGCTTACAGAAACAGCCAATCATACACATTTGGATGCACGGCTGGCGTGGGTCACTTTTGGCACACATTATGGAACAGGGACTTCCACATTTATAATATATTTGATCCGGTGGGCACTCATTGTCAGGGACTGAAAAAAAAAAAAAAAAAAAATGAATAATGAAATTTTGGACCAGCTAGATAAACTTTGCATATAGACATACATAAAGGAAAGCACTTTACCCGTAATGGTTGGCTTGCAGGGGACACATTTGGTCTTATTACTCCCTTCCAGAAATGTGAATCCAGGCTTACAGAAACAGCCAGTGATACACTGGTCGGTGCACATCAGGTCTGGGTTCCTTTTGCCACATGGAGAGTCACAGGCACTTCCACACTCCTTATATACTTGATCTGGTGGGCACTCAGTGTCAGGAACTGAAAATGTCAAACAATAAGTATTAATGATATTTTGAACCAGCAAGATATAGTTTGGAAATAGACACACACTATATTGCCAAAAGTATTGGGACGCCTGCCTTTACACACACAAACTTTAATAGCATCCCAGTCTTAACCACTTAAGCCCCGGAAGATTTTACCCCCTTCCTGGCCAGGGGGTATTTTGCGATTCGGCACTGCATGACTTTAATGGACAATTGTGCGGTCGTGCGACGCTGTATCTAAACGAATTTGGCGTCCTTTTTTTCCCACAAAACAGAGCTTTCTTTTGGTGGTATTTGATCACCTGTGCGATTTTTACTTTTTGCGCTATAAACAAAAAAAAGAGCGTAAATTTTGCAAAATTAGCAATATTTTTCACATTTTTTTATATGAAATTCCCCCCAAAAAAATGTAAAAAAAAAAAAATCAAAATTTTAACATTTTCGGCCAATTTGTTTGATGATACATATGTTTGGTAAAAAAAAAAAAAAAAAAAAAAAAAAAATCACAAAAAGCGTATTTTGATTGGTTTGCGCAAAAGTTATCGTGTTTACTAACAAAGGGAAAGATTTGTCATTTTTGTTGTTTTTTTTTTACGCGTAATGGCGGCGATCTGCAATTTTTTTTTGCGACATTGCGGCAGACAGATTGGACCCTTGACTGACATTTTTGACACTTTTGGGGTTACCAGTGACATTGCTACAGTAATCAGTGCTATACATATGCACTGTTACTGTAAAAATACACTGGCAGTGAAGGGGGTTAACTTTTTTTGAGAGGGAGGGGCTATGTGTGTCAATAGGGGCGTGATTCTAACTGTGATTGGCTGTGGCTTGAGATGTATGAACAGTGATCAACGGTTCTACATAGTAGAACCGTATGATCATCATTCGTACACCGGGGAGAATGACAGGCGGCTTGTTTACACTAGTCGCTTGACTTTCTCCCTCTCCCCCGACGATCGCCGAGTGACCGGCGGACATCGGGTCCGCCGGGGGTCCGTGACCGCGCGGGAGCGCGCATCCGGCGGCGCGCGCTCACTCCCCAGAGCCTCACAGGCTAGTGACATTAATATACGTCACTTTGCCTGTGAGGGGCTGACTGCCGCAGTAAATCTACTGACGGCAGTCGGCAAGTGGTTAAGGGCCATACACACTAAGATTTTCTGAAGACTTTTTCCTTCAGATTTACCTTTTCTATGTAGTGCAAGGGCCTGCCAGATTGCATACAAATTGAAAGTGTTTAGGTTTGACCGCATATTATATGGTTTTGGTAAGTATAAAGGAAAAAGTCTTCAGAAAATCTCATAGTGTGTATGGCCCATTAGTCCATAGGGTTCAATATTGAGTTGGCCCACCCTTTGCAGCTATAACAGCTTCAACTCTTCTAGGAAGGCTGTCCACAAGGTTTAGGAGTGTGTCTATGGGAATGTTTGGCCATTCTTCCAGAAGCGTAATAGTTAGGTCAGGCACTGATGTTGGACAAGGCCTGGCTCGCAGTCTCCCAAAGATGTTCTATTGGGTTGAGGTCAGGACTCCAGGCCAGTCAAATTCCCCAACGTCTTTATTGACTATGCTTTGTGCACAATGTTGGAACAGGAAGGGGCCATCCCCAAACTGTTCCTACAAAGTTGGGACCATGAAATGGTCCAAAATATCTTGGTATGCTGATTCCTTAAGGAGGCCCCTTCACTGGAACTAAGGGGCCAGGCCAAACCGCTGAAAAAAAAAAAAAAAAAAAAAACCCTCACCATAATCTCCCCTCTATTACATGATTTGGACCAGTGCACAAAGCAAGGGTCATAAAGACATGGATGAGCAAGTTTGGGGTGGAGGAACTTGGACAGGCCTGCACAGAGTCCTGACAAAACACCTTTGGGATGAATTGGAGCGAGAACTGTGAGCCAGGCCTTCTCATCCAATATCAGTGCCTGACAGGGCCAGCCCTGGAAATAATTTCCGTTATGATCCGATTCTTAGTAGCGTGGAGCTTAGAAGTAGGACACAGATAGACTGACAGACACCACTCATAGCAACAAAGAAGCTGGGGCCCGGGGCATGCTGCACACTGACACTGGCAGGTTACAGAAGGAAGCTCCTCTGTTCTCCTCTGATGGTCAGGGCCTGGGGGTGGGGCAACACAAGCAGTGAGCACTTGATTGGTTGATAGGACGCCCGGCCAGCAGTCCTACCAACCAGCGGGCAGCGGCGGGGGAGGTGAATCAGTGGATGTTTCCTGTAACTGCGCTGCCACTGTGGACCCTGCAAGGACCTCTCACGGTCACAGACACCAGTGTCCGGCAAGGTGTCCAACCATACACGATCGCTGAAAGCGACCCCAGGGCCAGCGGCCTGCCGGGAAATTTCCCGTTATCCCGGTAGGCCAGTCCGGCCCTGGTGCCTGACCTCACAAATGTGCTCCTGGAAGAATGATCAAACATTCACATAGACACACTCCTAAACCTTGTGGACAGCCTTCCCAGAAGAGTTGAAGCTGTTATAGCTGCAAAGGGTGGGCCAACTCAATACTGAACCCAGGCATCCCAATACTTTTGGTAATATAGTGTGTATATAGGAGAACCTTCCTGATCCCAATTTGGTTTCCTCGGGCTGCACTACCCAGGAAACTTCTCTAGATGTCAGTATAGTGAGGGCTGAGAAATAAAAGGTCTATAGGCAAGTTTTGTACTTTCTATTTTCTGTATGTAGTAATCACTGCCCTCTGCAGAATGATTGCGTCTTACGAAAGAATGTGTTTTAATACAGTGCAATGAAACATGCAGTTGGCCTCAAAATAACAGCAGGGGGTTGCATATGACTCGTTTCGCCTACAATCAGGGCTGGCCCAAGAATGAAATGCTGCCCCCATCCCCAAAAAAAAAAAAAAAAAAAACCTACACACACGCCCACCGAAAGCCCCCCCCCCCCCCCGTTCCACCCAATAATAGCGCAAGCCTCGCAAGCTGTGCCTGAACATTGGCTGCTGGCCGAGTCAGTGGGGAAGGGATCTTTCATTGCTCTTTGTCTCCTGTGGACCCCCCCTCCGTTAGCACACACCTGTGCTCTTCGTGTGTGCTCGGGTGTTTAACAGCCAGTGTTAGACTGTGTGCGGGCACCCTCGCGCCCGGCAACTATGAGCGTGCGGGTTGAGGACAGCAGGGCGTTCTTTTTATAAAGGCAGCAGAGTGGCCGCCCCTGGATGACACACAAACTGCTGGAAAAAATGAAAACAGAAAAAAAAAAAATAATTGGGCGCCAATTTGCCGCCCCTCTAAAATGGCTGCCTGGGTCCAATGGACCCATGGTCGGGCCAGCCCTGCCTACAATGCGATTGCATCTCAGTACAACCTGCTTCATCCAAGGAAGAGAAATGCAGAACAAATGCGGCCTCAGAACTCTCATCTACACGGCAACCATTAACCACTTGCCGACCGCCGCAAGTACACATACTGCGGCGGTCAGCCCCTTACAGGCAAAGTGACGTATGGGTACGTCACTAGCCTGTGAGGCTCTGGGGAGCGAGCGCGCGCCGCCGGAGGCACGCTCCTGCGCGGTCACGGACCCCCCCGCACGCGCGTGTAACCGGCGGACCCGATGTCCGCTGGTCACTCGGCGATCATCGGGGGAGAGGGAGAAAGGCAGGTGGCTAGTGTAAACAAAGCCGCCTGTCATTCTCCCCTGTGTAGAAACAGTGATCATACGGTTCTACTATGTAGGACCGTTGATCACTGTTCCTACAGCTCAAGTCACAGCCAATCACAGTTAGAATCACGCCCCTAGGGACACACATAACCCCTCCCTCTCAAAAAAAAGTTAACCCCTTCACTACCAGTGTAATTTTACAGTAACAGTGCATATGTATAGCACTGATTACTGTAGAAATGTCACTGGTAACCCAAAAAGTGTCAAAAATGTCAGTCAAGGGTTCGATCTGTCCGCCCCAATGTCGCAGTCCCGAAAAAAAAAAAAAAAAAAAAAGCAGATCGCCGCCATTACGCGTTAAAAAAAAAAAACACAACAAAAATCTTTCCCTTTGTTAGTAAACGCGATAACTTTTGCGCAAACCAATCAAAATACACTTTTTGCGGTTTTTTTTTTACCAAACATAGGTAGCATAAAACAAATTGGCCGAAAATGTTAAAAAATTATGATTTTTACATTTTTTTTGGGGGGACTTTCAAATTTCAAAATGTGAAAAATATTGTTATTTTTGCAAAATTGACGCTATTTTTTTGTTTATAGCGCGTGAGGGAAAAAAACAAAAAAAAAAACAAAATACCCCCTGGTCAGGAAGGGGGTAAAATCTTCCGAGGCTTAAGTGGTTAAAGTTGTTGGAAAGTAGAAGACATGCATGTGAAATGCAAAAAAAAAATAAAAAATGCATTTATACCAGAGGATTCATTTCCAAAATTAAGATTTCAAAATGTGGTGAATGTTGGTGGCTGGATCTCCACCTCGACATTCCCAGGTCCTCCTATCTGCTGTGAGAGCATTTGTGGCCCCGGAGTTATTACCTTAATGTTACACCCAGTGGCAGCCATCAAGGGGGTTCCTGTATATAACCAATTTTTGGGCTCCCATTCAACTACTCGCCAAGGAGGAACACTCATCCCCTGTGTATCCATTGACATCTAGACAGAAGTGAACCCCCACCCACGTCTACTATGAAGGGGCCCCCCAAAGTCACAGAGGACCCTTGTAAAGCTGCATAAAGGTTATGCCCCATGGCAGGGGTCTTCAAACTATGGCCCTCCAGTTGTTCAGGAACTACAATTCCCATCATGCCTAGTCATGTCTGTGAATGTCAGAGTTTTACAATGCCTCATGGGATGTGTAGTTCCACAACAGCTGGGAGGCCATAGTTTGAGGATCCCTGCCCCATGGTATGCCCTCCCAACCTCCCCCCCTGGGTTAAACCATCGTCCCCTTCTATAAAAGGGATTTATTTTATATACATACCAGGTCTAACATGTGGTCCAGCCTGTGTTCCTATGAAGGAGATGCCTGGAAAATAAGTAATTAACCAATTAAATACAGTGATGCTCTAAAGGTTTATTTGTATTGTAATCTGTACATGTAATGTATTGTACATCTTTGGGTCTTGCCCGCCAACTTATTATATCCACGTCCATTTTTATTATTATTATTTCTTCTTTAAAATGTTTTTTTTTTTGGAGGGGGGGGGGGGGCAATTATTCGCAGAGAGGCAGAATGGCGGTCTGCCTACGTAAACAAGGCAGATTGCCGTTCTGCTAGTAAGGAAGATGGAGATCTTGTGTGTCTGCTAAGCAGGAACAAAGATCTCTGCCTTCCTACAGTGCAACCATCCCCCACACAGTAATCACTCCCATTTAACCCTTTGATCACCCCTGATGTTAACCCCTTCCCTGCCAGTGTCAGTACAGTGACAGTGCATTTTTGTTTTAGCACCAATCACTGTATTGGTGTCACTGGTCCCCAAAAAGTGTCATATTTGTCCGCCGCAATTAAATACAAACACACTAAACAGTAAAGTTAGCATCATTTTTATGGTACAATTGAAGGATGATGTTAAACTGAGAATCATGAGAGAATAGTGGGGGGAGGGGGGAATACTCTAAACCCATTGACTCCAATTCTAGGGGGAAATTTTATCACTTCCACAGACACAATGATAGGAGAACTTTCATAACTCCCACTGGGTTTTTTTTCCCCCACTGACACCAATGCCTGGGCATCATTTGGACCTCCGGAGGTGATCATTTTTACTCCAGCTTCTTATGCTGGGGCATCTTTTTCCCCCCTACTGACCACAATCTGAACCCCCATAGGGTTTGCTAGACAGTGAAATGGCCCTTTGTTTAAGATTGGGATCCCTGGTCTAAAGAAAAGACTTCACCATCATAGACAATTCTGATCACACACAGTGGAGCATTGTGCAATAGATCATGATTATTAATGATGGGTGATTGCTGACACCTTGGATCTCAGTCGGAGGATATACTGAGCCGACTTCACTATAAATCAGACTTTATAAATCACTTCTACTCACCAATTAGTACCAGCAGGAATGAAGAGGATGGCCCCATGATTACCAAAACTTTATCAGGCTCCTGAAACAAAGAAAAAAGGATGAACACCACAGAGGAGACATAGACATGAATATAATATACAGCGTTATTGTAATTACACTCTTCAAAACAAACTAGGGTCTCGGTCCCTCTGTCTCAGTCTCCCTCTCTCTGTTTCGGTCTCTCTCTCTCTATCTCGGTTTCTCTCTTTCTCGGTCTCTCTCTCTCTCCCTCTCTGTCTCGGTCTCTCTCTTGGTTTCTCTCTGTCTCCACCTCGGGCTCTCTCTCTCTCTCTCTCTGTCTCGGTCTCTCTGTCTCGGTCTCTCTGTCTCGGTCTCTCTGTCTCGGTCTCTCTCAGTCTGTCTCGGTCTCTCTCAGTCTGTCTCGGTCTCTCTAGGTCTGTCTCGGTAGGTTTCTCTTGGTCTTTCTCTGTCTCGGTCTCTTTCTGGGTCTCTCTCTCGGTCTCTCTCTCTCTTGGTTTCTCTCTGTCTTTCTCTGTCTCTCTAGGTCTCTCTCTGTCTGTCTCGGTCTCTCTCCGTCTGTCTCGGTCTCTCTCTGTCTTTCTCTGTCTCGGTTTCTTTCTGGGTCTCTCTCTCGGTCTCTCTCTGTCTCTCAGCCTCTCTCTCGGTCTTTCTGGGTCTCTCTCTCTCTCGGTCTCTCTAGGTCTGTCTCGGTCGGTTTCTCTTGGTCTTTCTCTGTCTTGGTTTCTCTCTGGGTCTCTCTCTCGGTCTCGGTCTCTCTCTAGGTCTCGGTTTCTCTCTCGGTCTCTCTTTGTCTCGGTCTCTCTAGGTCTGTCTCGGTCTCTCTAGGTCTGTCTCGGTCGGTTTCTCTCTGTCTTTCTCTGTCTCGGTTTCTCTCTGGGTCTCTCTCTCGGTCTCTCTCTGTCTCGGTCTCTCAGCCTCTCTCTCGGTCTTTCTGGGTCTCTCTCTCTCTGTCTCTCTCGGTCTCGGTCTCTCTAGGTCTGTCTCGGTCGGTTTCTCTTGGTCTTTCTCTGTCTCGGTTTCTCTCTGGGTCTCTTTGTCTCGGTCTCTCTCTAGGTCTCTCTCTAGGTCTCTCTCTAGGTCTCTTTGTTTTTCTCTGTCTCAGTTTCTCTCTGGGTCTCTCTCTTGGTCTCTCTAGGTCTCGGTCTCCCTAGGTCTCGGTCTCTCTCTAGGTCTTTCTCTGTCTTTCTCTGTCTCGGTTTCTCTCTGGGTCTCTGTCTCTCTCTAGGTCTCGGTCTCTCTCTAGGTCTCTCTCTGTCTTTCTCTGTCTCGGTTTCTCTCTGGGTCTCGGCCTCTCTCTAGGTCTCGGCCTCTCTCTAGGTCTCGGCCTCTGTCTCGGTTTCTTTCTGGGTCTCCCTCTGTCTCGGTCTCTCTAGGTCTCTCTCTGTCTCTCTCTCTCTCTCAGTTTCTCTCTGGGTCTCTCTCTGTTTCTGACTCTCTCTGTCTCGCTCTCTCTCTCTCTGTTTCGCTCTCTCTCTGTTTCGGACTCTATCTCTCTGTCTGTCTCGGTCTCTCTCTGTCCGTCTCCCATTACAGTAATGCTGACCCCCTTCCCTGCAGCCTCTTTGCAACCACTTCCTGACCACATGCACCCCAAAAATGCCTGCATGGTATTTCTCAGGGTAGGATTCCTTGCCTCTGTAATGTACAGCAGGAACCCCACACTGAGAAACACATGCTGGGCCTGGCCTGTGTAATGTGTGTAGAAACAGCCACTTCTAGTCTCCATCAGAAGCCCATGTGACAGGGTGACAACATAGGAGCAAACTGGGAGCCAGGGACAGAGCGTTGTCACCCCCATAACAGGAAGAGCCCGAACAAGGCATGCTCAACAGGAATTATTCTAATAAAATCTGCAGATTTAGAGATATTAAGTCACTTTTATGAGTGCAAAACCTGTTAAAGCTTAACAAAAAAAACAAAACAAAATCTCATATGATACAAATAAAGCTGTAAAATAACGTTTAGATTAATATATCTCAGTAATAATAAATTGATGAGTGAAGTCTTTGGTAGGGAGTTAGAAAAATGAGTTAATATCTAGACGCAGCACTAACCTGTGTGGTGTAGTAGCAGTCAGCAGGCTCTGTATCAGGTATGGCCGGGTTCAGGAGGATTCTATAGGATGAGGGGTGGAGGTGTGATTATATAGGAGATGGGTGCGTCACATTAATTAATTAGTTCCCAGCTCTCTGCTTGTGGGATTTGCATGAAGTGACAATGAGGAAGCCCAGAGCACCGAACACTCAGCTCTATAATTAGAAGGTTGCAGGCTATGATGTCTCAATGTCATTTTTTTTGGGCTCCTCTTTTTCCTTGTATTCATTAGGTAAGAAATTCAGCTGACCTGCTTCTTCCATTCCTAGCTCCATCCTATCTTTACAAACCTCCATAAAGAAATTCTGGCCGTATTTTGCTTAACGAGGAAGTACAGTAAAGTCTGTCATTTATTTATTTATTTCCCCTTACCTGAAAAGTAAAGGCATAATGTGCTAGTATGCAGCGCATACTAGCACATTATGTGACACTTACCTCCAAACAAAGCCCTCGTCGTGTCTCGCTGGGATCTTCGCCTTTCTTCCTGCTGGGTCTGCAGGACTCCAGCTGTGCTACTGGCCGGAGCCACCGGTCATGGCACAGGGCTCTGAAGAAACGCCACGGCCGTTCCTTCAGAGTGCATGGGCCGAAGACGTCATTGGCACGGTATACAGTAAATATCTCCCCTAAACGGTTTGAATTTAGAAGATATTTATGGTACCTATAGGTAAGCCGTATTATAGGCACAAACATTACAGGGGGGTTTACAACCTCTAATAAGTTGATTTCCTTTTAACTGTCAGCTCCACCTAGTGGCCATAATGCAATATTTATACCAAATCATGGAACTGACCTGTTAACCAATTAACCAAATTAAAATAACAAAAAAAACATGTATGAGGGTATATGAAACAATGTGATCAAACCAACACTGTGCTACTATGTGACATATCCTTATTAACCACTTGCCGACCGCTTGTGGCATATATATTGCAGAAGGCTGGCTCAGCTCCGCGAATCGCTCTACCTCTACGGCGATCTTCGGGAGCACTCCTGGGGGCCAGCGTGTGCCGCGCTACCGCCCCCACATAAGCAGCGGGGATGCCGATCCACGGGACCGGCAGCTGCGATTGCTGCCTGCTGAGAGAGAAGGACGGTCTGCTGTTTAAACACAGCTGACCGTTGTTCTCTGAAATGATCACAGAGCGCCTGTGATCCTTCTATATAGGAACACAGGTCTCTATGGTCATTTCACAAGTCCCTCCCCCCACAGTTAGAAAACACTCCCTTAGGCTCACAATTAACCCTTTGATCACCCCTAGGGTAACCCCTTCCCTGCCAGTGTCATTATTACAGTAACAGCGCATATTTTAGCACTGATTACTGTAGTAATGTCACTGGTACCCCCAAAAGTGTAAAAAATGGCAGTTAGGGGTCCGATCTGTCCGCCGCAATGTCGCAGTCCTGCTAAAAATCACAGATCACCGCCACTACTAGTAAGAATAAATAAATAAATAAATATGACATAAATCTTTCCCCTAGTTTGTAGACACGATAACTTTTGCGCAAACCAATCAAAATACGCTTATTGGAATTTTTTTTAACAAAAATAAGTGGCAGAATACAAATTGGCCTAAGGGTGAAAAAAATGTTTTTTATTTTATTTTTATTTTATTTATTTATTTATTTATTTTTTGGGGGGGGGGGGAATGTTATATAGCAGAAAGTGAAAAACTATTAGGTTTTTTTCTTTTTTTTGTAGAATTGTTGCTATTATTTTGTTTATAGCGCAAAAAATAAAATCCGCACGGGTGATCTAATACCCCCAGAAAAAAAGCTCTATTTTTGGGGGGGAAAAAAGGACACCAATTTTATTTGGGTACAGCATTGCACAACCGTGCAATTGTCCGTTAAAGTAACGCAGTGCAGAATCGAAAAAAAAATGGCCTGGTCATTAAGGGGGCAAATCCTTCCGGTCCAGAACTGGTTAATACGTTGATTTCCTTTTGTTTGTCAGCTCCACCTAGTGGCCATAATGCAGTATTTATATCCAAATCATGGAACTGACCTGTTGACAATTAACCAAATTAAAATAATTAAAAGACAGCGCTCTATGAGGGGATGGGAAAAGATGTGATCAAACCAACACTGTGCTACTATGTGATAAATCCCTATTAAACCCTTGTGGTGTCTAAACAATCTTACAATGTTGCTAATAAACTAGAAAAAAAAGTTTGTATCGTAAATTAAACATAATCATCCAACATTCCAATGTGCAGAGCCTTTAAAAACATGTATCATAATTAAAAAAAATATATATACATAAAAGTAAAAATGTTCTCAAAATCATTAACGTGTCAAAAAAGGCTCTTTTGATTTTGAGAACATTTTCACTTTTATACATTTTTACAGGATCTGCACATTGGACAGTTGGATGATTATGTCGTGTTTAACCACTTAGCCCCGGAGGATTTGGCTGCTAAAAGACCAGGGGGGTTTTTGCGATTTTTTACTGCGTGACTTTAACAGGCAATTGCGCGGTCGTGCGACGCTGTACCTAAACGAATTTGACGTCCTTTTTTTCCCACAAACAGAGCTTTCTTTTGGTGGTATTTGATCACCTGTGCGATTTTTTGATCATGCGCTATAAACAAAAAAAGAGCGTAAATTTTGCAAAAATAACAATATTTTTCACATTTTTTTATATGAAATTACCCCAAAAAAAATGTAAAAATCCAAATTTAACATTTTCGGCCAATTTGTTTTATGCTACATATGTTTGGTAAAAAGAATTGCAAAAAGCGTATTTTGATTGGTTTGCGCAAAAGTTATCGCGTTTACTAACAAAGGGAAAGATTTTTGTCATTTTTGGTGTTTTTTTATTTTTAACGAGTAATGGCGGCGATCTGCGATTTTTTTTTTTCGCGGGACTGCGACATTGCGGCGGACAGATCGGACCCTTGACTGACATTTTTGACACTTTTGGGGTTACCAGTGACATTACTGCAGTAATCAGTGCTAAAAATATTCACTGTTACTGTAAAAATTACACTGGCAGGGAAGGGGTTAACTGTATTGGAGAGGGAGGGGTTAAGTGTGTCCTAGGGGCATGTATTGGAGAGGGAGGGGTTAAGTGTGTCCAAGGGCGTGTTTCTAACTGTAGTGGGACAGGTCTCCTATTGTAAAAACAGAGATCAACGGTTCTACACAGTAGAACCGTCTGATCTCCATTTTTACACAGGGGAGAATGACAGGCGGCTTGTTTACATAAGCCGCCCTCCTTTCTCCCGCTCTACCGACGAACGTAGTGTGACCGGCGGACATCGGGTCCGCCGGTCACCCGCGCGGACTCCTCCGTGAACGAGCCGTGGCGGGGGCGCGCGCTCGCCCTCTATTGGCTCACAAACCGGTCACAGGCTAGTGACGTATATATACATCACTTTGCCTGGCCGGGGCTGACCGCCGCAGTATATCTACTTGCGGCGGTCGGCAAGCGGTTAAAAGCTAAGCTCAACTTTTTGGGCAGAATTTCACTTTTTCTTTTTCACGTGTTGTCATTTCTTTGCCAGCCATCCCAACATCCCAACATCCTTTTCTCTCACTCACCTCATCTATGAAAGTTTTGAGTTTTCAGCTCTTTTATTAGAATTTTTGAAAATGCTTTCTGATTCTATAATTTCCTGTAGATCATGTGACATCAAGAAAACTGGATATTCCATCATGCACTGCATTTTGCATTAGGCACCTTACACACGATACTCCTGTTAGAGCATCTACGTTTAATTGTAATGCGCGCATTTTCGCGCTTACGCGCTCGCGCAAATGCGCGTAATTGCGCGCAAATTTATTCTAGCGTTCTGGATATTCAATTGACATTTTGGGTCATTTGAGCGCATTCGGGCGTTTTTGCACAAACTTTTTTGCGCGTTTTTGCGCGTATCAGGCGCAAATTACTGACCAAAAATGCGGATTTTTCTATTTTGTTCTTACTGAAGAAAACGCGGCGCTCATTTACACGGCTGTGTGCATAGGCACATTAAGAATGAATGGGCTCTATTTTAGCTCAGAAAAAAAAACCGCTGCACTGAGCATTTTTAAGCTGCAGTGTGCAAGAGGCCTTACAGAACAGGGTGTGTTTTATACTGCGTTTTTTTGATGCATTTGCAGCTCATTTGCCGCATGGCAAACGCATGCCTGTCACCTTCAAAATTTTATGACCATGCAAGAACGATACGTTGGGCTGCCCTACATAGGGCAAGTTAGCTCATGGGACATTTTTGGCGGGTTGCGGTTTGCACATTTTTTACTGATCGTTTTGCTGCGTTCGTCGTTTTTCTTTTTAATGCGATAATGTGTGTTTACTTCTGCATTTGAGGTGCCATTAACAATAATAACTTTAAGTGTATAAATAGTTATTTACTATAAAATTTGATTGGATAATCTTTGTATGATCTCCTTTATATTTACCAAAACTATATAATAGGAGGACACAGTTATTGGTAGATCTAAAGGAGGAGACATGTGTGGCTCATTTTGTTCCTAATTGAAATTCTGACAAATTTTTCATTATTCAGGAGCTCAGATGTTTCCAAATTACAATAGTAACAAATTTGTACCAAAATGAAATAACAAAACTAAAAAAGATTTGAAAGCTAATTAGAATTTGAAATTTAATTTGAAAACAAGAATAGAAAATAAAGGAATAGAAAAGAATATAATAGAATGAAGGTAAACAGAGCTGAATATAAAATAAAGGAATAGAATGTAAAATAATATAATATATAAAAAACTGAAAATAGAATATATCACAATGGAAAATAAAATAATAGAATATAGTAGAAAAGAATAGAGTAAAACGGAACAGATTAGAAAATATCAGAATAGAAAAAAAAGAAGAGAATAGAGTAGAAAAGAATAGAGTAAAAAATAGAACAAAATAGAATAGAAAATAATAGAATCAAATAGAATAGACATTTAAGGAATAGATTAGATTAGAATAGAAAAGAATAGAAAAAATAGAATAGAACAAAACAAAACAGAATATAACCATCTTCTGAAATTCAGATTTAGAATAGAATAAATTAGAAAAGAATACAAAAGAACAGATTGGAAAATAAGAGAATAGAATAGAAAACCCTATAGACTAGAATAGACTATAATATAACTGTCTTTCTAAATTCAAATAAAATGAATTTGAAAAGAATCAATTTGATTGGAATAGAATAGAAAGAATAGAATAGAAAATAATGGAAAATAAGAGAATGGAAACTAAAAGAATGCAAAAGAAAAGAAATAACAATAAATCAGAATAGTTTAGAATACAATAGATTAGAATGAAATAGAAAGAATATAACCGTCTTTCGAAATTCAAATTTTGAAAAGACTAGCTGAGAATAGAATAGAAAAAAACAATAGCATAGAATGAGATACAATGGAATAAAATAAAATAGAATATTTAAATTTAGATTTAAATCAAATTTGAATCAAATTTGAAAATGAAAAAACAAAACGAATGGTGAAAATGGATTTAAGGCATTAAACTAAACAAAATTATTTAAAATAATGAATCGAAACAAAACACATGGTTTTGTTCTGCACATGTCTATAAAGGAGATTGTATAATCAGATTGCATTGTGTATGCTGAGCTTTTACAGACTTCCAGGGACACTCTTCTCCTGTTTTCAATACTACAGCTCTGCTCCACATAGGCTGTTATGTGATGATCGCTCAGCTCCTGCACACTCTGCCAAATGAGCGATCAATGCAAGGAAAAGATAATGTAGAAAAAAAATTGGGTGCTGTGTTTTCAGTGAGAATGGTGATCACTGATTGCATTGGAAAAGCGTGAAACTAAATAGGTGGGTGAGAGCAATCTCCTGGAGAGAGGGGGGGGGAGGGCAGGTACATCTGGTGAATTCGTTCCTTCTAACGGTCTTCCTGCATCGCAGCGTGTGCCATTGGCTGTTTCTGTAAGCCCGGATATGTGTTACACACTGAGGGTGATAAGATCCTCTGCATCCTTAAAAAGGAATGCCCCCCTGTTATGAAACCATGAAACTCAAGCTTTATAAATTAAAGGCTAGGCAGAAGATGACAGGAAGCAAATATAGATACAGATTCTGGTACTTAACCACTTCCCGACCACCCGCTGCAGTTTTACTGAGGCAGGGTGGCTCTCCTGCGCAAACCAACATAGACCTACGTCGGTCACGTGCTGGAAGCTAGGGGGCGAGCGCACGCCTCCGACAGCGCGCTCCCGCCCCCACTCTGCAGCGGGGAAGTCGATGCATGGGTCAGGCGGCTCCCATTGCCACCTGAAACCCGCGCTCGCTCCCTGCTGAGAGAGAAGAACGGTCAGCTGTTGTAAACACAGCTGACCGTTCTTCTCCCTGAAATGATCAAAGAGCGCCTGTGATCCTTCTATATAGGATCACATGTCTCTATAGTCATTTCACAAGCCATGCCCCCCCCCCCCCACAGTTAGAATCACTCCCCTAGGCTCACATTTAACCAATTGATCACCCATAGGGTTAACCCCTTCCCTGCCAGTGTCCTTATTACAGTAACAGGGCATATTTTTAGCATTGATTACTGTAGTAATGTCACTGGTCCCCCCCCAAAAGTGTCAAAAATGTCAGATAGGGGTCCGATCTGTCCGCTGCAATGTCGCAGTACCGCAAAAAAATCTCCCTGAAATGATCACAGAGCTCCTGTGATCCTTCTATATAGGATCACATGTCTCTATGGTCATTTCACAAGCCACGCCCCCCCCAGTTAGAATTACTCCCCTAGGCTCACATTTAACCCATTGATCACCCACAGGGTTAACCCCTTTCATGCCAGTGTCCTTATTACAGTAACAGGGCATATTTTTAGCACTGATTACTGTAGTAATGTCACTGGTACCCCCCTAAAGTGTCAAAAATATCAGTTAGGGGTCCAATCTGTCCACTGCAATGTTGCATTCCTGCATAAAAAAAAAATCGCAGATCGCCGCCATTACTAGTAGAAAAAAAAAAACAATAAAAATGACATAAATCATTCTGGCAGTTAGTAGACGCGATAACCTTTGCGCAAACCAATCAAAATACGCTTATTGGGATTTTTTTTTTTTTTTACCAAAAATATGTAGCAGAATACGAATTGGCCTAAAATGTTAAAAAATTTAGATTTTTCAATTTTCTTTTTTTGAGAATGCTATATAGCAGAAAGTGAAAAATATTGTTATTTTTTTTCATAATTGTCGCTCTTTTTTTCTTTATAGCGCAAAAAAATAAAAATCACACAGGTGATCAAATACCACCAAAAGAAAGCTCTATTTGTCGGAAAAAAAGGACATCAATTTTATTTGGGTACAGCGTCGCACAACCGCGCAATTGTCCGTTAAAATAATGCAGTGCTGAATCGCAAAATAGGGCCTGGTCATTAAGGGGGCAAATCCTTCCGGTCTTAAAGTGGTTAAACAAGCTGTGTGTATTTATACGTATATACAGTATATATTATATATATATATACACACATACACACAAATTCACTTCCAGACCCCCTAACGTACATTTACATTACAGGTTTGAAGTGGTTTACTGGGATCATGGCTGAAGCAGTCAGCCATAACCCCGGTATTTTTGGGTTCTACATTGTGTTTTTTTTGCAATAAAATCATTAGAATGTATTTTTTTTCCAAAATATTGTGTTTAAAAAACTGCTTTACAAATACCATGTGACATGAAAAATTTCAATGACTGCCATTTTATTCTCTATGGTCTCTGCTAATAAAAATCTATATATAATTTTTGGGGGTTCTAAGTAATTTTCTAGCAAAAAATAATGATTTTGATTTGTAAACAAAAAGTATCAGAAGAAGACCTGGTTTTAAAGTGTGTATGTGTATGTGTGTGTGTGTGTGTGTGTGTGTGTGTGTGTGTGTGTGTGTGTGTGTATATATATATATATACACACACATACATACACACAGTATCCAAAAAAAAGTGAGTACACCCCTCACATTTTTGTAAATATTTTATTCTATCTTTTCATGTGACAACACTGAAGAAATGACACTTTGCTACAATGTAAAGTAGTGAGTGTACAGCTTGTATAACAGTGTAAATTTGCTGTCCCCTCAAAATAACTCAACACACAGCCATTAATGTCTAAACCGCTAGCAACAAAACTGAGTACACCCCTAAGTGGAAATGTCCAAATTGGGCTAAATTAGCCATTTTCCCTCCCCGATTAACACTCGTTAGTGTTACAAGGTCTCAGGTGTGAATGGGGAGCAGGTGTGTTAAATTTAGTGTTATCTTTTTCACTCTGGAAGTTCAGCATGGCACCTTTCTGAGGATCTGAAAAAAATAATTGTTGCTCTACATAAAGATGGCCTAGGCTCTAAGAAGATTGCCAATATCCTGAAACTGAGCTGCAGCACAGTGGCCAAGACCATACAGCGGTTTAACAGGACAGGTTCCACTCAGAACAGGCCTCGCCATGGTCAACCAAAGAAGTTGGGTGTACGTGCTCAGTGTCATATCCAGAGATTGTCTTTGGGAAATAGATGTTGCCAGCATTGTTGCAGAGGTTGAAGGGGTGGGGGGTCAGCCTGTCAGTGCTCAGACCATACGCCGCACACTGCATCAAATTGGTCTGCATGGCTGTCGTCCCAAAAGGAAGCCTCTTCTAAAGATGATGCACAAGAAAGGCTGCAAACAGTTTGCTGAAGACAAGCAGACTAAGGACATGGATTACTGGAACAATCTCCTGTGGTCTGATGAGATAAACTTGCAGCTCCTCTGTGTCTCAGCAATGGGTCAGCTTTGTGGAAAGAAGAGCTGGGAGTAGATAGGAAAACCTCCATTACAGTGTTTGAAGGAGACTTTGGGGGAACCCAATCTGGTCGCCAGTGAGAGGAAGCGTTTGGATATGATCGGTCCTTTCCTGCCACTGTTTTCAATATACTCTGGGCATGTTTTGACCCTGTGGGGTCTGTCTAGTTGGTAAGAGTACCCTATTATACTGCTCGGTGGTGGTCTTTCCTGTTTTGCACCCCTCCATATCTACAGTTTATGTGGACTCTGCCAGTACACTTGGGACTTGCTTTTTCCTGTTTACCAGCATTTCTTGTGTACTTTGGACTAGTGCGACACCATTCCATACCATTTTATCGAAGATATAGTTCTCTTGTCTTTTTGTGTCAGCTGCTTTCCTTTAATAGAGTTTCTGGTATTGACTATAATGGTTTTTATATATGTTATTACCAATGATCATAGCGCAGCAATTTTACCACATTTATCCACTCACAACAGGCCTCGCCATGGTCGACCAAAGCAGTTGAGTGCACGTTTTCAGCGTTATATCCAGAGGTTGTCTTTGGGAAAGAGATGTATGAGTGCTGCCAGCATTGCTGCAGAGGTTGAAGGGGGGGGGGGGGGGGGTCAGCCTGTCAGTGCTCAGACCATACGCCGCACACTGCATCAAATTGGTCTGCATGGCTGTCGTCCCAGAAGGAAGCCTCTTCTAAAGATGATGCACAAGAAAGACTGCAAACAGTTTGCTGAAGACAAGCAGACTAAGGACATGAATTACTGGAACCATCTCCTGTGGTCTGATGAGATAAACTTATCTGGTTCAGATGGTGTCAAGCGTTTGTGGCGGCAACCAGGTGAGGAGTACAAAGACAAGTGTGTCTTCCTACAGTCAGGCATGGTGGTGGGAGTGTCATGGTCTGGGGCTGCATGAGTGCTGCCGGCACTGGGGAGCTACAGTTCATTAAAGGAAACCATGAATGCCAACATGTACTGTGACATACTGAAGCAGAGCATGATCCCCTCCCTTCAGAGACTGGGCCGCAGGGCAGTATTCCAACATGATAACGACTCTAAACAAACCTCCAAGATGACCACTGCCTTGCTAAAGAAGCTGAGGGTAAAGGTGATGGACTGGCCAAGCATGTCTCCAGACCTAAAGCTTATTGAGCATCTGTGGGACATCCTCAAACAGAAGGTGGAGGAGCGCAAGGTCTCTAACATCCACCAGCTCCATGATGTTGTCATGGAGGAGTGGAAGAGGACTCCAGTGGCAACCTGTGAAGCTCTGGTGAACTCCATGCCCAGGAGGGTTAAGGCAGTGCTGGAAAATAATGGTGGCCACACATTGACAAAATATTGACACTTTGGGCCCCATTTGGACATTTTAACTTAGGGGGTGTACTCACTTTTGTTGCCAGCGGTTTAGACATTAATGGCTGTGTGTTGAGTTATTTTGAGGGGACAGCAAATTTACACTGTTATACAAGCTGTACACTCACTACTTTACATTGTAGCAAAGTGTCATTTCTTCAGTGTTGTCACATGAAAAGATAAAAGAAAAGCTACAAAAATGTAAGGTGTGTACTTACTTTTGTGAGATACTGTATGCACTTGTTTTTTCCTGCAGGAGGTGGAGCCTCTCTCTCTCTCATGTGACCTTTGTGGAAGAGGATTTGGGAAATAAATTCAAGCAACAACTTAAACCGCATTTTTTCATTTACCCTCCGTGGGTACTTGTAAATGTCTTCTCATGTCTTTTGATTTTAAAATATTTTGGCTTAAATATTGTAGATCCTTTTTTTCCTCTCAAGCAAAAGCTTTTTATTGAGCAAAAGAAAACAGAGCATACATGGCCCAGAGCAAAATAAAATCAGAAGTACTGCAAGTATTAACAATTGTGCATTCAACACAGTTTACATCCATTTACATATACTAGTCTTCATCCTATCTCCATTTACAAACCATTTTTTTTTTTTTTTTAACCACTTGCCGACTGCCGTCAGTAGATTTACTGCGGCAGTCAGCCCCTCACAGGCAAAGTGACGTATATTAACGTCACTAGCCTGTGAGGCTCTGGGGAGCGAGCACGCGCCGCTGGTGGCGCGCTCCCGCTCCCGCACGGTCACGGACCCCCCCGCGCGTGTGACCGGCGGACCCGATGTCCGCCGCTCACTCTGCGATCGTCGGGGGAGAGGGAGAAAGGCAGGCAGCTTGTGTAAACAAGCCGCCTGTCATTCTCCCTGGTGTAGAAACACTGATCATACGGTTCTACTATGTAGGACCGTTGATCAGTGTAACTACACCTCAAGCCACAGCCAATCACAGTTAGAATCACGCCCCTAGGGACACACACAGCCCCTCCCTCTCAAATAAAGTTAACCCCTTCACTGCCAGTGTATTTTTTACAGTAACAGTGCATATATATATATATATTTATAGCACTGATTACTGTAGAAATGTCACTGGTAACCCCAAAAGTGTCAAAAATGTCAGTCAAGGGTCCGATTTGTCCGCCGCAATGTCACAGTACCGCAAAAAAAATCTCAGATCGCCGCCATTACGCGTTAAAAAAAAAAACAACAAAAATGACAAAAATCTTTCCCTTAGTTAGTAAACGCAATAACTTTTGCGCAAACCAATCAAAATACGATTTTTGCGATTTTTTTTTACCAAACATATGTAGCATAAAACAAATTGGCCAAAAATGTTAAAAAAATTTGATTTTTACTTTTTTTTGGGGGGGGAATTTCATATAAAAAAATGTGAAAAATATTGTTATTTTTGCAAAATTGACGCTATTTTTTGTTTATAGCGCGTGATCAAAAAAATCGCACAGGTGATCAAATACCACCAAAAGAAAGCTCTGTTTGTGGGAAAAAAAGGATGTCAAATTTATTTAGGTACAGCGTCGCACGACCGCGCAATTGTCCATTAAAGTCACGCAGTGCCGAATCGCAAAATACCCCCTGGTCAGGAAGGGGGTAAAATCTTCTGGGGCTTAAGTGGTTAAGAATCACCATAGAGTCACTTCAGGTTCAACACCATTGAGTCATCAAATATGCAGTTTGGTGGCCTCTCCCCTATAGAAGTGTACTACTGTCCCCACAGGGCTTGCTGTGGGATGACTTGTTGAGCCTCCTCGGATTACCTGCAAACAGTCACTTAGGGTACAGTTCACAGATTCATCCTTACTCCCTATGGCATGTCACTCAAACAGTCCAGGGGTTTTGTTTTTTGGTATGTTTTGTGGAACTTGGATGGGAAAAGGGAATAGTGGGATACTCCAACTTGAACTATTTACAATTGATAAGGACAACTCACTTGACCTCACCAGGATTACTTGCAGTGGCGGCTGGTGCTCAAGATTTTTTTTTGGGGGGGGGGGGGGCGCAAAAAGAAAAATGTAATAGGTATTGCTTTGCGGCAAAAAATGCGGTAAAAAAATTGCGTGACTTTGAGGTCATGGTACAGGCATGGCACAGGTGATGGTATAGGTATGGCACAGGTGATGGTATAGGCATGGCACAGGTGATGGTACAGGCATGGCACAGGTGATGGCACAGGTGACGGTATTGGCATGGCACAGGCGACGGTACAGGCATGGCACAGGCGATGGTACAGGCATGGCACAGGCGATGGCATAGGCATGGCACAGGTGACGGTACAGGCATGGCACAGGTGACGGTATAGGCATGGCACAGGCATGGCAAAGGTGATGGTATAGGCATGGCACCGGTGATGGTACAGGCATGGCACAGGTGATGGCACAGGTCGGCTTCAATCACTTACCTTCTGACGGCGGCAGGATTCCGGGAACCGTCCACGGCGCTGCTCGTCTCATCCTCTTCAGTCTTCTGTCTTCCGATCAGTCCAGGTAGCGGGAAGCGGTGACGGTGCGTGACTGACGCACGCACCAGCACCGCCCCCATTGCGACGTCAGCGATCGGATGTCCTGGATGATGATTGGTCCAGGCTGGAGACTGGACCAATCACAGCCAGGATATCACGAAGGTGGGGGTGGCCAAGAGCTCTTTTATATTCTGTAGACACCCTGTGATAGACTTACTATGAGACAGAGGCGTAACTAGAACCTGCAGGGGCCCCGATGCAAGAAACCATGAAGGCCTCCCCGGACCCCTGGCAGGGGACCTTCCCATCAAGCCTGGGGTGCTTCCCATTGATCCTGGGGCCCTTTACTCTCGTTGTGGGGCCCTTTATTACAGTCCCACAGCGGGATCCTTTCACAAGTTCTGCAGTGGGCCCCCTTCCTGCCATCTTGGGGCCTCCCCACGGTGGTGGAATTCCAGGGCCTGGTTGCAAGTGTGACCTTTGCAATCCTGGAAGTTCACCCACTGGTGTCAGTAGTTTTTATTTTTTGGTATTTGAATTGTATAATTTTTTATCACACAATGTGACTGACTATGACTCTGTCCATTCTGAAAAGGAAGGAGCTGGTAAATTACATATTTACCGACCCCCTTACTGGTTCTCTATTGTGACACATCCCCTGCAGCAGCCGGGAAGCACACAGGGGCCCAGAGACAGCAGAACACAAGTGAACTGTATAGGGGGGAGCAGTGGGGGCAGCATACAGAGGAACCAATTTCCTCCTGCAGCTAAGGGAGGAAAAAGGTGGACAGTGATTTCTCTACAAGCTGCCCCTCCTATCCAGGTGCACAGGGGAGCTGCACAGGCCCCCTGGAGCATGGGAGTCGAGTTGCAATTGTAACCCCTGTAGTTACACCCCTGCTATGAGAGGTTTTCCATGCCAAGTATGTCGGATTAACGGGACGAATATATCTTAGGGCTCTTTCACACGGCCGCTCCGTGTGTCCACAAATCATCCTATTTTTTGCGGATGATTTGCGGACATAATGTAAGTCTATGGCATTGCGGATGTCAGCGGAATACCATCCGCTGACATCCAATTTTCCTCTTTTCAGTTCTGTTCCTTTTTTTGGAACGGAACAGAACCCTATTTTTCCTCCGTTCAAAAAAACAGAAAGGAAGGAAAATCGGATGTCAGCGGTGTCATCCGCTGACATCCGCAATCCCCATAGACTTCCATTAAGTCCACATATCATCCGCAAACAGATGGGATGATATGCGGACATACAGAGCGGATGACACAAATGTCATCCGCTCCGTGAAAAAAAAAAAGTCCCGCAGTGGAGCGACCGTGTGAAAGAGCCCTTAGGGTTCTATTCTTTACTGAAATATTCAAGAACAACAAAAAAAAGGGCATGAGAAGAAGACATTTACCCATAGAAGATAAATGAAACAAATGCAGCTCAATTTGTTGCAAATATTTGTTTTAGGCCCCATGCACACGGGGCGTTAGAAAAAACGTACGTCAAAGTTAGTTCTGACGCCGGAAAAAGCAGCTGTAAAAACGTGCTTTCAGTAGCTTTTTCCATTGGCGTTATTGCACGTTTTGCCACGTTGCTTTTAGCAGCGTTTTTTTTTCTTCCATTCAAAATCAATGGTTCCCTATGGGAGCCTATTGATTTGAATGGAGGTCGCACCGCAACACCGCAAGTCGGATCCGACTTGCGGGGCGACTTGCGCTGTGAGAATCTTGAGGGGGAACTCCACGCCAAAATGGGAAAAAAACGGCGTGGGGGTCCCCCCCAGGGTTCCAAACCAGGCCCTTCGGGTCTGTTATGGAATTTGAGGGTAGCCCCATGCCGAAAAAACGGCATGGGGTCCCCCCCCCAAAATCCATACCAAACCCTTATCCGAGCATGCAGCCCGGCAGGCCAGGAAAGGGGAGGGGACGAGCGAGCGGCCCCACCCCCCCTGGACCACACCAGGCCACATGCCCTCAACATGGGGGGGGTGTTGGTGCTTTGGGGCAGGGGGAGCTCTGCACCCCCCACCTCAAAGCACCTTGCCCCCATGTTGATGAGGACAAAGGCCTCATCCCCACAACCCTGGCCGGTGGTTGTGGGGGTCTGCGGGCAGGGGGCTCATCGGAATCTGGAAGCCCCCTTTAACAAGGGGGCACCCCAGATCCCGGACCCCCTCCCTATGTGAATGGGTATGGGGTACACTGTACCCCTACCCATTCACCCCATAAAAGGCAGTGTATGGAAATAACGACAAGAGACGTTTTGGAAAGTTTATTAAAAATCTTCATCCGACTCTTCTTGTCTTCTCCTCTCCGGGGTCTTCTGCTCTTTTGCTGTCCGCCCTTCTTGTCTTCTCCTCTCCGGGGTCTTCTGCTCTTTTGCTGTCCCCCTCTTCTTGTGTTCTTGTCTCCGGGGTCTTCTGCTGTCCCCTCTTCTTTTCTTCTCCTCTCCGGTCTTCTGCTCTTTTGCTGTCGGCTGTCGGCTGTCTTCTTCCTCCGGTCCTCCTCCGACGACGTCTCCGCTGATTATGCCTATCTCCGGTCTCTTCAGCTTATTATATAGCCATTAGGGGCGTGGCCCCGATGACGTCATCTGGAGGCCCCGCCCCCTCATGTCACAGATGACGTCATATGTGACATGAGGGGGCGGGGCCTCCAGATGACGTCATCGGGCCCACGCCCCTAATGGCTATATAATAAGCTGAAGAGACCGGAGATAGGCATAATCAGCGGAGACGTCGTCGGAGGAGGACCGGAGGAAGAAGACAGCCGACAGCAAAAGAGCAGAAGACCGGAGAGGAGAAGAAAAGAAGAGAGGACAGCAGAAGACCCCGGAGACAAGAACACAAGAAGAGGGGGACAGCAAAAGAGCAGAAGACCCCGGAGAGGAGAAGACAAGAAGGGCGGACAGCAAAAGAGCAGAAGACCCCGGAGAGGAGAAGACAAGAAGAGTCGGATGAAGATTTTTAATAAACTTTCCAAAACGTCTCTTGTCGTTATTTCCATACACTGCCTTTTATGGGGTGAATGGGTAGGGGTACAGTGTACCCCATACCCATAGGGAGGGGGTCCGGGATCTGGGGTGCCCCCTTGTTAAAGCGGGCTTCCAGATTCCGATGAGCCCCCTGCCCGCAGACCCCCACAACCACCGGCCAGGGTTGTGGGGATGAGGCCCTTGTCCTCATCAACATGGGGGCAAGGTGCTTTGAGGTGGGGGGTGCAGAGCTCCCCCTGCCCCAAAGCACCAACACCCCCCCATGTTGAGGGCATGTGGCCTGGTGTGGTCCAGGGGGGGTGGGGCCGCTCGCTCGTCCCCTCCCCTTTCCTGGCCTGCCGGGCTGCATGCTCGGTTAAGGGTCTGGTATGGATTTTGGGGGGGACCCCATGCCGTTTTTTCGGCATGGGGCTACCCTCAAATTCCATAACGGACCCGAAGGGCCTGGTTTGGAACCCTGGGGGGGACCCCACGCCGTTTTTTTCCCATTTTGGCGTGGCGTTCCCCCTCAAGATTCCAACAGCGCAAGTCACCCCGCAAGTCGGATCCGACTTGCGGTGTTGCGGTGCGACCTCCATTCAAATCAATAGGATCCCATAGGGAACCATTGATTTTGAATGGAAGAAAAAAAAACGTATAACGTGGCTTAACGCACGTTAAGCAATGTTATAGCAAAGTTATTCAGCTTTTAGCAGCGTCAGGCGTTTTTAACGCTGGTCCTCAGAACGCGCAGGTGGTGGGTTCTTGTTGCAGCCTAAAAACGTCTAAGCCACTTACAGCTCAAAAACGTCTGAGTGTGCATGAGGCCATAGAATAACATGGAGGGGCGTTTTTAGGCTGCAAAAAGAAAACGCCTGACGCTGCTTACAGCGGCGTTAAAAACGTCCCGTGTGCATGGGGCCTTAATGTTATTGTTTTTAAATGATTTGTTGTTTGGTTCCCTCTAGTGGACAATATTAGTATTATGGTCTTCATCTTTGTCAGCTCCCTAAACATCAGAGATGCATGAATCTTAACTTATTTACTCAGAATGTCTTGGACCATATGTATATATAAAGGTCTGAGGAAAAATATGGATTTAAACACTGAAACTGATCCGTCTGCAAAATTAAAAAAAAAAAAAACAGACCAGTTTTAACCACTTAAGCCCCGGAAGATTTTACCCCTTCCTGACCAGGGGTTTTTTGCGATTTTTTACTGCTTGATTTTAACGGACAATTGCACGGTTGTGCGACGCTGTACCTAAACGAATTTCACGTCCTTTTTTCCCCACAAACAGAGCTTTCTTTTGGTGGCATTTGATCACCTGTGCGATTTTTTGATCAGTCGCTATAAACAAAAAAAGCGTAATTTTTGCAAAAATAACAATATTTTTCACTTTTTTTTTTATATGAAATTCCCCCCAAAAAAAATGTAAAAATCAAATTTTTTTAACATTTTTGGCTACATATGTTTTAAAAAAAAAAAAGAATCGCAAAAAGCGTATTTTGATTGGTTTGCGCAAAAGTTATCGCGTTTACTAACAAAGGGAAAGATTTGTCAATTTTGGTGTTTTTTTTTTTTAAAAAGTAATGGCGGCGATCTGCGATTTTTTTTGCGGTACAGCGACGGACAGATCGGACCCTAGACTGACACTTTTGGGGGTACCAGTGACATTACTGCAGTAATCAGTGCTATATATATATATATATATATATATATATATATATATATATATATATATATATATATATATATATATATATATATATGCACTGTTACTGCAAAAATGACACTGGCAGGGAAGGGGTTAACTGTATTGGAGAGGGAGGGGTTAAGTGTGTCCTAGGGGCGTGTTTCTAACTGTGCAGGGACAGGTCTCCTAGTGTAAAAACAAAGATCAACGGTTCTACATAGTAGTACCGTCTGATCTTCATTTTTACACAGGGGAGAATGACAGGCGGCTTGTTTACATAAGCCGCTCTGTCTTTCTCCCGCTGTACCGGCGATCGTAGTGTGACCGGCGGACATCGGGTCCGCCAGTCACACTCCCGCACTCCTCCGTGAACGAGCCGAGGCGGGCGCGCGTTTGCCCGCTATTGGCTCTAAAAGGAGTGACAGGCTAGTGACGTTAATTAACGTCACTCTGCCTGGCCGGGGATGACCGCCGCAGTAAATTTACTTGCGGCGGTCGGCAAGTAGTTAAGGAGATCCGTTTCATCCATAACTTCTCAGAACTTCATACACCTAAACAAGACAGCAATTATGGATTTAAAAACTGAAGCAGATCGCCCTTAAACTAAAACTGGTCATTTTAAATGTTGCAGACTGTTTAAAGGGAGATCACTTTAGTGTTTGAATCCATAATGTCTCAGACCTTCATACACATGGACTAGACTTCTGAGTAATATGTCAAGTTCCATTCATTTCTGATGCCCACAGATCTAACAGATGAAATTGGATATTTAGTCATGGAGGATCAAGGACCATATAGGCCAGTGATGGCAAACCTTGGCACCCCAGATGTTTTGGAACTACATTTCCCATGATGCTCATGCACTCTGCAGTGTAGATGAGCATCATGGGAAATGTTCCAAAACATCCGGGGTGCCAAGGCTCGCCATCACCGATATAGGCTATGATAAAAATAAAGTTATCCACACCGATTGGCAGACATTTGGGAAAATATCATAAAAATTACACGAAAGTGGTCCGCTTTGCAGCATTGGAGAATCCCAGGGTAGGTGAGTTTGACGAAATTGGAGATTTACTGCAGCAGGCAGCCGCTCCTGGGCATTCCAACGTAGTACTACGTCCCTCGCTCAGTAACTGGGGGGGGGGGGGGGGTGTCAAGCCACTGCTGCCTTATTAGCGGCCCTAAATGTCCACATCCATGAAATACATCTTGCATTCCTCTATCCCAGAATGACATTTACACATAAGGGACTGTCTAGGGGTGCAGAATTTTCTACTTTAGTTTCATGCAGCTGAATGCAGTGCAGGAATGCTGAGATTAATGCATTTGCATGAACCTAATATATAGAATACGGCTGCATTCAGGTCCATAAAATACTGTAGACTGTTTACGACACTTTTCACGTCCATGAGGCCAAATTGGTACACCCAAAAATAAAAATAAAAACCCCAATAAATAATAAAAAAACCCAATAATAAAAAAACCCCAATAAAAAAAAACACCCAATAATAAAGAAAACACCCAATAATAAAGAAAACACCCAATAATAAAGAAACACCCAATATAAAAAAAAAAAACCCAATAATAAAGAAACACCCAATATAAAAAAAAACCCAATAATAAAGAAACACCCAATATAAAAAAAAATCAATAATAAAAAAAACACCCAATAATAAAAAGAAAACACCCAATATAAAAAACACCCAATAATAAAGAAAACACCCAATAATAAAGAAAACACCCAATAATAAAGAAAACACCCAATAATAAAGAAAACACCCAATAATAAAGAAAACACCCAATAATAAAGAACCCCCACACACATTATTGCAACTACTACAAGTTTGTCTTTATTTTAGCTTCCTATAATCTTCTCCATAGCAGGTTCCCAGAGGGAGGGTCAGCACTGGAAGGCTTTATTTGCAGGGGACACATTTGGTTTTGTTACTCCCCTCTAGAAACACTAATCCAGGCTTTACAGAAACAGCCAATCATACACATATCGATGCACGCCTGGTGTGGTGCCCTTATGGCACATATCATGGAACAGGACTTCCACATTTATAATATATTCACTCAGTCACTGTCAGAAACTGAAAATTGCAAACAATTCTAGATAAAGTATTTAATGATGATATTTTGGACCAGCAAGATAAACTTTGCAAATAGACATACATATAGAGGAGCACTTTAGCCTGTAAGGATTGGGTTGCAGGGGACACATTGGGTCTTATCACTCCCTTCCAGAAATGTGAATCCAGGTTTACAGAAACAGCCAGTGATACACTGCTGGGTGCAAATCCGGTCTGGGTCCCTTTCACCACATGGAGAGTCACAGGCACTTCCACACTCATTATATACTTGATCTGGTGGGCACTCAGCGTCAGGAACTGAACAATTTAAACAAAACAAATTATTGATGATATTGTGGACCAGCAAGATAACTTTTCAAATAGACATACATATAGGAGAGCACTTTAACCTGTAAGGGTTGGGTTGCAGGGGACACATTGGGTCTCATTACTCCCTTCCAGAAACGTTTCCCGAAACGTAAATCCAGGCTTACAGAAACAGCCAGTGATACACTGGTCGGAGCAGAACAGGTGTGGGTCCCTTTCGCCACATGGAGAGTCACAGGCACTTCCACACGCCACATATACTTGATCTGGTGGGCACTCAGTGTCAGGAACTGAACATTTTAAAACAAAAAAATAAAATTGATGATATTGTGGACCAGCAAGATAAAAAACTTTTGCAAATAAAGACATACATATAGAGGAGCAAAAGAGACATGCATACAGGAGAGCACTTTAACCTGTAAGGGTTGGGTTGCAGGGGACACATTGGGTCTCATTACTCCCTTCCAGAAACGTGAATCCTCGCTTACAGAAACAGCCAGTGATACACTGGTCGGTGCACTCCGGGTCTGGGTCACTTTCACCACATGGAGAGTCACAGGCACTTCCACACTCCTCATATACGTGATCTGGTGGTGGGCACTCAAGAACTATAAAATTTTAAAAAATAAAAATTATATATTTTGTGTATGATATTTTGGACCAGAAAGATAAAAAAAAAAAAACTTGCAACTAGACAAAAGTGAGTACACCCCTCACATTTGTGTTAATATAATCTATCTTTTCATGTGACAACACTGAAGAAATGACACTTTGCTACAATGTAAAGTAGTGAGTGTACAGCTTGTATAACAGTGTAAATTTGCTGTCCCCTCAAAATAACTCAACACAGCCATTAATGTGTAAACCGCTGGCAACAAAAGTGAGTACACCCCTAAGTGGCAATGTCCAAATTGGGCTAATTAGCCATTTTCCCCTCAGTATCATGGGACTCCTAAGGCCCGTACACACGTACCGATCGTCGGCCGAAAAGCGTCGGCCGACAACTGATCTGCCGATTGTAGGCTTGTTAGTATGATGCCTCCGACAGCAGTCAGCGCACATTCTGCCGACAAGAATCTGTCATGCAAGCCATGCAAGCATTAAAATTTTTGTATGCCGACACCAGAGCGGCCGATTGTTCGCCAGTCAGTACAGATTTCGGCCGACAGACCGCAGATTTGCAATACTGGGCATGCTCAGAAAAGAAAAAATACAGGGAAAGTTAAACATTACATGACATCACTTCTGCAGTCGGCGGACAAAATTCTTGTGCTGTCTTTTGCACTTTTCAACAGACACCGACAGCCCTGGACAAAAGACGGCCGATCGTTCGCCGACGATCGGTACGTGTGTACGGGGCTTTAGTGTTACAAGGTCTCAGTGTTATCACTCGCACTGGTCGCTGGAAGTTCAACATGGCACCTCATGGCAAAGAACTCTTTTCTTCTTCAAAAAAAGGTTGCTCTACTTAACCACTTAAGCCCCGGAAGATTTTACCCCCTTCCTGTCCAGGGGGCATTTTGCGATTCGACACTGCGTGACTTTAATGGACAATTGCGCGGTCATGCAACGCTGTACCTAAACTAAACTAATTTGACGTCCTTTTTTCCCACAAACAGAGCTTTCTTTTGGTGGTATTTGATCACCTGTGCGATTTTTTGATCATGCGCTATAAACAAGAAAGCGTCAATTTTGCAAAAAATAATATTTTTCACATTTTTTTTTTTTATTTATATGAAATTTCCCCCCCCCCCAAAAAAAAGTGAAAATCAAAATTTAACATTTTCGGGCAATTTGTTTTATGCTACATATGTTTGAAAAATCTCAAAAAGCGTACTTTGATTGGTTTGCGCAAAAGTTATTGAGTTTACTAACAAAGGGAAAGATTTGTCATTTGTTGTTTTTTTTAACGCGTAATGGCGATCTGCGATTTTTTTGTGGTACTGCGACATTGCGGCGGACAGATCGGACCCTTGACTGACATTTGACACTTTTGGGGTTACCAGTGACATTTCTACAGTAATCAGTGCTATACATATGCACTGTTACTGTAAGATTACACTGGCAGGGAAGGGGTTAACTTTATTTGAGAGGGAGGAGTGGTGCGTGTCCCTAGGGGCGTGATTCTAACTGATTGGCGGTGGCTTGAGGTGTAGAACAGTGATCAACGGTCCTACATAGTAGAACCGTATGATCACTGTTTCTACACAGGGGAGAATGACAGGCGGCTTGTTTACACTAGCCGCCTGCCTTTCTCCCTCTCCGACGATTGCCGAGGGACCGGCGGACATCGGGTCCGCTGGTCACACGGGCGGGACCGCGCCTCCGGCGGCACGCGCTCGCTCCCCAGAGCCTCACAGGCTAGTGACGTATATATATACACGTCACTTTGCCTGTGAGGGGCTGACCGCCGCAGTATATGTACTTGCGG
This sequence comes from Pelophylax lessonae, assembly GCF_965119305.1. Lineage (NCBI taxonomy): Eukaryota > Metazoa > Chordata > Amphibia > Anura > Ranidae > Pelophylax > Pelophylax lessonae. The sequence goes on along the minus strand of NC_138779.1, from coordinate 214,019,806 downwards.
CGGTCGGCAAGTGGTTAAAGATAGCCTAGGAGCCTAGGCCAGTGATGGCAAACCTTGGCACCCCCAGATGTTTTGTTGAGTAGTTGAGCATCATGGGAAATGTAGTTCCAAAACATCTGGGGTGCCAAGGCTACAAGATTGCCAAGCCCCTGAAACTGAGCTGCAGCATGGTGGCCAAGGCCATACAGCGTTTAACAGGACAGGTTCCACTAAGAACAGGACTCACCATGGTCGACTAAAGGAGTCAAGTGCACATGCTCATCATCATATCCAGAGGTTGCCTTTGGGACATAGAGGCATGAGTTCTGCCAGCATTGCGGCAGAGGTTCAAGAGATGGGGGGGGGGGGTCAGCCTGTCAGTGCTCAGACCATACGCTACATCAAATTGGTCTGCATGGCTGTCGTCCAAGAGGGAAGCCTCTTCTAAAAGATGCACAAGAAAGCCTGCAAACAGTTTGCTGAAGACAAGCAGACTAAGGACATGGATTACTGGAACCATGTCCTGTGCTCTGATGAGACCAAGATAAACTTATTTGGTGTCAGATGGTGTCAGGCGTGTGTGGCAGCAACCAGGTGAGGAGTACAAAGACAAGGGTGTTGCCTACAGTCAAGCATGGTGGTGGGAGTGTCATGGTCTGGGGCTGCCGGCACTGGGGAGCTACAGTTCATAGAGAACCATGAATGCCAACATGTACTGTGACATACTGAAGCAGAGCATGATCCCCTCCCTTCGGAGACTGGGCAGTATTCAAACATAACGACACCAGAACATGCCTCCAAGATAACCACTGCCTTGCTAAAGCTGTAGGTAAAAGGTGATGGACTAACCAAGCAAGTCTCCAGATTTGAACCCTATTGAGCATCTGTGGGGCATCCTCAAACGAAAGGTGGAGGAGTGCAAGGTCTAACATTCACCAGCTCTGTGATGTCATCATGGAGGAGTGGAAGAGGACTGCAGTGGCAACCTGTGAAGCTCTGGTGAACTCCATACCCTAGAGGGTTAAGGCAGTGCCGAAAAAATAATGGTGGCCACACAAATTTGACACTTTGGGCCCAATTTGGACATTTCCAATTAGGGGTGTACTCACTTATTGCCAGTGGTTTAGCCATAAAATGGCTGTGTGGAGTTATTTTGAGGGGACAGCAAATTTACCATTTCACTGTTATACAAGCTGTAGTAGATAGATGAGCACTTTAACCTGTAAGGGTTGGGTTGCAGGGGACATATTTGGTCTCATTGCTACCTTCCAGAAACGTGGATCCATGTTTACAGAAACAGCCAGGGATACACTTGTCGGTGCACAGAATGCCTGGATTCCTTTCGCCACATGGAGAGTCACAGGTACTTCTACACTCATATACTTGATCTGGTGGGCACTCAGGAACTGAACAATTTAAACAAAAAAGAAATATTATTGATGATATTGATGATATTTTGGACCAGCAAGATAAACTTTGCAAATAGACATACATATAGAGGAGCACTTTAACCTGTAAGGGTTGGGTTGCAGGGGACACATTGGGTCTTATTACTCCCTTCCAGAAACTTGAATCCAGGCTTACAGAAACAGCCAGTGATACACTGCTGGGTGCACTCCAGGTCTGGGTCCCTTTCACCACATGGAGAGTCACAGGCACTTCCACACTCCTTATACACTTGATCTGGTGGGCACTCAGGAACTATACATTTCAAAAAATAAGTTATATTTTGTGTATGCTATTGGACCAGAAAGATAAACTTTGCAAATAGACATACAGTATCCCACAAAAGGGAGTACACCTGTCAACATTTTTGTTAATATAATCTCTTTTCATGTGACAACACTGAAAAAATGACACTTTGCTACAATGTAAAGGAGTGAGTGTACAGATTGTATAACAGTGTAAATTTGCTGTCCCCTCAAAGTAACTCACACAGCCATTAATGTCTAAACCGCTGGCAACAAAAGTGATAAACACCCCTAAGTAAACATGTCCAAATTGGGCCCAATTAGCCATTTTCCCTCAGTATCATGGGACTCTTTAGTGTTATCGCTCTCACACTGGTCACTGGAAGTTCAACATGGCACCTCATGGCAAAGAACTCTTTTGAAGAAGAAAAAAAAAAAAAAAAAGTTGCTCTACATAAAAGATAGCCTAGGCCAGTGATGGCGAACCTTGGCACCCAAGATGTTTTGGAACTACATTTCCCCATGATGCTCAACTACTCTGCAGAGTGTATGAGAAATGTAGTTCTAAAACATCTGGGGTGCCAAGGTTTGCCATCACTGGCCTAGGCTATAAGATTGCCAAGCCCCTGAAATTGAGCTGCAGCACGGTGGCCAAGGCCATACAGCGGTTAACAGGACAGGTTCCACTAAGAACAGGGCTCACCATGGTCGACTAAAGGAGTTGAGTGCACATCGTCATATCTAGAGGTTGCCTTTGGGACATAGACGCACGAGTGCTGCCAGCATTGCTGCAGAGGTTCAAGAGATGGGGGGGGGGGGGGGGGGTCAGCCTGTCAGTGCTCAGACCATACGCCACATCAAATTGGTCTGCATGCCTGTTGTCCCAGAGGGAAGCCTCTTCTAAAGATGATGCACAAGAAAGCCTGCAAACAGTTTGCTGAAGACAAGCAGACTAAGGACATGGATTACTGGAACCATCTCCTGTGGTCTGATGAGACCAAGATAAACTTATTTGGTTCAGATGGTGTCAAGAGTGTGTGGCAGCAACCAGGTGAGAAGTACAAAGACAAGCGTGTCTTGCCTACACAGTCAAGCATGGTGGTGGGAGTGTCATGGTCTGGGGCTGCCGGCACTGGGGAGCTACAGTTCATAGAGGGAACCATAAATGCCAACATGTACTGTGACATACTGAAGCAGAGCATGATCCCCTCCCTTCAGAGACTGGGCTGCAGGGCAGTATTCCAATATGACACCAGAACACACCTCCAAGATGACCACTGCCTTGCTAAATAAGCCAAAGGCAAAAGGTGATGGACTAACCAAGCATGTCTCCAGACCTGAACCCTATTGAGCATCCTCAAACAAAGGTGGTGGAGTGCAAGGTCTAACATCCACCAGCTCCATGATGTCATGGAGGTGTGGAAAAAGGACTGCAGTGGCAACCTGGGAAGCTCTGGTGAACTCCATTCCCAAGAGGGTTAAGGCAGTGCTGACAAAATTGTGGCCACACAAAATTTTGACACTTGTGCCCAAATTTGGACATTTCCAATTAGGGGTGTACTCCCTTATTGCCAGCGGTTTAGCCATAAAATGGCTGTGTGGAGTTATTTTGAGGGGACAGCAAATTTACTATTTCACGGTTATACAAGCTGTAGTGTACAATCACTACTTTACATTGTAGCAAAAGTCAGTTCTTCAGTGTTGTCACATCACATGAAAAGAAGATATTTTACAAAAATGTGTACTTACTTTTGTGAGATAATATATATATATATATATATATATATATATATATATATATATATATATATATATATATATATATATATATATATATATATTATATATATATATATATATATAGATATAGAAGAGCACTTTAACCTGTAAGGGTTGGGTTGCAGGGGACACATTGGGTCTTATTACTCCCTTCCAGAAACATGGATCCAGGTTTACAGAAACAGCCAGGGATACACTGCTGGGTGCACTCCAGGTCTGGGTTCCTTTCGCCACATGGAGAGTCACAGGCACTTCCACACTCCTTGTATACTTGATCTGGTGGGCACTCAGTGTCAGGAACTGAACAATTGAAACAAAACAAAAAATTGATGATATTGTGGACCAGCAAGATAAACTTTGCAAATAGACATACATATAGGAGGAGCACTTTAACCTGTAAGGGTTGGGTTGCAGGGGACACATTGGGTCTCATTACTCCCTTCCAGAAACTTGAATCCAGGCTTACAGAAACAGCCAGTGATACACTGCTGGGTGCAAATCACATCTGGGTCCCTTCCGCCACATGGAGAGTCACAGGCACTTCCACACTCCTTATATACTTGATCTGGTGGGCACTCAGGAACTATAAAATTTCAAAAAACAAAAATTATATATATTGTGTATGATATATTGGACCAGAAAGATAACTTTGCAAATAGACATACAGTATCTCACAAAAGTGAGTACACCCCTCACATTTGTGTTAATATAATCTATCTTTTCATGTGACAACACTGAAGGAGGGACACTTTGCTACAATGTAAAGTAGTGAGTGTACAACTTTTATAACAGTGTAAATTTGCTGTCCCCTCAAAATAACTCACAGCCATTAATGTCTAAACCGCTGGCAACAAAAGCGAGAAAACCCCAAAGTAAACATGTCCAAATTGGGCCCAATTAACCTTTTCCCCCTCAGTATCATGGGACTTCGTGTCACAGGGTCTCAGGGTTATCGCTCTCACACTGGTCACTGGAAGTTCAACATGGCACCTCATAGCAAAGAACTATTAAAAAAAAAAAAAAAAAAAAAAGGGTTGCTCTACATAAAGATAGCCTAGTCCAGTGATGGCAAACCTTGGCACCCCAGATGTTTTTGAACTACATTTCCCATGATGCTCAACTACTCTGCAGAGCTTATGAGAATCATGAGAAATGTTGATCTAAAACATCTGGGGTGCCAAGGTTTGCCATCACTGGCCTAGGCTATAAGAAGATTGCCAAGCCCCTGAAACTGAGCTGCAGCATGGTGGCCAAGGCCATACAGCGGTTTAACAGGACAGGTTCCACTAAGAACAGGACTCACCATGGTCGACTAAAGGAGTTAAGTGCACGTGCTCATCATATCCAGGTTACCTTTGGGACAGACGCATGAGAGCTGCCATCATTGCTGCAGATGTCTAAGAGATTTGGGGGGGGGGGGGGGGTCAGCCTGTCAGTGCTCCAACCATACGCTACATCAATTTGGTCTGCATGGCTGTCATTCCAGAAGGAAGCTTCTTCTAAAGATGCACAAGAAAACCCACAAACAGTTTGCTGAAGACAAGCAGACTAAGGACATGGATTACTGGAACCATGTCCTGGGGTCTGGTGAGACCAAGATAAAATGTATTTGAAGCATGTGGTGCGGCAACCAGGTGAGGAGTACAAAGACAAGTGTGTCTTGCCTACACAGTCAAGCATGGTGGTGGGAGTGTCATGGTCTGGGGCTGCATGAGTGCTGCCAGCACTGTGGACAGTGGCGGAGCTAGACTTTTAAAACAGGGGTGGCTAGGTATTATTTTGGGGGTCAATATACAAAGTGTAATTTATTGTCAGATTCGTCCACCGCAATGTCGCAGTCCCTCTAATAATCGCTGCCATTACTAGTAAAGACAGGATACAGGTGGTGGTGATCAGAGGATACAGACAGGATACAGGTTTGCCCCCAATGATTATTGCAGAGTGCCACAGCAATGCCCCCAATGATTATTGCAGAGTGCCACAGCCTTGCCCCCAATGATTATTGCAGAGTGCCACAGTAATGCCCCCAATGATTATTGCAGAGTGAGACAGCAATGTCCCCAATGATTATTGCAGAGTGCCACAGTAATGCCCCCAATTATTATTGCAGAGTGACACAGCAATGCCCCCAATTATTATTGCAGAGTGCCACAGTAATGCCCCCAATGATTATTGCAGAGTGCCACAGCAATGCCCCCAATGATTATTGCAGAGTGCCACAACCTTGCCCCCAATGATTATTGCAGAGTGCCACAGTAATGCCCCCAATTATTATTGCAGAGTGAGACAGCAATGCCCCCAATGATTATTGCAGAGTGACACAGCAATGCCCCCAATTATTATTGCAGAGTGCCACAGTAATGCCCCCAATTATTATTGCAGAGTGCCACAGCAATGCCCCCAATTATTATTGCAGAGTGACACAGCAATGCCCCCAATTATTATTGCAGAGTGACACAGCAATGCCCCCAATTATTATTGCAGAGTGACACAGCAATGCCCCCAATTATTATTGCAGAGTGACACAGCAATGCCCCCAATTATTATTGCAGAGTGAGACAGCAATGCCCCCAATGATTATTGCAGAGTGAGACAGCAATGCCCCCAATGATTATTGCAGAGTGCCACAGCATTTGCCCGCAATCATTGCAGATTGCCAGCGTCCCCCCCCCCCCCCCCCGTGAGACCGGCTTACTTACCTCACGGATGGACAGTCATCACAGCAGCTTCTCATCGGTCCACGGCTCCCTGCATCTTCTCAGTCCTCCCGCCGGCGCCTCCTCGACCAATGGCACGGCGTTTGCCATTCGGCCAATCAGGAAGCGGGAGGACCAGCTCCCTGATTGGCCGGAGGAGGATCCATGTGACAATAGCGAAGTTTCATTCGCTATTGTCACAGAATGGGCGGGCTCGGCCTCGGGACGCACTGCTCTGCTGCTCCCTGACCCTGGCCGCCAGCTTAGAGGGATCAGCTGGTTCTGCGAACCGGCTGATCCCACCACTGCCTGTGATTCCTCCGCTGCCAGCCATGCACCTGTCCAGGATCGGGGTGGCAGGGACTTTTTCTGGGGTGTCAATTGCCACCCCAGCTAACCCTCTAGCTCCGCCACTGACTGTGGAGCTACAGTTCATTGAGGCAACCATAAATGCCAACATGTACTGTGACATACTGAAGCAGAACATGATCCCCTGGGCTGTAGGGCAGTATTCCAACATAACGACACCAGAACACACCTCCAAGATGACCACTGCCTTGCTAAATAAGCTAAAGGCAAAGGTGATGGACTAACCAAGCAAATCTCCAGACCTAAACCCTATTGAGCATCTGTGGGACATCCTCAAATAGAAGGTGGAGGAACGCAAGGTCTCTAACATCCAACAGCTCTGTGATGTCGTCATGGAGGAGTGGAAGAGGACTCCAGTGGCAACCTGTGAAGCTCTGGTGAACTCCCATGCCCAAGAGGGTTAAGGCAGTGCTGAAAAAATAATGGTGGCCACACAAAATTTTGACACTTGGGCCCAAATTTGGACTTTTCCCAATTAGGGGTGTACTCACTTATTGCCAGTGGTTTAGCCATAAAATGGCTGTGTTATTTTGAGAGGACAGCAAATTTACCATTTCACTGTTATACAAGCAGGTAGTAGATAGACGAGATAGAGAAGATAGCACTTTAACCTGTAAGGGTTGGGTTGCAGGGGACACATTTGGTCTCATTACTCCCTTCCAGAAACGCGAATCCAGGTTTACAGAAACAGCCAGGGATACACTGCTGGGTGCACATAATGTCTGGGTTCCTTTCGCCACATGGAGAGTCACAGGCACTTCCACACTCACTATATACTTGATCTGGTGGGCACTCGGTGTCAGGAACTGAAAATGTCATAAGTATTAAAATTATATTTTAAGACCAGCAAGATAAACTTGCAAATAGACATACATATAGAGGAGCACTTTAACCTGTAAGAATTGGGTAGCAGGGGACACATTTGGTCTCATTACTCCCTTCCAGAAACATGAATCCAGGTTTACAGAAACAGCCAGGGATACACTGGTCGGTGCACATAACATCTGGGTCCCTTTCGCCACATGGAGAGTCACAGGCACTTCCACACTCCTTATATACTTGATCTGGTGGGCACTCACTGTTAGGAACTGAAAATGTCAAACAAGTATTAATCATGAGATTTTTGACCAGCAAGATAAACTTTGCAAATAGGCATACACTATATTACCAAAAGTTATTGGGACGCCTGCCTTTACACACATGAACATTTAATGGCACACCTGTCTTAGTCCGTAGGGTTCAATATTGAGTTGGCCCACCCTTTTGCAGCTATACCAGCTTCAACTCTTCTGGGAAGGCTGTCCACAAGGTTTAAGAGTGTCTATGGGAAGGTTTGACCATTCTTCCTGAAGCGAATTTGTGAGGTCAGAGAAATTGATGTTGGGACGAAAAGGCCTGGCTCACAGTCTGCTCTTGAATTCATCCCAAAGATGTTCTATTGGGCTGAGGTCAGGACTGTGCAGGACAGTCGAGTTCCTCCACCCCAAACTCACTAATCTATGTCTTTAAGGAGCTTGCTTTGTGCACTGGCGTGCAGTCATGTTGGAACAGGAGGGGACCATCCCTAAACTGTTCCCACAAAGTTGGGACCATGAAATGGTCTTGGTATGCTGACACCTTAAGAGTTCCCTTCACTTGAACCAAAGGGGTCAAGCCAAACCCACACCATAATCGTCCCTCCACCAAATGATTTGGACCAGTTCACAAATTAAAGTCCATAAAGACACGGATGAGCGAGTTGGTGTGAAGGAACTTGACTGGCCTGCAGAGAGTGCTGACCTCAACCCAATAGAACACTTTTTTGGATGAATTAGAGTGCAGACTGTGAGCAAGGCCTTCTCATCCATCAGTGCCTCGCCTCACAATTGCACTTCTGGAAGAATGGTCAAATACTCCCATATACACTCCTAAACCTGGCGGACAGCCTTCCAGAAGAGTTGAAGCTGTTATAGGTGCAAAGGGTGGGCCAATTCAATATTGAACCCTACAGACTAAGACTGGGATGCCATAAAACGTTAAAATTTGCGTGTAAAGGCAGGCGTCCCAATACTTTTGGTAATATATATATATATATATATATATATATATATGCCTTCCCTAGGAAATTCCCGTAGCCGTCAGTATACATAGGAGAGAGTTCTTTGTACTGTGTGTAGTAATCACAGTCCTCTGCACAAGTATTGCGTCTTACGAAAGAATGAGTTTTAGCTCAATGAAACATGCATTTGGCCACCAAACAGCAGATATTGCAAATGACTTGCTTTTCCTACAATGTGATTCGATCTCAGTACGACCTGCTGCATCCAAGGAAAAGAAACGGACAAAGGCAGACTCAGAACTCATCTACATGGCACCGTTAAAGTTGTTGGAACGCGGAAGACATGCATGTGAAATGCAAAATAATAAACACACGTAGCACTTTCCTAGGTAGCTGCTTGGAGAGTATAGTTTTTTGGGTCATTCGGCTTACCAGAGAGAATGCCAGGTAAATTTATATTGTTCTCTGCCTACCAGAGAGTAGGATCCATTGGTAGGGTCTGCTGATGGTGCAGCTCAGCTTGTTTGAATGTTTCACACTGGTCCAAAAGAGGCATATTGGACATTGGGAGGAGACCTGACAAGTGAAGGCACAGGCATTGTTACAGCCCTGATGATTGGCAGAGAAAAATGCTTTAGTGCATTCTGGGTGACTGTATAAATGCCAAGGCCACATGTGCTCAGGGTCTTTAGCTGGAGAGCAGGGTCCCAGAGGGAGGGGGGCTGCCCCTCTGTAGAAGCTGCCTTGTGGCCTTGGGTGGTCGACTAGTAGAGAAGCTGAACCCAGATGTCCTGCAGAGCGGACGGGAAGGGAGACACTGGAAATGAGCAGATTGTGCCTACAGTGAGTACAGATCTTTGTCATGGTGCCCGTTTTGTGAGGGCCATCCCTTCAGTGGAAGGGTGTCAGTCAAGGTGATGCTAGAGAGTGTCCTGAAGTTAAAGTAGTTTGCATCAAGTCTGCTGCTAGAGAGCAAGGGGACTTCAATTCTTCCATACAAGTGGCAGTAGGTCAGCTTCCACAAATAACCTGGTGAGGCCAAGAGGGAGTTGTCCTTATCAACTGAATAGTTCAGCCAGGAGGTTCTTTTGTTGCACATCTACTATGAAGGGGCCTCCCAAAGTCACAGGGGACCCCTTGTACAGCTGCATAAATGTTATGCCCCATGGTATGCCCTACCAACCTCCCCCTTGGGTTACACCATCGTCCCCTTCTACAAGGGATATCATTTTTATACACACCTGGTACAGCATGTGTTAGTATGAAGGAAATGCCTGGAAAAGAAAAAAGGTAATTAACCAATATTAAATAAAATCAATATTCAAATATATTGAGACATACATAAATAAAAATGTATAGTTTTTTTTAAGGGGGTTTTTCAAAGCTCTATTTTAACCATTTATGGACCGCCCCACGTATATTTACTGCAGCAGGGCAGCGCAGCGCTTATTTGCTAAATCATTTACTTACAAGGGCTCTGGGGCAAGCGCCGCCGGCTGTCCAATCACAGCAGGAGCCAATCAGCAGGTCTGGTGGAACCGATGTCTGCCAGAAACCCAGCGATCGTTGGAGAGAGGCAGAACAGCGGTCTGCAAGTATGGAAGATGGAGATCTTGTGTGTCTGCTAAGCAGTAACACAGATCTGTCTTCCTACAGTGCAACCATCCCCCACACAGTTAGTAATCACTCCCAGGGAACACATTTAACCCTTTGATTGCCCCTGGAGTTAACCTCTTTGCCAGGGTCATTAGTACAGTGCATTTTTTTGTTTAGCACTGGTCACTGTATTGGCGTTACGGCTTGCTATAAAGTGTCAAGAGTTGTCTACCGCAATATCAGTCCCAAAAAAAAAAAAAAAAAAAAAAAAAAAATCACATTTTGTAGACGTGATAACTTGTGCAAACCAATCAATATACACCTATTGGGATTTATTTTTTTTTATATATTATACATACACCAAAAACCATGTAGCAAAATAACCATGTAGCAAAATACTTATTGGCCTAAATTGATGCATTTGATTTTTTTTTACATGTTTCTATAGGATGGGTTTTATAACAGAAAGTGAAAATAGTTTGTTTATAGCGCACAAAGAAAGCTCTATTTGTGGGGGGGGGGGGGGAGGCATCAATTTTATTTGGGTACAGCATCGCACAACTGCAAGTTAAATAAACGCAGTGCCGGATTGCAAAAAATGGCCTGGTCATATAGGAGGGCAAAACCCTCGGGGCTGAAGTGGTTAAACCCCCCCCCCCCCCCCATTTTATTTAGATCATATCAAAAATCATTAACAGGAAAAAAAAATATTATGCCCCCAATTATTTCCGACACAAAGGGTTGCCATAAAGTAGAACTAAAAAAAAGAAAAAAAAAAAAAATGCCCCTGCCAAATTGATCAACATTGCTAGGCGCTGGGAGATAACGAAACACATTTTATAATGTATTAGATCATTTTTAGATCAAAAGGAATTAACTTTGGCCTGTAAATAAGGGCTGTTTAACCACTTCAAGACAAAGTCCCAGTTCACATCTCAGAATTTTTCTGATCATAGAAACGCTCATCTCTGAAGTCTCAAAACGCCCAACAAGCAAAATCCCATTCATTTCAATGGCCCCTGTTCATATCTAAGCGTTTTTTCACCCGAAGCAAAACACCTGAGGCGCAAAAAAAAAATTCACAAGCTTCTTTTTTTTTTTTGACAGATTACAAGCATTTGTTAGATGTCAATGCCTGCCCAAAAAAAAAAAAAAAAAACCACCCTGGTGTGGATGGAGCCTAAGGGCTCTTTCACACGGGTGTTCCGATCAGATCCACCTGTCAGTTTTTTTGGCGGATCTGATCAGATGCCCCATTCATCCCTATGGGGCAGCGGAGACATGTCCGCTGACACCCGCATCCGATCCTGTCCGTGAAATCCGGACGGACGGAAACCCTATTTTACATCCGTCCTGGGGAATCGGAGTAGAGCGGACAGGCGGTCCGCTCTCATCCGATTCCCCATAGAGAGCAGCGGGGGCTGTGACACCTCCCTCTCCGCACTGCAAGCGGAGACGGAGCGGTCATCCGCCGGCTCAGTGGGGATCGGCGGATTGATCCCCGCTGAGCAGCACGGATCCGCCTACGGAGGCGGACCGTGTGAAAGAGCCCTTAGGGTCCTTCCACACGAAAAACCAGATCCTCCATGCATCCCTATGGGGCAGCGGAAACATGTCCGCTGACACCCGCATCTGATCCGGTCTGTGAAATCCAGACGGATGGAAACCCCATCCAGGAGATGGATAGGGAATAAAATGGCGGTCATTGCAATGTCACACAGTATTTGCAAAAGAAAAACCCCACACCTCTAGACAGTAAAGTTAGCCCAATTTTTTTTTTTTGTAAAATGGGGGGGGGGTTATTTTATACAATCTAAACCGACTACCAAAGCTTGGGGGAAGTTATATCACTCTCACTGACAATGATAGGGGGGGGGGGGGTAAACTCATCTTTTCCACTGACAGCAATGCTGGGGCACCATATGGACCTCGGAGGTGATCATTTTTACTGCAACTAACTTCTTATGCTCTGGCATCTCCCCCCCACCCGACCACAATCCAAACCCCCCATAGGGTTTGCTAGACAGTGAAATAGCCCTTTGTTTAAGTTTGGGGGTCCCTGGTCTAAAGCAGAGACTTCACCATGACAGATAATCCTGATCACACAGTGGAGCATTGTGCAATAGATCATGATTATTAATGATGGGTGATTGATGACACCTTGGATCTCAGGCAGAGGATATACTGAGCCGACTTCACTATAAAATCAGACTTTATAAATCACTTCTACTCACCAATTAGTACCAGCAGGAATCCAGAGGATGGCCCCATGATTACCAAAACTATCAATTTCCTGAAACAAAAAGAGAAAGGATGAGCACAGATGAGACCCAGACATGCAAATAGTATACAACAGGATTGTAATTATGCTCTGCAAAACAAACTGGGGCTATAATAGCTGCCTACTGGGAAGAAAATAAATAAAAAAAAAATAAAACACAAAAATATATATATATTTTTGTGTTTTATTTTTTTTTTTATTTATTTTCTTCCCAGTAGGCAGCTATATATATAAAAAAAATTTCCTCAAAAAATAAAATATAAAAAAAAAACTAATATATAATTAATAATAAAATACACATAAATGACATGTAATTTGTGTTTTTTTTTATATTATATATATATATATATTTTTTTTTTTTTTTTTTGCCTTAGATATACTTCATACGCACCCACCTTTACCTCTTTTTCACCCTGTGCTACATTACAGTGTCACTCATCCCCAGCAGCCCCTTTGCAACCACTTCCTGCCTACATGCACCCCAACAATGGCCACATGGTATTTCACAGGGCCAGTTTCCTGATGAGGACAGCAGTGGACCTTGCCCGTGTAAGGTTTGTAGTAACAGCCACTTCTACTCTATCAGAAGTCCATATGACAACACAGGAGCACAACTGGGAGACAGGGGCAGAGTGTTGTCACCCCCATAACAGGGGAACAAGGCCAACAACAGGGATAATTGTAATAAATTCTGCAGATTTAGAGATGGTAAAAGGGACTTTTGCCATTGCAAAACATACTTTTAACAAAAAAAAAAAAAAATTATGATATAAAGAAAGCTGCAAAAAACATTTAGATTATTAGATCTCAGGAATAATAAATTGATGAGTGAAGTCTTTGATAAGGAGTTAAAAAAAAATGAGGGCCTGTCTATAGACACACCACTAACCTGTGTGGTGTAGTAGCAGTCAGCAAGTCCTGTATCAGGTATGGCCGGGTTCAGGAGGATTCTATAGGATGAGGGGTGGAGGTGTGATTATATAGGAGATGGGTGCGTCACATTAATTAGTTCCCAGCTCTCTGCTTGTGGGATTTGCATGAAGTGCCAATGAGAAGCCCAGAGCACCGAACACTCAGCTCTATAATTAGTAGGTTGCAGGCTATGATGTCTCAATGTCATTTATTTGGGCTCCTCTTTGTGCTTGTATTAACCAGTTCTGGACCGGAAGGATTTACCCCCTAATGACCAGGCCATTTTTTGCAATTCGGCACTGCGTTACTTTTACGGAAATTTGCACGGTCGTGCGATGCTGTACCCAAATAAAATTGATGTCCTTTTTTTCCCACAAACAGAGCTTTCTTTTGGTGGTATTTGATCACCTGTGTAATTTTTATTTTTTGCGCTATAAACAAAAAAAGAGCGACAATTCTGAAAAAAAAATATATATATATATATATTTTTTCACATTCTGCTATATAACATTCCACCACCAACAAAATTAAAAATCAAAAATGTTCATCCTTTTAGGCCAATTTGTATTCTGCTCATAGGTGTGCACTCCAAATGTATTAAAACATGGATGGTGTTAGTAGGGCAGTGGACTTGTCAGTAGGGCAGAGGTTGGTGTCAGTAGGGCAGTGGACTTGTCAGTAGGGCAGAGGTTGGTGTCAGTAGGGCAGTGGACTTGTCAGTAGGGCAGAGGCTGGTATCAGCAGGGCAGTGGACAGTGTTAGTAGTTTTTTATTTTTTAATAGGAGCCCCATTGGGGGGCTTTGGTGAAATATCAGCAGGGGGAATCTGCGCCGCAAAGGGTTATTAGGGTGTGCCCAGGCACACCTGGCACACCCCCTGCGCACGCCTATGATTCTGCTACATATTTTTGGTAAGAAAAAAAATCGCAATAGGCTTATATTGATTGGTTTGCATCAAAAGTTATCGCGTCTACAAACTAGGGGAAAGATTTATGTCATTTTTATTTATTTATTTTTAGTAATTACTAGTAATGTTGATGTAGCCTGGTTGCAAGGCTAGTGTTGTTCAGACTGTTCTGTTGCTAAAGTTTCTACAAAGTACTGACTTGTTGAACTATGGGAGATGTAGTTCTGGGAGGAGCAAGGACTATGGATTGCCTGTGTGATTGGACTCTTCTCCCAGGGAGCAGTGGGACTCGCGGAGCCTGTTGGGAGTGTCTTTATAAAGGGGGCGGGACCAACTCTCGCTCTCTTGCCTCGAGGACAGCGGGCTGTGAGGAGGAATAGAGCTGCTGCAGAATGCAGAAGGATAGGCCAGAGGCCTAGCGGACAGACACCGGAGTCAGCGTGAGCGGTGTGTGTGAGGATCTCGGTGGTCGGCCGAGCGGAGAGACGCCCTGAGAGGCTGTGAGTGTCGCTGAGGAGAGCAGGACACTGCTGGAGTGGTGTAATTAACTACTTAAGCCCCGGAAGATTTTACCCCCTTCCTGACCAGGGTTTTTTTTGCGATTTTTTACTGCGTGATTATAACAGACAATTGCGCGGTCGTGTGACGCTGTACCTAAACGAATTTGGCGTCCTTTTTTTCCCACAAACAGAGCTTTCTTTTGGTGGTATTTGATCACCTGTGTGATTTTTTGATCATGCGCTATAAACAAAAAAAGAGCGTCAATTTTGCAAAAATAACAATATTTTTCACATTTTTTTAAATGAAATTCCCCCAAAAAATTTAAAAATCTGAATTTTTTAACATTTTCGGCCTATTTGTTTTATGCTACATATGTTTGGTAAAAATAAAACGCAAAAAGCGTATTTTGATATGTTTGCGCAAAAGTTATTGCGTTTACTATCAAAGGGAAAGATTTTTGTCATTTTTGGTGTTTTTTTTTTTAACAAGTAATGGCGGCGATCTGCGATTTTTTTTTTTGCGGGACTGCGACATTGCGAAGCACAGATCGGACCCTTGACTGACATTTTTGACACTTTTGGGGGTACCAGTGACATTACTACAGTAATCAGTGCTATACATATGCACTGTTACTGCAAAAATGACACTGGCAGGGAAGGGGTTAACTGTATTGGAGAGGGAGGGGTTAAGTGTGTCCTAGGGGCGTGTTTCTAACTGTGATTGGACATGGCTACTAGTGTAAAAACAGAGATCAACGGTCCTACATAGTAGAACCGTCTGATCTCCATTTTTACACAGGGGAGAATGACAGGCGGCTTGTTTACATTAGCCGCCTGCCTTTCTCCCTTCCCGGCGAACGATCGCGAGTGACCAGCGGACATCGGGTCCCCCGGTCACACGCACTGACTTGTTAGGGAACGAGCCGGGGCGGGCGCGCGCTTGCCCGTTATTGGCTCACAAGCCAGTGACAGGCTAGTGACGTACGGGTACGTCACTTTGCCTGGCTGGGGCTGACCGCCGCAGTATATATACTTGCGGCGGTCGGCAACCGGTTAAGAAGAAGGCAACCGCACACCAACTTGAGAGTGATAGTAGATGATAAAAACCATTTATTGAAAATCCATAAAATCCAAAACGACAAACCAGTGACAGGAAGGTAAAAAACAGTTGACGCGTTTCACAAAACTATGTTCGCTTAGTCATAACCGTGTGGATACATGTGGAGATGCCAACTAAATAATTAAACTGCAGCCAAAAGACCGGAAAAACCAATCAACGTTAATTGGGTAAGTGAAAGGCTGCTAACCATGAGAGCTAATTGCAACATGGGCTTCTGGCAAGAATCTTTTTTCACACATGGAAGAAAGAAGAGTGAACCCCACATGAAAAAGAGAAAGAAAAGCAGAAACAAAAAAAAAACAGTAAAATAATAAAAAAACAATCCAAAAAGAAGAAAGAAAAAGACAAGAAATAAAGAGAAAGAAATTCTTTTTGGATTGTTTTTTATTATTTTACTGGTTTTTTTTTTTGTTTGTTTGTTTCTGCTTTTCTTTCTCTTTTTCATGTGGGGTTCACTCTTCTTTCTTCCATGTGTGAAAAAAGATTCTTGCCAGAAGCCCATGTTGCAATTAGCTCTCATGGTTAGCAGCCTTTCACTTACCCAATTAACGTTGATTGGTTTTTCCGGTCTTTTGGCTGCAGTTCTATTATTTAGTTGCCAAGGGGCACGGTCTAATCATCCCATTGTCCTGAAGCTGTTGATGAAAGGAGTTAGGGATACCCCCACCACCCTTAACGTAAAGGAGTCCTTAAACAATGAGGGGAGAAGGGAGAGAGCTACCGCCACGTAATCTTGTTATAGCCTAGGCCATCTTTATGTAGAGCAACAATTCTTTTTTTCAGATCCTCAGAGAGTTCTTTGCCATGAGGTGCCATGTTGAACTTCCAGTGATCTGCACTTTCCCCGATATATTGGAATTGGCCCCTGAGGTTACCGATATTGTCGATATTTCGGGAAAGTTCTTGTACCGAAGTGATCCCTGCAGCTAGAGGCATCACCCCGGTACCGGCGTCCATAGCCGACGGTCGGCTGTCTTGTAATGACAACCGATGCGGCTGAGAAGCCACTCAGCTGTCATTACAAGGAGCGGGAGGGGACGTCCCCCCCCTCCCACTGCCTTTTGTGGCTCGCCCGGGTCTCCCATCCAACCGGAAGTCCCGGGCATCCTACCTCCACCGCCGCCAAAGAGAAGACCCGATCAAAGCCACTTTCGGCTCTGATAGGGTCTCCATGTAAAAATCCCGGAAGTGATGTGATCGCCATATTAAAAAAACTGACAGCATTCAAAACAGTCAAACTCGCCGTTGAATGCTTTTCAGTGCCAAGGAGGGGTTTGGGGTCTTTTAGACCCCCAGAACCCTCCACAAGGAGTACCTTGGGAAAAAAGTAAAATAAAAAAACATTTTTTTTTTGCATGTCCGAAAATATCGGCCGATATCGATATCCGATGACCAAAATATCGGTTTTGGTATCGGCATTAAAAAAACGATATTGGTGGATCACTAGTATATATACACACATATACACACACACACATTTTTAATTGAATAAATGTTTTTATTTGCATATTTTTGTTACAAATAATGACACTGTATATACTGTGTATATATATATATACACACACAGTATAAGTACCAGCGTCTTTATATTAGCACCCTGTAATCCTGGATAAGGCTTAAGCTTCATGGTTTTTTAACAGGGGGGCAGTCCCTGGGAAGGACGCAGCGGGTCTTATCATCGTCACCCAGTAACACAAATCCGGGTTTACAGAAACAACCTCTGATACATTGCATGGTGCACGCGCGTTCTTTTTTATAGTTGCTGCAGGTATCAGGACAGGCGCTCCCGCAGCCAGTGTACGCTTTGTTCCCTGTACAGGCTCTACATTCCTCTTCTTTGACGCAGCCTCCCATTCCATCAGCCAGGTAGCCCTTCTTGCAGAAACATCCCTTCACACACTGCTTAGTACATAACCGAGGGGGGACAGGATTGCTGCAGTTTGCTGGGCAGGCAGTCCCACAGGATCTGTATTCTTGATTTTCTGGGCATTTTGAGTAAGTGTCTGAAACTGCAAAGCAAGCAAAGAAAATGTTGTTATATACTTGCAAGAGAAAGCTGCATTTGGCAATACAACATACACCTCCAAACAGAACAGCATTCCTGTCCATTGGGATTTTTTTCAAAACTCATTCATTTTGCTTTGGCTCCCCAGGCCGCCCTACCCAGGAAATTCCTCTAGATGGCAGTAACCCGGTTAGGGATGAACCAGTCAGGGAGATTGTTTTACCCATAAATTGTATATAGACTAGTTTATTTATTTTACTTTCAATATTTCTTTGTTGGTTTAAGTAAAACGTTATACAAAGAAAAGTGTACAACTTCCGTAAAAGTAGCGTTCTGAGGACCAGCATCAGAGCTGTGAAAACGTCTGACGCTGCTAAAGGCTGAATAACGTTGCTTAACGTTGCTTATACAGCGTTAAGCCACGTTATATGTTTTTTTTTTTATGTGAAAATCAATGGTTCCCTATGGGAGCCCATTGATTTGAATGGAAGTCACATCACAAGTCGGATCAGGATGGATCCAACTTGTGGGGCGACTTGCGCTCTAAGGATCTTGAAGGGGAACTCCACGCCAAAATGGGAAAAAAAACAACATGGGGGTCCCCCCCCCCCCAGGTTCCAAACCAGGCCCTTTTATGTCTGGTATGGATTTTGGGGGGACCCCACACCACTTTTTCACTAACCAAAATTAAATGGTATTAGGCTATTTATTCTCTAGGTTAAATGTTATCCATTCATAAAGAAGAGTGAATCAGGAATAAAAATGCCACATTATGGCCACTAGATGGGGCTGAGTGAAAATACCACAATATGGTCACTAGATGGGGCTGAGTGAACCAGGAAAATAGCACATTATAGCCACTAGATGGGGCTGAGTGAACCAGGAAAATACCACATTATGGTCACTAGATGGGGCTGAGTGAACCAGGAAAATACCACATTATGGCCACTAGATGGGGCTGAGTGAACCAGGAAAATACCACATTAAGGTCACTAGATGGGGCTGAGTGAACCAGGAAAACACTGCATTATGGTTACTAGATGGGGCTGAGTGAACCAGGAAAACACTGCATTATGGCCACTAGATGGGGCTAAGTGAACCAGGAAAATACCACATTATGGTAACTAGATGGGGCTGAGTGAACCAGGAAAATACCACATTATGGTCACTAGATGGGGCTGAGTGAACCAGGAAAACACTGCATTATGGCCACTAGATGGGGCTAAGTGAACCAGGAAAACACTGCATTATGATCACTAGATGGGGCTGAGTGAACCAGGAAAATACCACATTATCATCACTAGATGGGGCTAAGTGAACCAGGAAAATACCACATTATGGTCACTAGATGGGGGGAAATATTTATTTTCGTTGATTGGTAGCTCCATCTAATGGCCCAAAATGTGGTATTTTCCTAATTCACTCTGTATGAATGTATATTATTTGACCTAGAGCACCAAGCTTTCACAAAATAATATTTCAAATTTTGGTAAAAACAGGTGAATTTTGGTAAATGTCAGTGGCTGGACCTCTACCACGACATTCCCTTTCTTCTTTGTGAGCTTATGTGGCCCTGGCTGGTATTTCATTAACGTTAAACACAGTGGCAGACATCAAGGGGCCCCTGTACCAGGCCAGTATGTGGGCCCCCTCATTTAACTGCGGGTCACAGAGGGCCCTTGTACAGCTGCCCAGTCTGCCCCATGGTATGATCACCCCCCCCCCCCCGGGTTACACCCTCACCCCCTCCTGTAGAGGGATTTCATTTTTTTTACATACCTGGTCCAGCATGGATTAGTATGAAGGAGGCACCTGGAATTAAAAAGTGATTATTAATAAATGAATATTTTAATACATTTTTTTAACTGTAAAATGTTAAAAGAAAATAAATTTAAAACAACTTCAAGTAAATCTAAAGCTAAAACACACTTTTTATTATTATTATTTTATATGGAGAAAGGGAAGATTAAACCCCTCTAAGGTTCAATTTTTGTTCCATTAAGATCCTAGGTGGCAACATAGGGGTCATCTTTTATGTACTCCAATGTCAGGGGATGGGGAGGAGATTATCTGCTCCCCCTGACCCCAATGAAGGGGGAGGGAGGTATTTAATTACACCCCCTGACCCCAATGCCAGGGGAAAGGGGTCTTTTAGCACTCCCGTTGACTTCAATTTTAGGAGGGGTTCTATTATTCCTTGCACTGACCCAAATGCTGGGGGATTATTACACCCACTGACCCCAATGCTGGTGGATTATTACACCCACTGACCTCAATGCTGGGGGATTATTACACCCACTGACCCCCAATGCTGGGGGATTATTACACCCACTGACCCCAATGCTGGGGGATTATTACACCCACTGACCCCCAATGCTGGGGGATTATTACACCCACTGACCCCAATGCTGGGGGATTATTACACCCACTGACCTCAATGCTGGGGGATTATTACACCCACTGACCCCCAATGCTGGGGGATTATTACACCCACTGACCTCAATGCTGGGGGAATATTACACCCACTGACCCCAATGCTGGGGGATTATTACACCCACTGACCTCAATGCTGGGGGAATATTACACCCACTGACCCCAATGCTGGGGGAATATTACACCCACTGACCCCAATGCTGGGGGATTATTACACCCACTGACCCCAATACTGGGGGATTATTACACCCACTGACCCCAATTCTGGGGGATTATCACACCCACTGACCCCAATGCTGGGGGATTATCACACCACTGACCCCAATACTGGGGGATTATCACACCCACTGACCCCAATGCTGGGGGATTATCACACCACTGACCCCAATACTGGGGGATTATTACACCCACTGACCACAATGCCAGGGGAGGGGAACTTTTATCACTCCCCCTGACTTCAATGTCGGGGGAAGGGGATGGGGGCTTTTTTACTCCCACTGACCCTTTGCCAGGGTAGTGGTCTAATATTGCTCTTACTGATCCAAATTTCAGAGAGGGTCTCTTAGTACTCCATTAGTCTCAATATTGGGGGAAGGGGTCCTTTTTTACTTTCACTGACCCGAATGTTGGGGAGGGTTAATACTCCCACTGACCCTAGTGGTGGGAAAGGTTATTACTTCCACTGAGCTCAGTGCTGTGCGGTTAATACACCCACTGACCTCAATTTTGGGGAGGGTTTTTACACCCACTGACCCCAATGTTGTGGAAAGTATTTACTCCCATTGACCTCAGTGATTTGGGGTTATTATACTCACTGACCCCAATGTTGGGGAGGGTATTTACACCCCCTGAACGCAATGTTGGGGAAGGTATTTACACCCACTGACCCCAATGTTGGGGAGGGTATTTACACCCACTGACCTCAGTGATGTGGGATTATTATACTTACTGACCCCAATGTTGGGGAGGGTATTTACACCCACTGACCGCAATGTTGGGGAGGGTATTTACACCCACTGACCCCAATGTTGGGGAAGGTATTTACACCCACTGATCCCAATGCTGAGTGGTTATCAAACCCACTGACCGCAATGCTGGGGAGGTTACTATACCCACTGACCCCAATGCTGGCAGGTTGTTTCATCCAATGCTGGGGGCCACCATTCTGGCACATGGTAATTTTTTCTCCTACTTTCCTTTTACTCCAACTGACCACAGTCCAGCCCCCAAACAGTGAAGTTGCCCTTTGATTAAGTTTGGGGCCCCTGGTCCAAAGACTACAACATCATAGATAACCTTGATCATACAATGAGGAATATTGTGCCATTACATGATTAACCATGGATGACTGCCGCCATCTTGGATCTCAGGGTGAGGATATACTGAAACTTCCCTTCTGACTCCAATGTAAATCAATGTAGACATTATACAGTACATGATTTCTACTCACCAATAAGCGCCAGCAGGAATGCAGAGGATGGCCCCATGATTACCAAGACTTTATCAGTTTCCTGAAACAAAGATCAAATTTTTGTTTTAAATAAAACAAAGCTTTTTTTCATCCTTAGTTACAGCTCAGTACTGCTGATCCCCCTTCAGTAGCTTTACAGCCACTTCCTGTTCACATGCACTCCGGTGATGGCTGCATGGCTAGGATGGATTTTCTGATGGTGACAGCAGTGAACCCTGCCAGCATAATGTATGATAAAAATGTCCACTTGTCATCTCCATCAGAGGTTTATGTGACAGAGTGACAACACAGGGGCTCAGTGAAGCGACAAGTATATACAGAGTGTTGTCACTGTATACAGGTGTCTGAACAAGGACCTTCTTTACAGGATCCCTGGGGGGATTATTTTAATAAAAAAATTGCAGATTTAGAAAATAATTTAAAATTGCTTTTGCAATGACATTAATGTGTTAAAACAAAAAATAAAAAAATATTGTGATAATCACTTTAGGCACAGGGTACATAGCACAAAGCTGTAATATATCTCTGAAATCTAGACTCAGATTTAGAATACTTTATTAATAGAAGAATTATTAATAAATTGATAAATGAATGAATCATTCTATCTGTAGGAGTTAGAAAAATTACCCAATATCTGAATGTAATTCCATTATGGCCACTAGATGGCACTTAAATATTTTTATCACCTTATTTCTAGTGGCCCTGCAATTCAAATATGTGAATATGGAAAATACGGAATAATAGTCTTCAGATGGGGCTAAGAAACATTCTTACTTCTTATCATAGTCATCGCCATCTAGTGGCCATAATGCAATATTTTCTTCATTCACACAGTTGAATTAAACAAAATGAATTTGCACTTGTAGTCTCCATCAGAAGCCCAAGTGACAGGGGTACAAAGCAGCAGCACAACTGGAAGCCTGGGACTAAGCATCGTCACCCTATAGCAAGAAATACCTGGAGAAGGACCCTATGGCAGGATCACCAGGGGATATGTGCTGTGCAAACTGTTGGCGCTATATAAATCCTGTATAATAATAATAATAATATGTAAAAAAAAAAATCTGCACATTTATAAATATTGAAAGCAACTTTTGCCAATGCAAAACATGCACGACTTGTTAAAGCTTAAAAAACTCATATTAAGGTACAAAAAAATCTGTAAAATCACATTGAATTAAATGAATATATATCATGAATAATAAGTTAATGAGTGAAGTCTTTGGTAAGGAGTTAGAAAAAATGCCAGAATATCTGCATGTGATACTGACCTGTGTGGTGTAGAAGTAGTCGGCGGGTCCTGTAGCAGGTATGGCCGGGTTCAGGTTTATATAGGATGAGGGGTGGAGATGTGACCACACAGGAGATGGGTGCAGCACAGTAATTAGCTCCCAGTTCTTGTATATTTGGGATTCCTATTATTGTAACTCATACATAATATTACATTGTCATCAGAGCTATAGATATACAATGCTGACGAGGATGCCCAGGACACCGAACACTCAGCTTTATAATTAGTAGGTTGGCACGCTATGGCGTCACAGTGCCATTTAATTGGGCTCTTCCTTGTCCTTTTACTAATCCAAAGTGTGCCCTCGGGAATTCAGCTGATCTTCTGCCGTCATCCTCCATTCTATCCCAGCTTTATAAATCTCCGGGAATAAATGTGCTGCAGCAGGATTACATTTTAAAAAAATTCCACCTTTTATCATTAAAAGCTGCCCTGAGCTCCAATCAATGACTTTGCCTAGGCTCCTGGTGCCCATCCTGCAGCCTGGGAGTCTCATGCGGCCACAATCTCAGACCATCTCTTGTATTATGTCCATAGTCTGTGACCATCTCTTGTATCATGTCTGCAGTCTCTGAAAATCTCCTGTGTATCATGTCTGTAATCTCTGACAATCTCTTGTATCATGTCTGCAGTCTCTGACCATCTCTTGTATCCCATCTATAGCCTGTGACCATCTCTTGTATCATGCCCGCAATCTCTGACCACCTCTTGTATCATATCTGCAATCTCTGACCATCTCTTTTATGATTATCTCTTGCATTATGTCCATAGTCTCTGACCATCTCTTGAATCATGTCCTCAATCTCTGACCACCTCTTGTATCGTATCTGCAATCTCTGACCATCTCTTAAATCATATCCGCAGTCTCTGTCCATCTCTTGTATCATGTCTTCAATCACTGTCTATCACTTGTGTCATGTCCACAGTCTCTGTCCATCTCTTGTATCATGTCCGCAGTCTCTGGTCATCTCTTGTATCATGTCCGCAGTCTCTGGTCATCTCTTGTATCATGACCTCAATCTCTGTCCATCTCTTGTATCATGTCTTCAATCTCTGTTCATCTCTTGTATCATGTCTGCAGACTCTGGTCATCTCTTGTATCATGTCCTCAATCTCTGACCACCTCTTGTATCATATCTGCAATCTCTCACCATCTCTTTTATGATTATCTCTTGTATTATGTCCATAGTCTCTGACCATCTCTTGAATCATATCTGCAGTCTCTGTCCATCTCTTGTATCATGTCCTCAGTCTTCGTCCGTCTCTTGTATCATGTCCTCAATCTCTGTCTATCACTTGTATCATGTCCGCAGTCTCTGCCCATCTCTTGTATTATGTCCGCAGTCTCAGGCCATCTCTTGTATCATGTCCGCAGTCTCTGGTCATCTCTTGTATTATGTCCTCAATCTCTGTCCATCTCTTTTATCATGTCCGCAGTCTCTGCCCATCTCTTGTATTATGTCCTCACTCTCTGTCCATCTCTTGTATCATGTCTGCAGTCTCTGACCATTTCTTGTATCATGTCCTCAATCTCTGACCATCTCTTGCATCATGTCTGCAGTCTCTGACCATCATTGTATCATGTCCTCTATCTCTGTTCATCTCTTGTATCATGTGCATAGTCTCTGCCCATCTCTTGTATCATGTTCTCAATCTCTTTCCATCTCTTGTATCATGTCCACAGTCTCTGACCATCTCTTGTATCAAGTCCTCAATCTCTGTCCATCTCTTGTATCATGTCCGCAGTCTCTGACTATCTCTTGTATCATGTCCTCAATCTCTGTCCATCTCTTGTATCATGTCTTCAGTCTCTGACCACCTCTTGTATCACAACTGCAGTCTCTTTTCATCTCTTATATCCTGTCTGCAATCAAATTAAAGGTGGATTAGACAGATCTATAACAGCAGAACAAACACAGTTTAATACGGACAGCCTAGGATCACCAGACAGCCACTTGTAAAAGTAAACCCTCGTATTTGTTCTCTTAAAATCCAGCAAACTAAAACAGCTTTCTTCAGCAAGGTAGCCACACACAGTCCAAAAAATTCTGATATATTGAAAACACACAATGGCTCATCACCAGTACACAAGTCCCACACCAGGGTTCAGGGTTCCCGTCTGCTTCAGTGCACTGCAAAGGCTGGGGGAGGTCCGCAAGCAATGTCTCAGTCACTAGACAGTCCACACTATCTCACAGCTTTAAACTACTCCACCTCACCGACAGGTTTCGACTCCTTCCTGCCCCTTTGCACGCCTTCCCTGCAGGCAGGTTAACCTTTTTCTGTACCAAAGTCCCTGCACTCGGGGATGGAGGATTTTTCCCACCCAAAGACTCTCTGAGACTCCGAATTCCAGATTCCCATATAAGGACTTAGCAATCCTGGGCAAAGCACTCTTTTGATTGGGTGGTGGGTCAGAATTACTTACTCAGGCCTTACCAACCAATTTGTTTCTGCCTCATTGACCAATAAAAAGGTCTATCTTACCCTGTTGCCAGGCCCCTTGGCTGCAGCTCCAGAAAAGCCTAGCCCCTTGGGTCTGCAGCCAATGGACCAGACCCAAGAGAGCTGAGATATGGCTGGAGAAAGAACACCCTGCTGAATGGCGTAAAAGGGCTTTATCAGCCTCCCCACATTCATTCAAGGCAGACTTGGAGAGGAAAGGAAAGCACATGGAGCCAATCAGTCTGTGCTGCATGCACAAATGCTCACAGGGAACGTGCTGACAGGAGGAAAGGGCAGAGTAGTAGACTCAAGAGAGCTGAGCTATGGCTGGAGGAAGAACACCCTGCTGAGTGGCTTAGAGGGCCTTATCAGCCTCCCCACATTCATTCAAGGCAGACTTGGAGAGGAAAGGTAAGCACATGGAGCCAATCAGGCTGTGCTGCATGCATAAGTGCTCACAGGGTACGTGCTGACAGCAGGAAAGGGCAGAGTAGTAGACCCAAGAGAGCTGAGCTATGACTGGAGGAAGAACACCCTGCTGCATGGCTTAAAAGGGCCTTATCAGCCTCCCCACATTCATTTAAGGCAAATTTGGAGAGGAAAGGAGCCAATCAGGCTGTGCTGCATGCATAAGTGCTCACAGGGGATGTGCTTACAGGAGGAAAGGGCAGAGTAGTTTACTTACAAATGTGCTGTTGCTTCCTCATCCAATCAAAGGTTTGGGGGGGGTCAGAGAAGTGACATTCTTAATTGTTTTTTCACCTGCCTAATTATTAGCTGTCTGGCTGGAGTTTAGAGTTAAAATATATCTGAGCTCTAGAACGAAAATTTAAATTATTGAAGCTTGCAAGTCCTCAGATGTGGCAGCTGCATTCGTTTCCTTTCTCCCAGAAATATGTTAATCAGGAAATGAAAGTACTGTGGCCACTAGATGGCGCTGATGATACAGAAATGACATATAATGCAGGAAGTACGGCAACATTCGCCCTGATAGTGCAAATGCTTTTCACATCCGCACAACGAACGTTTTATACATAGACCACTCAGTGTTATGTGAGTGAAGGATATAGACTCGGGATATCATTGTGTTCCTTACAGAGACACCTACATGATCCAACCTACTGTCACCTGACATTACTGACGCTTACAGTACATTAAAATAGAATGACCTGATTATAATGGATTGCGTAATACCATTGTTACATTTTTATGGCGTGATGTATTTAGAAGTGAAGAAATCTGTGAACTCCCCATGTTATATAATAATGTAGCACTCAGTACAGCACAATGTTCACATGGTACTGGCACATACATCTGGAAATTCAGGGAGTTTAATCACTTGCCTACCCCCTTCCCGCCCAGTCCAATTTTCAGCTTTCAGCGCTGTCGCACTTTGAATGACAATTGCCCAGTCATATGACACTGTACCCATATGACCTTTTTATAATTTTTTTCACGCACAGTTGAGCTTTCTTTTGATTGTATTTAACCACTTAACGACCGCCCACCACAGTTTTACTGCTGCAGGCAGCAGCTCCTGGGCAAAGTGACCTTATACTACGTCACTCGCTCAGGAGACTCTAGGGGGCGAGCGCGTGCCGCCGCCGGCCGCCCCCGCCCCTGCTTGTTAGATGGGGAACCAGTGCGTGTGACCGAGAGAAAAGGACAGACAGCTGATATAAACACAGCCGTCTGTCATTCTCCCTGAAGTGATCACAGAGGCTATCTGATCCTGCTACATAGGATCGCATGTCTCTGTGGTTACTTCACAAACCACGCCCCCTGACAGTTAGAATCACGCCCCTAGGGACACATTTAACCCCTTGATCACCAGTAAATTGTTAGATCCTATCACTTAGTACCCAGTGTTAGTGGCCATCATCCCGGTAGATAGATACAAAAAGGGTACCCCCAATGGGGTACCCTTTTTGTATCTTGATCACCAGTACAGTTAACCCCTTCCCTGATGGTGTCATTTTTACAGTAACAGTGCATATTTTTAGCACTGATTACTGTAGTAATGTCACTGGTCCCCCCAAAAGTGTCAAAAATGTCAGTTAGGGGTCCGATCTGTCCGCCGCAATGTCGCAGTCCCGCTAAAAATCACAGATCGCCGCTATTACTAGTAAAAAAATAATCAATAAAAATGACAAATCTTTCCCATAGTTAGTAAGCGCAATAACTTTTGCGCAAACCAATCAAAATACGCTTATTGCGATATGTAGCAGAAAACAAATTGGCCTAAAATGTTAAAAAATTTTGATTTTTATATATATATTTTTTTTTTTTTGAGAATTTCATATAAAAGAATGTGAAAACTATTGTTATTTTTTCAAAACTGTCACTATTTTTTTGTTTATAGCGCAAAAAATAAAAATCGCACAGGTGATGAAATACCACCAAAAGAAAGCTCTGTTTGTGGGAAAAAAAGGACGTCAATTTTGTTTGGGTGCAGCGTCGCACGACCGCGCAATTGTCCGTTTAAGTAACGCAGTGCCGAATCGCAAAATAGGGCCTGGTCAGCCAATTCCTCTGGTCTTGAAGTGGTTAATCACCACTGGGGTTTTTATTTTTTGCTAAACAAATGAAAAAGACAGAAAGTTTTGAAGAAAAAAAAAGTTTTTCTTAGTGTCTATGATAAAATTTTGCAAATAAGTAATTTTTCTCCTTCACTGATAAGCACTGATGAGGCTGCACTGGTAGGCGGCACTTGCATAGTTAGGTTGAAAAAAGACTCAACCAATAAAAAACAAAAAACAGTAAAGGAAACCCAACCATACCAGTGGCGGCCCGTCCATTGGGGGTTCAGGGGCGCTGCCCCCCCATCCATGCTTCCGGCCCCCTAATCTACTGTACATGCAGGGCGCCAGACGCATGGATTCCAATGGGTTTTTTTTTTTTGGAAGCACATGATTAGAGCCAGAGGCTCTAATAGGCTTCAGAAAAGGATGGGCTCGGGACGCAGAGCACTGCAACTTGAGCCCACCCAGTTGTGTGACAATAGTGAATGAATATTCGCTATTGTCACAGGAATCCTCCTTCTGGAAAATCAGGAAGCGGGTCCTGAGACCCATTTCCTGATTGGCCGAAAGGAGAAGCCATGCCATTGGCCGAGGAGGAGGAGGAGAGAGGAAACGCAGGAGACTTAGGAGAAGCCGCCGCTGCCTGCCCTCCACATGTTCACGGTGAGTGAGCCAGCGACCGGGGGGGGGGGTATGGTGTGGTCCGTCTGAAGCCCCGCCCCCCCCCCTCCCCCCTAGGCCCATGGAGCACCAGCTGCCACTGAACCATACAATCCCATATACACAATCCTATACCCGCAGTTGATCCAGAGGAAGGCGTAAAACCCCAGCAAAGCATGATCCAATTTCCTACAGCAGGGGAAAAAATATCTTCCTGATCCCCCGAGAGGCAATCTGATATTCCCTGGATCAACTTTACCTATAAATATTAGTGCCCATTATATTATGTACACCCAGGAAAGAATCCAGGTCTTTTTTTTAAAGCAATCTAGTGAGCTGGCCAGAACCACCTCTGGAGGGAGTCTATTCCACATTTTCACAGCTCTTACGGTGAAGAAACCTTTCCGTATTTGGAGATGAAATCTGTTTTCCTCCAGACGTAAAGAGTGCTCCCTTGTCCTCTGTGTTAACCTTAAAGTGAATAACTCAACTGATTGGCAGCACTGATGGGCACTAATTGGCACCACTGATGGTCATTGATTGGACCTGATTAGAAGTGCTGATGGACACTGACTGGCAGCACTGATGGGTATTGATTTGCACTAATTGGAGGTGCTGATGGTCACTGATTGGCAGCACTTATGGACACTGGCAGCACTGATGGACATTGATTGGCACTGATTTGAGGTGCTGATGGGCACTGATTGGCAGCACTGATGGGCACTGATTGGCAGCACTGATGGGCACTGATTGGGGCACTTATATGCACTGATTAACAGCACTGATAGACACTGATTGGAGGCACTGATGGGTACTGATTAGGGGCACTGGTTTGCACTGATTGGAGGCACTGATTGGGGGCACTGATTGGCATCACTGATAGACACTGATTGAAGGCACTGATGGGCACTGATTGGAGGCACTGATTGGGGGCACTGATTGGCATCACTGATAGACACTGATTGGACGCACTGATAGGCACTGATCAGAGGCACCAATAGACACTGATTGGAGGCACTGATGGACACTGATTGAAGGCACTGATGGGCACTGATTGGAGGCACTGATTGGGGTCAATGATTGGCAGCACTGATAGACACTGATTGGAGGCACTGATGGGCACTGATTGGAGGCACTGATCAGCACTGTTGGGGCTGCACTGATAATCAGGACACCACTGATCAGTGTAGATGTCTCCTGTTAGGATTGCCAGTTACTGGCTCTCCGCTCTCCTCACGCTGTGACAGAGTGAGGAAAGGAATGCCGATAATCGGCAAGCGTGTTAACATTGTGATCAGCTGTGATTGGACATAATTGATCATGTGGTAAAGGGCCACTGTGGTTTGCCATTTACCCCAATCTGTGACCAGCTGTGTCCGAAAGACACAGCAATCACTGAGTGCACCGGATTCATTCTGCAGCAGAGGCGCAGGGGGCGTGGTTCTGGGAGGAAGGTTCTCAGAAGGGTGAATGGGGAACGGGGTCTATATGTACCAATAGATCACAGTACTCTCCCTTATAATGCCTTTAGCTGATTTTTTTGTTTTTTTTGTTCTTCAGAAGGACGGTGCCATCTTTATTGAGGCATCATCCAGGATCACTATCTACTTCCTGGGCTGAAATTACGACTCAGAGATAACACAGCCATGTAATCCTGGTGCCTGCGCAGTTCTTGGCTGTGTTTATAAATGCCTGACACAGATCAGCTCCTGCCGTAGGCACTCACCTTGTGACTTGCTACAAAATTACAATGTACAGTCTGATCACTGCAAGAGAGTAAATTCTTCTTGCTGCCTGCGGCAGACTGATGACATCATCACAGCCTAGGCAAAGTTACTGTATGGAGTTTAAGAATGGTTTTTTAATCATCAAAGGGGGAGTGTTTCTGAAAAATAATATTGTTGCTGTCTATTGCAACGTGTCAAGAATTTTTTCATATGTCTGATTACAGTAAACCCCCATTATATTGCAGTTCAGGTTTCACGGTCCCGTTGTTTCGCGTTTTCTTTTTCCGTTAGACCTATTAATTTTGATATTGCGTATATCTCGCCATTTCGCGGCATTCCACAGCATTGTTTATGAGTTTAAAATCTCAAGCGTCACGATAGAATACAGTAGTCATACGTACCGATTCAGCCAATAAGAGCGTTGGTATTGTTTTTTCGGCCGCTGTTGTGTTCTAGAAGCATCTCGCTGCTCGCCTTGCTCTGTCTCAGTTCCATGTGTGTCCCTACAATGTACAGTACGGTGTTCCACATCAGGGGAGGACTGGGTCAGGGGGTACAAAGGCTGCACCGTCTCTGCCACAGACATGCCTAAAGGAGACCTGGTGAAGAGAAGTAAAAAGTCCCCTCTGCTGATCTACTGAGCGCGGTGACGTGTTGGCGCTGGACAGAGCCATTTTTAAATGCTAGGCGCCACGGTAAGTGAGACCCCTCCACAGCCCCTGCATCTTCTCAGGAGAATCTCCTGTACCATGCCTGCAGCACTGCATCTCCTGTACTATGCCCGCAGCACTGCCTCTCCTGTACCATGCCCGAAGCTCTGCATGTACCATGCCCACAGCCCTGCATCATACCCGCAGCCCTGCATCTCCTACACCATGCCCGCAGCCCCTGCATCTCCAGCACCATGCCCACAGCCCCTGCATCTCCAGTACCATGCCTGCAGCCCTTCATCTCCTGCTCCATGCCCGCAGCCCCTGCACCATGCCTGCAGACTCTCCATCTCTTGCACCATGCCCACAGCCCCTGCATCTCCTGTACCATGCCCGCAGCCCCTGCATCTCCTGAGCCATGCCCGCAGCCTCTGCATCTTCTGTACTATGCCCGTGGCACTGCCTCTCCTGCACCTTGCTCTGCATGTACCATGCCCACAGCCCTGCATCATACCCACAGCCCTGCATCATACCCACAGCCCTGCATCTCCTACACCATGCCCGCAGCCCCTGCATCTCCTGCACCATGCCCACAGTTCAGCACCATGCCCGCAGCCCCTGCATCTCCTGTACCATGCCCGCAGCCCCTGCATCTCCTGAGCCATGCCCGAAGCCTTGGCATCTTCTGTACTATACTCGTGGCACTGCCTCTCCTGCACCTTGCCTGCAGCCCCTGCATCTCCTGCATCATGCCCGCAGCCCCTGCATCATGCCCACAGCCTCTGCCTCTCCTACACCATGGCTGCAGCCCCTGCCTCTCCTGTACCATGCCTGCAGCCCATTCATCTACTGCACCATGCCCGCAGCCTCTGCATCTTCTGTATTATTCTTACAACACTGCCTCTCCTGTACCAGTCCCACAGCCCTGCATGCACCATGCCCGCAGCCCTGCATGCACCATGCCCGCAGCCCTGCATCTCCTACACCATGCCTGCAGCCCCTGCATTTCCTGCATCATGCCTGCAGCCCCTGCATCATGCCCGCAGCCTCTGCATCTCCTGCACCATTCCTGCAGCCCCTGCATCATGCCCACAGCCTCTGCCTCTCCTGCACCATGCCCACAGCCCCTGCATCTCCTGTACCATGCCCGCAGCCCCTTCATCTCCTGCACCATGCACGCAGCCTCTGCATCTTCTGTATTATGCCCACAGCACTGCCTCTCCTGTACCAGTCCCACAGCCCTGCATGTACCATTTCCGCAGCTCTGCATCTCCTGTACCATGCCCGCAGCCCTGCATTTCCTGCACCATGCCCACAGCCCCTGCATCATGCCCGCAGCCTCTGTATCTCCTGCACCATTCCCGCAGCCCCTGCATCTCCTGTACTATGCCCACAGCCCCTGCATCTCCTGCACCATGCCCGCAGCTCCTGCATCTCCTGCACCATGCCTGCAGCCCCTGCATCATGCCCGCAGCCTCTGCATCTCCTGCACCATGCCCGCAGCCCCTGCATCTTCTGTACCATGTCCACAACCTCTGCATCTCCTGCATCATGCCTGCCGTATCTGCATCTCCTGCACCATGCCCGCAGCTCCTGCATCATGCCCGCAGCCTCTGCATCTCCTGCACCATGTCCGCAACCCCTGCATCTCCTGTACCATGCCCACAGCCCTTGCAACTCTTTCTTATTTATTACAAATAGTTTTATCTTCTTTGTGTATGTTTAGGTGACCAGGGGGCAAGGGGCGAGGGGTGAGGATGGGGGGGGCCCGCCACAAGATTAGCTCGCACAGGGCGCCTGAACACCTAAGGCCAGCCCTGGATGAGACCAGCTTGTTTTGGAAGAGAATGCCGAAATGGACCTACATCATGGAGGAGGAAGCCCGAGCCCCTGGATTCAAGGTTTGTAAGGACAGAGTATCCTTGGTTATGTGTGGAAATGCTGCTGGGTTATTGATCCACAGAGCACCGAAGTATAAAATCAAGAACCAGCTACCAGTCCATTGGATGCATAACCGTAAGGTTTGGATCACTAAACGCCTCACAACTGAATGGTTCCATGATTGGTTCATCCCAGCCGTGAAGGTTTACCTGGCCTTGAGTTTAAGGTGCTTCTGCTGATGGATAATGCAGAAGACCACACCAGTGATCTATTGTACGAAGGAATGCAAGTTGAGTTCCTTCCACCCAACACCACTTCTATAATTCAGCCCATAGACCAGGGTGTGATATGAGCATTCAAAGCGCTGTACACTAGCAACTCCTTGAATCATCTTGTCGAATCCATGAACAATGAGGAAAATTTCAATTTGAAGGACTGCTGGCGTAATTACACCATTGCAAACTGTCTGGAGAATAAACAAAAGGCCCTCAAGGAAATGAAGAAGGAGACCCTGCATGCCTGTTGGAAGAGGCTTTGGCCAGAAATTTTTATGATTATAAAGGGTTCTCTCCTGACGAAGTTCATCATTCGGCCGTGGACAAGGCAATTAGGCTGGCGAAGTTGCTAGGAGGTGAAGGTTTTCAGGATATGTCCCAGGACGACATCAATGACCTAATTGAAACCCATTCAGCTCCACTAACCGATGAGGATCTGTCATAACTCACCAAGTCAGCGAGTGAGGAGGAAGTTGAGGAACGGGAGGAGGAAGAAGATGAAGGCTTGTCAATTGAGCGCCTTGGGAGGGTCAATGACCTGAAACAGATGTTAGCTGAGTGGGATCCTGACATGGTTCCTTCCCTGCAGTTCCAAAACAGCATTGATGGAGTCATCCAGGTGTACGAGAACCTACTAAAAGAACAAAAACGTCCAGAATCTGCCCATAACTATGTTCTTCAAAAGACAGCCCCATCCTAAATACCTCCACGACCACTGACATAGAAGTGGAGGTTCTGGAGCAGCAAGAAGACAACCCACCTACACTTGAAGAAGCGCCTTCAGAAGAACAGTAGCTGTTCTTATTTGCTGTGCAGTGCAACTAATCATCGCCATCGTACTGCACAGCTTCATCATCATCGTCATCTTCTTTGCTGCTGAGTATGTACATACTCTATTTTTTATACTGTTTGTATAATATTTTTGTGTTTTCCATTGCTCTTGCTCTCTCTCTCAATATCTTTTATGTGTTTAAATGCGTTTCTATTGTTTTAAGTGTGTTTAAAAACCTTAAAATGCTTTTAAAAGTACCATAAAAGTTATAAAAACATGCCTAGAGTGTATTTAAATAGGGTATTTCTATTTCGCGGATTTTCACTTATCACTGGTGGGTCTGGAACGTAACCCCTGCGATGGAGGGGGGTTTACTGTATAGGTCTATTGATTAGGTGCAGCAATTGAATTTGCTAAAATATATCTTTGCATTCTGCAATGGGAACATTGTTGTTTATCAGGGTGATGGAAAGTGACGGTGAGGAGGATCCAATAACAACCAGACTTTGTATAATACAACCCCCTCTCCCACCACCAATGTTCCCATGATATTGGCACATACTGTACATATGGAAACTCAGGATGTGTAAGTTCATCACTGTGGGATATTATGGGTCAGATTTGTATGTGCAAAAATGTGCTCAGGAAGAGGAAATGGGGTCCCTATATGTACCAAAAGTGATCACAGTATGATGCAAATAAATCAAACAAAATAAATCTCACTCCCATCACCTAGGAATCCCCCAAGAGTCATTATAAAGCACAATCACAATCTATATTGATAGGAAACATAATCATGTTTTATTCGGTGATAAATGATTTTAAAACACAGACAGTGAACCTATTTTGCAATAACACAACTACCAAGTGTATGACCAACATAAAACATGGCATTAAAACATTGTGTGTATATATACTGTATATATATATTGGTTATTGATCCACTCAAAAAATGTCAGCTCTGCACAAATCGCATTTTTATTACAACTATGGTTGGTGGTTTTGGAAGAAAATGTCTTTCTATTTTAGGAAAAGTACTATCTACAATTAAGTGGGGCTGCTATGGGTTCTAATGTTGCCCCTCAATATGCCAATGCTTTTATGGACATGATGGAAAATGTGTTTATACGCCATTCCAGTTGTGCAATAACACAACTTCCAAGTGTATGACCAACATAAAACATGACATTAAAAACATATATATTTTTATATATATGTGTGTTTATATATATATATATATATACACACACACACAGCTTTTTTTTTTTTTTATATATTAGCATCCTGTAATCCTGCACAAGGCATGAGTTTAATGATTTTTTAACTGGGGGGCAGTCCCCAGGAAGGACACAGTGGGTCTTTTCACCGTCATTCAGGCACACAAATCCAGGCTTACAGAAACAGCCACGGACACATTTCATGGTGCAGAAACGCATTTCATTCCAATTGCTGCATGTATGAGGACAGGCGCTCCCGCAGCCAGTGTATGTTTTGTTCCCAGTTCAGTGTCTGCATTCCTCTTTTTTGACACAGCGTCCTGATCCGTCCGCCAGGTAGCCCTCCTTGCAGAAACATCCCTCCTTACATATCTTAATACACGGAGGAGGGACAGGATGGCTGCAGTTTGCTGGGCAGGCAGTTCCACAGGAATTGTATTCTTGATTTTCTGGGCATTCTTTGTAAAATATCAAACAAAAAAATGAATTATATAATTGCAAGAGAAAGCTACATTCCTGTCCCTGGAGATTTTTTAAAAACTCGCAATAATTTATCAAAACATTTTTTATAGAGTTACTAATCCTGTAAAAATGTACATTTGTTCTGTGTGAATCTGGGCAAAATCAAATGGTATTAGGCTAATTATTCTCTTAGTCAAATGTTATCCATTCATGAAGAAAAGTGGATCAGGAAGAAAAATGCATTATGGCCACTAGATGGAGCTGAGCGAATCAGGAAAATATCGCATTATGGCCACTAGATGGGGCTGGCGATCATAGGATCATATTTATTTCCTACAATTGGCAGCTCCATCTAGTGGACATAATGCAGTATTTTCCTGATTCACTCTGTTCTTTAATAGTGAATATTATTCAGTCTGAAGCACCAAGCTTTCACAAAACTACTATTTCAAATTTTGGTTAAGCCAGTGAATTTTGGTAAATGTTGGTGGCTGGATCTCTACCTCAGAATTCACAGGTCTGCCTCTGTGCTGAGTGAGGTTTTGTGGCCCTGGCGGGTATCTCATTAATGTTACACCCAGTGGCAGACATCAAGGGGCCCCCTGTACAAGGCAAAATTTGTCCCCCACCCCCATTTAACTGATGGCCAAGTAAGAACACTCATCCCCTGTGCATCTGTTGACATCTAGACAGAAGTGAGCCCCCACCCTCCTGACCCACATCTAGTATAAATGACCCCCCAAAGTCACAGAGGGCCCCTGTACAGCTGCACAGTCTGCCCCATGGTATGTCCTTCCACTGGGTTACACCATCCTACCCCTCTACAGAGAGATTTTTTTTCTATACATACCTGGTCCAGCATATATTAATACGAAGGAGACACCTGGAAAACAAAAAGTGACTATTAATTTAATAAATTTTTTTATTCCTTTTTTGTAAGTGTAAATAATAAAAGAAAGAAAAAAGTTTAAAGCGCATTTTAAGTAAAATGTAATTGATTTTATACTTTATATAGAGTAAAGGAAGATTAAAAGCCCTTTAAGGTTCTATTTTCCTTTCACTTCCTATAAAGGAAACACAACAGGAATTGTAAATTCTCCAAATTTACAATTCTCTCCAAAATAAGACCAAAATAAGTCCATTATCCCTAGAACAGGTGTTCCCATAGAACGATTTCCCCTCTGTTCCTGTTCTGGTGACAACTGTAAATGTTTGGATTGGACACGGAGAAGATGGATGTCTACATGAGATCCCAGGTGGCAACACGAGTGGGTCTTTAATTACTCCATTTTACTCCAATGTCAGGGGATGGGGGAGGAGATTTTATCCTTACGCTGATCCCAATAAAGGGGGAGGGGGGGCCTTTAATTACACCCCCTGACCCCATTGCCAGGGGGGGAGAATATTATTACTTTTACTGACCCTAATACCCCATTTATTACTCCCATTGACTCCTATGTTGGCAGGGGGGGGGGGGGGTGGACTTTATCAATCCTACTGACCCCATTGCCAGGGGAGAGGGTCTATTATTGCTCTCACTGACCCAAATACTGGAGAGGGCTTTTATTACTCCATTGTTCCCAATACTGGTGGAGGAGTATTTTTTATTACTCTTGGTAACGCCAAGCCTTGGGGAGGTTTTTACTCCCACTGACCCCCAATGCCAGAGGAGATGGGGGGGTTATTACACCCACTGGCCTCAATGCTGGTGGGGGGTAATACACCCCTTGACCCCAATGCTGGGGTGTTATTACATCAACTGACTCCAATGCTGGGGGAGGGGGCTTTTATTATACTTATACCCTCTGATAACGGACAATTATACTTTTTTTTTTTTTACTCACCAATTAGTGCCAGCAGAAAAGCAGAGGATGGTCCCATGATTAACGAGAGTTTATCAGTTTGCTGAAACAAAGGAAGGACAAACACTACAGATGAGACACAGAAATATATACACAATTACACTCACTGGCCACTTTATTAGATACACTTTGCTAGTACCGGGTTGGACCCCATTTTCCCTTTAAAACTGCCTTCATTCTTCATGGCATAGATGCAATAACGTGTTGGAACCAACATGGTTGTTGGTGCCAGACCAGCCGTCTGGCACCAACACTCATGCCACGTTCAAAGCCACTTAAATCCCTTTTCTTCCCCATTCTGACGCTCGGTTTAAACTTCAGCAAGTCGTCTTCACCACATCTAGATGCCTAAATGCATTGTGTTGCTGCCATGTGATTGGCTGATTGGCAATTTGTGTTACCAAGCAATTGAACAGGTGTACGTAATAAAGTGGCCGGTGAGTGTATATTACAAAATACAACATGATTGTGATCACATTCTTCAAACAGACTGTCATTACTGAGCTCTGCTTCTTCAGAATACAATCTCCCTCACTGGGGTCAGTTTATAAAACAAAAATGAACTATTCATCCAGCCAATCTGCATGTACCTTGGTTCTGTGCAATTGGTCAAACACAAATGTTCGTATATTAGTAGCAGTAGTAAATTACCACTGGATGGCCACTAGATGGAGCTGAGGAGAACAGAAATGCCAATGCCTAACATGAGATATAATGTAACAACTCCAGAGAACACTAGAGGGAAACATTGTAACTGTTGGTTACATTTATTTTCTAATTCCCTCTGGCATTCTCTAGGATTGTTACATTGTATCTCTTGTTACAATGGTCCTCAGCTCCATTTACTGGCCATAATGTGGAATTTTACTGCTGCCAATAATAAAAGAACAGAAGAGAAAATAGTCTAAAGAATAATTGATTTTGCCAACTTTGCACAGATCAATCTCCATGCAGATTCGCTGGACAAATAGATTTAATCTCCCTCCCTGTTTTGTTTCCAGAAGCGAAGGCAAAGCTCTGGTCACTGGCTGACATTGGCTAAAGCACTATGCATTATTAGCAGTTGCAATTTTTGTTTATTAAAACAAAGACTTGTTTCATCCTTTCTTACAGCTCAGTGCTGTTGATCTCTTTCAGCTGCTTAACAGCCACTTCCTGTTCAAATGTGCTCCAGTGATGGATGCATGGCTAGGACGGGTTTCCTGATGGTGACAACAGTGGACTATGCCTGTGTAATGTATGATAAAAATGTCCATTTGTCATCTCCATATCAGACGCTCATTTGACAACACAGGGGCCCAGTGTTGAGACAGGGACTGAGTGTTGTCACCCTATACAAGTGCCTGAACAAGGACTTTCATGGCAGGATCATTTAATAAAAATCTGCAGATTTAAAAAATATTTAAATTGGCTTTTCCAATGACATTAACAAGCTAACACTAAAAAAAAAAAACAAAAAAAAAAAAAACAAAGTACAAAGCTGTAATAAGTATATCTCTCAAATTCAGACTCAGATTTAGAATACTTTTTTAATCCCGAAGGAAAATGTTGAAATAATAAATTAACGAGTCTTTCTATCTCTAGGAGTTAGAAATATGACCCAGTGTCTGAATGTAACTACAATATGGCTACTAGATGGTTTGAAGAAACATATTTATTTCTTATGATAGTTAGCGCCATCTAGTGGCCTGCAATTCAAATGTGTGAATAGGAAA
This sequence comes from Pelophylax lessonae, assembly GCF_965119305.1. Taxonomy (NCBI): domain Eukaryota; kingdom Metazoa; phylum Chordata; class Amphibia; order Anura; family Ranidae; genus Pelophylax; species Pelophylax lessonae. The sequence goes on along the minus strand of NC_138779.1, from coordinate 213,980,550 downwards.
AAAACTTAATTATGGTCACTAGACAGTGCGAAGAAACATATTTATTTCTTCTGATAGTTAGCACCATCTAGTGGCCTGCAATTCAAATGTGTGACTAGGGAAAATACTTAATTATGGTCACTAGATGGAGCTAAGAAACATACTCACTTCCTATCATAGTCAGCGCCATCTTGTGGCCATAATGCATTATTTTCCTCATTCACACATTTATATTGAACAGAATGAATTCACACTTGTCATTTTCATCAGAAGCACAGGTGACAGGGTGACAACGCAGGAGTACAATTGGGAGCCAGGGTCAAAGCGCTATCACCCTGTATACAAAAAGTACCTGGACAAGGACCTTTATGGCAGGATCACCAGGGAATATTTAAAAAGAATCTGCAGATTTAAAGAAATTGAAAGCAACCCTTGCCATTGCACAACCAAAGTAACTTATAAAAACTTAAAAACTCATAATATTATACAAACAATGCTGTAAAAAAAACCTTTAAATAAATATTTATCTCAGAAATAATATATTGATATAGCTGAATGCGACACTGACCTGTGTGGTGTAGAAGTAGTCTGCGGGTCCTGTGGCAAGTATGGACCAGGTTCAGGATTATATAGGCTGAGGGTAGAGGTGTGACCATACAGGAGATAGGTGCGGCAGAGTAATTAGCTCCTAGTTCTTGTATATTCGAGATTTCCATTGTTGTGACACATACATAAAATCACTATGTCATCAGATTTACAGATTTAAAAGGAAGGAGGAAACACAGGGCACCGAATAATTAGCTCTATAATAGGCAGGTTGGCATGATGGCATGGTGTCTCAATGTCATTTAATTTGGCTGTTCCTCCTTATCCTTGTACTAATCCAAAGTATGCCCTCGGGAGTTCAGATCTTCTGATTTCATCCTCCATTCTATTCCAACTTTACAAGTCTCCGGGATTAAATTTCCCGACATGAAACAAAATGCTACAAAGGGTAATTTCTCCAAAAAATCTCCACCTTTTATTAATAAAATTATCATCCAATCAACTATACTGCCCATCCTGCAGTCCCTGGGTCTTATGTGGCCCTCTGGCACTTTTTGTACAGCCCTACAGACACCTCTGTGCAATCTCCGACCGTCTCTTTTATCATGTCCATAGTCTCTTACCATGTCTGTTAATAGGAAATTATAAAGTTGATGTGGTGCTGCTTAAACCACTTGCCGACCAGTCACTGGGACTGTACTGCGGCAAAGTGTATCAATTCCGTTCAGTGACGTAGACCTACGTCGCTGGACTCCTCCCCCTGTAGGCGGCGCTCCCGATGTTTTCAGTCACAGCTGGAGATGGGCCAGGGGAGGAGCGGCGGTCATCGCCGCTGCTCTTCCCCGATCGTCGGGGAATCGAGTTTGGAGATCCGCCCGCTTGTGTAAACAGAGCGGGCGGATCTCCTATGTGGAAAATAAATATATACAGTTTGTATATATTAGCGCGCCAGGGAGATATATCAGAATCTCATATAAATAAATAAATATAAGTGTGGATAAATAAAGTGATTTATAAATTAAATTAAATTGATAAAATTAATAAATAAATAAATTGCAGCTGCTATGTAAAGTGCGGGTGCTAGTGATGAAAAAGAAGTGATCACAATAGTGATGACTATGTGACCAACAGTGACAGATTGCAGGGTTCAGCATAGCTGAACCTGCGATCTGTCCCTGTGTCACTCAGTCACCTCCCCCCACACACGTCAGTAAGCACCAGGCATACATTAACCCCTCCCTCTCCAATAAAATTAACCCCTTCCCTGCCAGTGTCATTTTTACAGTAACAGTGCATATTTATAGCTCTGATTACTGCAGTAATGTCACTGGTACCCCCAAAAGTGTCAAAAATGTCAGTCAAGGGTCCGATCTGTGCGCCGCAATGTTGCAGTCCTGCAAAAAAAAATCGCAGATCGCCGCCATTACTCGTTAAAAAAAAAAACACCAAAAATTATAGAAATTTTTCCCTTAGTTAGTAAACGCAATAACTTTTGCGCAAACCAATCAAAATACGCTTATTGTGATTTTTTTTTTACCAAACATAGGTAGCAGAAAATAAATTAACCAAAAATTTAAAAAAAATTTGATTTTTACATTTTTTGGGGGGAATTTCATATAAAAAATGTTAAAAATATTGTTATTTTTCCAAAATAAATGCTCTTTTTTTGTTTATAGCGCAAAAAGTAAAAATTGCACAGGTGATCAAATACCACCAAAAGAAAGCTCTGTTTGTGGGAAAAAAAAAGACGTAAATTTTGTTTGGGTACTGCGTCTCACGACCGCGCAATTGTCAGTTAAATTCGCACAGCGCCAAATCGCAAAAAGTGGCCTGGACGTAAGACAGCAAAATCCTCCGGTGGTAAAGTGGTTGTAAAGCCTCAACATTTTTTACCCTAAGGGCTCTTTCACACGGGCGGTCCGATCAGATCCGCCTATCAGTTTTTTAGGCGGATCTGATCGGATCCTCCATGCAGCTCTATGGGGCAGCGGGTGTCAGCGGAGACACCTCCGCTGACACCCGCTGCCATCCGCATCCGATCCTGTGCTGAAATCTGGACGGATGGAAACCCTATTTTTCCATCCGTTCAGTAATCGGAGCGGAGCAGATCTGATGAGAGCGGACAAGCGGTCCGCTCTCATCCGATCCCCCCTAGAGGGCAGCGGGTGCTGAGACACCTCCCTCTCCGCTCTGCGAGCGGAGACAGAGCTGTCATCCGCCCGGCTCAGCGGGGATCGCGGATCGATCCCCGCTGAGCAACACGGATCAGCCTACGGAGGCGGACCGTGTGAAAGAAGCCTAATGCATTCCTTGCGTTAAGGTAAAAAATGTTTAGGAGTCAGCATCCCCCCTCACCCCCCCCCCCTTTTTACTTGTCTAAGCCCCCATTTGATCCACCGCCATGCACATCTCCAGCTCTTCTCTCCCCTCACTTCCTCACTTCCGGGTCACTTTAGTTGAACTATTTCATTTTATATAACAATGTAATAACAGAAATAATGCGCTTCAATCATCCTTGACACTATATCAACAATGATGTCGTGATGATTGAAGTGCTAACATTAGCTTTTTCCCGGACAAATTGCCTGTGAAAAAACGCATTCAAAGTCACCTAAATGCCCTTTCTTTCCCATTCTGATGTTCGGTTTGAACTTCAGCAAGTAGTCTTCACCATGCCTAGCCACTTTAACCTCCTGCCGTCCGCGCTACAGCCTATATACAGCTGCAGCGCGGACTCGAATTTTCGGGAGGCCGTTTTTAAATGGCCTCCCAGTGACACGCCCCCCGCGCGCTCCCGCGAGCGCGCATCGGGGGGAATCTGTGTCAGCCGTGTCCCTTGGACACAGCCGATCACAGATCGTGGTGAATGGCCAATCACAGCGGCCATTCACCACGTGATCAAGCCGTCCAATGAGAGATGATCTCATATGTAAACATATGAGATCATCTCTCATTGCCGGCGCTCCTTCCTCACACAGAGCCTGCGTGTGAGGAAGGAGGGAGAGATGCACAGCGCCGGGGACACAGAAAAAAGTAATCAGGGCACCGATCACCAGTGCCCTGATTACCAGAGGTACACCAAACACACCTTCAATGCCCACAGTGCCCACCATCAGTGCCCCCCATCAGTGCACACAATCAGTGCCCATAGTGCTGCCAGTCAGTGCCCATCAGTGCCTGCTCATCTAGGCACTGATGAGCACTGACTGGCAGCACTATGGGCACTGAGTGTGGGCACTGATGGTGCTGCTCATCAGTGCTGCCCATCAGTGCTCATCAGTGCCACCCGCCAGTGCCCATCAGTGCCACCCGCCAGTGCCCATCAGTGCTGCCCGCCAGTGCCCATCAGTGCCGCCCGCCAGTGCCCATCAGTGCCGCCCGCCAGTGCCCATCAGTGCTGCCCGTCAGTGCCACCTCTCAGTGCCCAGCAGTGCCACCTCTCAGTGCCCAGCAGTGCCACCTCTCAGTGCTCATCAGTGCCGCCTATCAGTGCTCATCAGTGCGGCATATTAGTACCTCCTCATCAGTGCCACCTCATCAGTGCCCATCAGTGCAGCCTCATCAGCGCACATCAGTGAAGGAGAAAAATTTATTTATTTTCAAAATTTACTCGCAAAAAAATAAGAAAAACTTTTTTTTTTCAAAATTTTCTGTCTTTTTTCTTTTTTTTTATAAAAAATAAAAAACCCAGAGATGATTAAATGCCACCAAAAGAAAGCTCTATTTGTGTGAAAAAAATGATAACAATTTTATATGGGTACAGTGTAGCATGACCGCGCAATTGTCATTCAAAGCGTGCGAGCACTGAAAGCTAAAAATTGGTCTGGATGGGAAGGGTGTTTAAGTGCGCAGAAGGCAAGTGGTTAAGATCGGAAGATTTTGCTGCTTAATGACCAGGCCACTTTTTTCAACTTGGCACTGAGTGAATTTAACTGACAATTGCGCGGTCACGCAATGCTGTACCCAAACAAAATTTACGTCCTCTTTTTTCCACAAACAGAGCTTTCTTTTGGTGGTATTTGATCACCTCTGCGCTTTTTATTTTTATGCGATATTAATAAAAAATGAGCGAAAATATTTCCGAAAAATTGACATTTTCTACTTTGACAGTTATAAAAAATCCAATATATTCAATTTTTGACATATATTTAGGCCAAAATGTATTTATCTACATGTCTTTGACAAAAAAATTGTCAATGTGCGTATTTTTATACACTTTAAGACCGGAAGATTTTACTCCCTTCCTGACCAGGCCATATTTTGTGATTCGGCACTGCGTTAATTTAATAGACAATTGCACGGTCGTGCAACGCTGTACCCAAATGACATTTATGTCCTTTTTTTTGCCACAATCAGAGCTTTCTTTTCATGGTATTTGATCATCTGTGCGATTTTTAATTTTTGAAAAAAAGAGCGACAATTTTGAAACAAAAAAAACTATATTTTTCACATTCTGATGTATAACATTCCCAAAAAAAAATTAAAAATCAAAAACTTTTAATATTTTAGGCCAAATTGTTTTCTGCTACATATTTTTGGTAAAAAAAAATCGCAATAAGCATATTTTGATTGGTTTGCGCAAAAGTTATCGCGCTCACTAACTATGGGAAAGATTTGTCATTTTTATTTATTTTTTTTTTTACTAGTAATGGCGGTGATCTGCGATTTTTTTGCGGGACTGTGACATTGCAGCAGGCAGATCAGACCCCTAACTGACATTTTTGGGGTGACCAGTGACATTACTTACAGTAATCAGTGCTAAAAATATGCACTGTTACTATAATAATGACAATGGCAGGGAAGGGGGTTAACACTGTTGGTGATCAAGGGGTTAAATGTGTGCCTCATGCTTACTGACCTGTGTGGGGGGGGGAGGGGGTTCTGTGGAAGGCACAGAGATTGCAGGTTCAGCTATGCTGAATCCTGTGATTTGTCCCTGTCTGTCACAGAGAAGATCCGCCTGCTTTGTTTACACAAGCGGGCGGATCTTCTCACACTTTCCCCTGATGATCGGGGGAAGAGAGACGGTGATTGCCGCCTCTCCTCCTCCGGCCCGACTCCCGCTGTGTCTAAACACAGCAGGAGCGAGCCTCCGTCTCTGGACCCAGGGCTGCCACTGTGCCGCAGTAGCAGCACAGTGAGCAGTCGTAAAGTGGCTAGATGCCTAAATGCATTGAGTTACTGCTATGTTATTGGCTGATTAGCAATATGGGTGACCAAGCAATTGAACAGGTGTAACTACTAAAGTGGCCAGTGAGTGTATAGATCAGTGATGGTGAACCTTGGCACCCCAGATGTTTTAGAACTGCATTTCCCATGATGCTCAACTATACTGCAGAGTGCATAAATATCATGGGAAATGTAGTTCCGAAACATCTGGGGTGCCAAGGTTTGCCATCACTGGTATAGATATCTATATACAAATCCTATTCCAAAAAAGTCGGGACACTGTACAAATTGTGAGTAAAAAAGTAATGGACTAATTTACAAATCTCATAATCTTATATTTTATTCACAATATAGTATAGACAACATATCAAATGTTGAAAGTGAGACATTTTGAAATGTCATGCCAAATATTGGCTCATTTTGGATTTCATGAGAGCTTCACATTCCAAAAAAGTTGGGACAGGTAGCAATAAGAGGCCAGAAAAGTTAAATGTACATATAAGGAACAGCTGGAGAACCAATTTGCAACTTATTAAGTCAATTGGCAACATGATTGGGTAAAAAAAGAGTCTCTCAGAAGTCAGGATGGGCAGAGGATCACCAATTCCCCCAATGCTGCGGCGAACAATAGTGGAGCAATATCAGAAAGGAGTTTCTCAGAGAAAAATTGCAAAGAGTTTGAAGTTATCATCTACAGTGCATAATATCATCCAAAGATTCAGAGAATCTGGAACAATCTCTGTGTGTAAGAGTCAAGGCTGGAAAACCATACTGGATGCCCGTGATCTTCGGGCCCTTAGATGGCACTGCCTCACATACAGGAATGCTACTGTAATGGAAATCACAACATGGGCTCAGGAATACTTCCAGAAAACATTGTCGGTGAACACAATCCACCGTGCCATTCGCCGTTGCCAGCTAAAACTCTATAGGCCAAAAAAGAAGCCAAATCTAAATATGATCCAGAAGCGCAGGCGTTTTCTCTGGGCCAAGGCTCATTTAAAATGGTCTGTGGCAAAGTGGAAAACTGTTCTGTGGTCAGACGAATCAAAATTTTAAGTTCTTTTTGGAAAACTGGGACGCCATGTCATCCGGACTAAAGAGGACAGGGACAACCCAAGTTGTTATCAGCGCTCAGTTCAGAAGCCTGCATCTCTGATGGTATGGGGTTGCATGAGAGCGTGTGGCATGGGCAGCTTACACATCTGGAAAGGCACCATCAATGCTGAAAGGTATATCCAAGTTCTTGAACAACATACACTCCCATCCAGACGTCGTCTCTTTCAGGGAAGACCTTGCATTTTCCAACATGACAATGCCAGACCACATACTGCATCAATTACAACATCATGGCTGCGTAGAAGAAGGTTCCGGGTACTGAAATGGCCAGCCTGCAGTCCAGATCTTTCACCCATAGAAAACATTTGGTGCATCATAAAGAGGAAGATGCAACAAAGAAGACCTAAGACAGTTGAGCAACTAGAAGTCTGTATTAGACAAGAATGGGACAACATTCCTATTCCTAAACTTGAGCAACTTGTCTCCTCAGTCCCCAGATGTTTGCAGACTGTTATAAAAAGAAGAGGGGATGCCACACAGTGGTAAACATGGCCTTGTCCCAACTTTTTTGAGATGTGTTGATGCCATGAAATTTAAAATCAACTTATTATTCCCTTAAAATGATACATTTTCTCAGTTTAAACATTTGATATGTCATCTATGTTGTATTCTGAATAAAATATTGAAATTTGAAACTTTCACATCATTGCATTCTGTTTTTATTCCCAATTTTTACAGTGTCCCAACTTTTTTGGAATCGGGTTTGTATATTAAAATATATACACACACACACATGTACATTGTGAGGGCCAGCTTCAAATGTAGAGTAGTGATGGACGAACATCGGCCGGTTCGCGAACTTCAACCGCACATTTTCTCCAAAGTCCGCAAACCACGAGTTTGCGGCGGGCCCCATTGACTTTAATGGGAGGCGAACTTTAAAAACCTTTAGGTCATATTTGCAGCCACAATAGACGTACTAGCTGTGCACAAATAGTCCCTGCACATGGACAATGTCAACAGAAGTATTGCAATTGAAAAAGTTGCCCTAAATTATTTTATTTTTTTTTCATAAATCAGCCAGAACTGACAGCAGCCGGTAAATACATTGTCTAATACATATAGGGTCCATTCACACATCTGTAAAATGGGTCCGCATCCATTCCACAATTTGGCAGAACCTTTACAGACCCATTGATTTTCATTTCCAGTCTGAAAAATTAGGCATTCACAGGATAAAGAAGTAAGTGTCGGCCATTCCAGGCCCCAAAAATTAGCCCACATGCGTTTACCTGACAGCTAAGAATGTAGTATTCTGTGGCTGAAGGTACATTAGGCAGTCACAGGATACAGAAGTAAGTGTCGGCCAGTATTGGCCCCAAAAATTAGCCCACATGGGTTTACCTGACAGCTAAGAACATAGTATTCTGTGGCTGAAAGTACATTAGGCATTCACATGATACAGAAGTAAGTGTTGGCCATAAAAGGCCCCAAAAATTAGCCCACATGCGTTTACCTGACAGCTAAGAACGTAGTATTCTGTGGCTGAAGGTACATTAGGCATTCACAGGATACAGAAGTAAGTATCGGCGAGTATAGGCCCCAAAAATTAGCCCCCATGGGTTTAACTGACAGCTAAGAACGTAGTGTATTTGATGGCTGGAGGTAAAGCAGGCATTCACAGTATACAGAAGTGTTGGCCTGTATAGGCTCCAAAAATTAGCCCCCATGGGTTTAACTGACAGCAAAGTACGTTGTGTATTTGATGGCTGGAGGTACAGTAGGCATTCACAGTATACAGAAGTAAGTGTCGGCCTGTATAGGCTCCAAGAATTAGCTCACATGGGTGGAACTGACAGCAAAGAACGTAGTATTTGATGGCTAGAGGTACATTAGGCATTCACACAGTATACAAAAGTAAGTGTCGGTCTTTATAGGCTAAAAAAATTAGCTCACAAGGGTTGAACTGACAGCAAAGAACTTATTATTTAATGGCTAGAGGTACATTAGGCATTCACACAGTATACAGAAGTAAGTGTCGGCCTGTATATGCTGCAAAAATTAGCTCACAAGGGCAGGGCCGGACTGGCTTACCGGGATACCAGGAAATTTCCTGGTAGGCCTGCTTTGAGGGCAGCGGCGCCCGTAAAGAAAATGTCTTCCGGCCCGGCTGACATGACAACTGCGGATGCGGGAAAGCCCGTAAGGCATCATGGGCCATACAGCGCATGCGCAGTTTGGGTGACATAATGGTGCCGGGCGGCGCCATTTTTAAATGTATCTCCACTCCGCTCCATGGTGGTGCGTGCCGGCCGGCCCGGGCAATAGGACTGGACCCCTCCACCCTCTGCAGCCTCTGGTCAGTGATCCCCTGCCCTATTTCTGTCCTCTACCATTCATTGCTCAGCCTCTGACCACCTGTCATGTTTTGCTCTCCTGTCCCATCCAATGCAAAGCTTCTGACCACCTGTCCTGTGTTGCTATCCTGTACCATGCCCGCACAGCGCCTGACATCTCCTGTACCATGCCCGCACAGCACCTGACATCTCATGTACCATGTCCGCACAGTCCCTGAAATCTCCTATACCCTGTCTGCACAGCCCCTGACATCTCCTGTACCATGTCCACACAGCCCCTGACATCTCCTGTACCATGTCCACACAGCCTCTGACATCTCCTGTACCATGTCCGCACAGCCTCTGACATCTCTTGTACCATGTCCACACAGCCCCTGACATCTCCTGTACCATGTCCGCACAGCCTCTGACATCTCCTGTACCATGTCCACACAGCCCCTGACATCTCCTGTACCATGTCCGCACATCATCTGACATCTCTTGTACCGTGTCCGCACAGCCTCTGATATATCTTGTATCATGTCCGCACAGCTTATGACATTTCCTGTACCATGTCTGCATAGCCCCTGACATCTCCTGTACCATGTCCGCACAGCCTCTGACATCTCCTGTACCATGTCCGCAGAGCCTCTGACATCTCCTGTACCATGTCCGCACAACCTCTGATATCTCCTGTACCATGTCCACACATCCTGTGACATCTCCTGTACCATGTCCGCACATCCTCTGACATCTCCTGTACCATGTCCACACATCCTCTGACATCTCCTGTACCATGTCTGCATAGCCTCTGACATCTCCTGTACCATGTAAGTTGTAAAAGGCTAGCGCTGAGGATTAAAATTATTAGAAGAATAAAATAGGGTGAGCTGCTGCTCGGTATAAGGAAGGGATGTGCCTTAAAAAGTGTAAAATATAAAACTACCTGCGCTGCTCCCCGAACCAAATAAGTATATATATATATATATATATATGTATAAATAAATATTGTGCTTAAGGTGCTAGTGCTTAACTCAATATGCGTAATACCTATATCAAAATTACCAGTCCATATGTATAACAAACGTGAATAAATAAATAAATATGACACAATAAATGTGAACGGTTGTCTTCTTCTTGTGCTCAGAAGATTAAAAACAGTGACAGTCTTTGTGCATAAACATAAGTCCAAAGTGCTGCGTGCTCATATATAAAAAGTGCTGGTGCTCTTTGTACACGAGTAGGTGCTCCCCTCTTGGTCCCCTACTCACCAGAAGCCAAATAATAACACGCTTTCAAAATATCCTTTGAAGATAAATGCCTTATTGGACCACCAATTCAACAGCTTTGAAGGTATACTGTAGATCACAACATCCAGGTGATGCTCAAAAAAGAAAGAGATGCTGGCATCGTGAAGTATGTAAAAACTTTATTCGATGCACACAATACAGGTTACACTTACAATTTAGCAGAGGTTCACACGCCTGAAAACCATCCCACGGGTCGCCACTCAGAAGGCTGTCCTCACTCCCCGTGTCTCCGTAATCCGGAAGCTGGATGCAGTCAGGCGTAGTATATATTCGGACGAATAGCTTGACGCGTTTCGCTCCTCGCACAGAGCGTTATCAACAGCCTCTGACATCTCCTGTACCATGTCCGCACAGCCTCTGACATCTCCTGTACCATTTCCGCACATCCTCTGACGTCTCCTGTACCATTTCCGCACATCCTCTGACATCTCTTGTACCATGCCCACATAGCCTCTGATATCTCTTGTACCATGTCCGCACATCCTCTGACATCTCCTTTACCAGGGCCGGCCTTTGGGGTGTGCAAGCTGTGTGGCCGCACAGGACGCCATGGGCAACAGGGGCGCCGTGCGGCCATCACAGCTCGCAATCAGTTACTCACAGGACCAGATACAGCAGGCTCTGCCAGGGCAAGTCCCCCTGCCCTGGGGCTGGCTGAAGATCAATGCACCGTGGCACCGGCACCTGAAAAAATATTGTCCATGGCCGGCCCGACAGGTACACTGCGCATGCGCCACCGCCGCTCAGGAAAGCCCGTACATGCTCGGCTATTCTCGGGCAGACGGTGCATGCACGGTGACGTGTTGGCGCTGAGCGGAGCCATTTTTAAATGCAAGGTGCCTCCCCAAACGGTAAGTGAGAACCCTCCACAGCCCCTGCATCTCCTCAGGAGATGCAGTGCTGCGGGCATGGTACAGAAGATTCTCCAGCTCTCAAATCGTTTTTTCTGCTTTGTGTATGTTTAGGTGACCAGGGGGCAAGGGGCGAGGGGTGAGGATGGGGGGGGCGCCACAAGATTAGCTCACACAGGGTGCCTGAACACCTAAGGTCAGCCCTGGATGACACCGGCTTGTTTTGGAAGAGAATGCCGAAACGGACCTACATCATGAAGGAGAATGCCCGAGCCCCGGTATTCAAGGCTTGTAAGGACAGAGTAACCTTGGTTATGTGTGGAAATGCTGCTGGGTTTATGATCAAGCCAGCCTTGATCTATAAGGCCAAGAACCCTAGATCACTGAAGCATAAAATCAAGAACCAACTACCAGTACATTGGATGCATAACCCTAAGGTTTGCATCACTAAATGGCTCCAACTGAATGGTTCCATGATTGGTTCATCCCAGCCGTGAAGGTTTACCTGGCCTTGAGTTTAAAGTGCTTCTGCTGATGGATAATGCAGGAGGCCACGCCATTGATCTATTGCACGAAGGAGTGCAAGTTGAGGTCCTTCCACCCAACACCACTTCTATAATTCAGCCCATGGACCAGGGTGTGACAAAAGCATTCAAGGCACTGTACACTCCACTCCTTAAATAATCTTGTCGAATCCATGAACAATGATGAAAATTTTAATTTGAAGGACTGCTGGCGTAATTACACCATTGCAACCTGTCTGGAGAACACACAAAAGGCCCTCAAGGAAATGAAGAAGGAGACCCTGCATGCCTGTTGGAAGAGGCTTTGGCCAGAAATTGTTTATGATTATAAAGGGTTCTCTCCTGACGAAGTTCATCATTCCGACGTGGACAAGGCAATTAGGCTGGCAAAGCGGCTAGGAGGTGAAGGTTTTTAGGATATGACCCAGGACGACGTTGATTACCTAATTGAAACCCATTCAGCCCCACTAACCGATGAGGATCTCTCAGAACTCACCAAGTCAGCGAGTGAGGAGGAAGTGGAGGAACGGGAGGAGGAAGAAGATGAAGGCTTGTCAATTGAGCGCCTTGGGAGGGTCATGCGTACAGCCAATGACCTGAAACAGATGTTAGCTGAGTGTGATCCTGACATGGTTCATTCACTGCAGTTCCAAAACTGCATTGATGGAGCCATCCAGGTACAAGACCCTTCTCGCCCAAAAGAACAAACACGCCCAGCAACTTCCCATAACTATGTTCTTCACAAGACAGAAGATGGCCACACCCACTCCAAATACCTCCACGACCACTGACGTAGTAGAAGTGGAGGTTCTGGAGCAACAAGAAGATGACCCACCTACACCTGAAGAAGCGCCTGCCGAAGAGGTGCCTTTAGAAGAACAGTAGCTGCTCTTATTTGCTGTGCAGTGCAACTAATCATCGTCATCGTACTGCACAGCTTCATCATCATCATCGTCGTCGTCTTAGTCTTTGCTGCTGAGTATGAACATACTCTATTTTTTATACTGTTTGTATAATATTTTTGTGTTTTCCATTGCTCTTGCTCTCTCTCAATATCTTTTATGTGTTTAAATGTGTTTGGGTCCTTTCACACGGGCGCTCCGTATGTCCATATATCATCCCATCTGTTTGCGGGTGATATACGGACAAAACGCATGTCAATGGGATTGCGGATGTCAGCGGATGACCATCCGCTGACATCCGATTTGCGTCCTTTCAGTTCTGTTCCGCTTTTTGGAACGGAACAGAACCTCATTTTTCTTCCATTTAAAAAACAGAAAGGACACAAAATTGGATGTCAGTGGTATAATCCGCTGACTTCCGCAATCCCATAGACATGCATTATGTCCGTATATCATCAGCAAACGGATAGGATGATATGCGGACATACGGACCGGATGACACAAATGTGACCCATGTCCGTAAAAAAAAAAAAAAAGTGCCGGAGTGGATCGCAATACGGTCCGCCCCGTGTGAAAGGAGCCTTTCTATTGTTTTAAAAGTGTGTTTAAAGACCTTAACCACTTGCCGACCGCCGCAAGTACATATACTGCGGCGGTCAGCCCCTCACAGGCAAAGTGACGTATGGGTACGTCACTAGCCTGTGAGGCTCCGGGAAGCGAGCGCGCGCCGCCGGAGGCGCGCTCCCGCTTGGTCACGGACCCCCCCCCCCGCGCGTGTGCCTGGCGGACCCGATGTCCGCCGGGCACTCACGATCATCCGTGACAGCGGGAGAAAGGCAGGCGGCTAATGTAAATAAGCCGCCTGTCATTCTCCCCTGTGCAGGAATAGTGATCATACGGTTCTACTATGTAGGACCGTTGATCACTGTTCCTACAGCTCAATCCACAGCCAATCACAGTTAGAATCACGCCCCTAGGGACACACACCACCCCTCCCTCTCAAAAAAAAGTTAACCCCTTCACTACCAGTGTCATTTTATAGTAACAGTGCATATGTATAGCACTGATTACTGTAGAAATGTCACTGGTAACCCCAAAAGTGTCAAAAATGTCAGTCAAGGATCCGATCTGTCCGCCCCAATGTCGCAGTCCCACAAAAAAAAATTGCAGATCGCCGCCATTACGCGTTAAAAAATAAAAACAACAAAAATGACAAAAATCTTTCCCTTTATTAGTAAACGCGATAACTTTTGCGCAAACCAATCAAAATACGCTTTTTTGCAATTTTTTTTACCAAACATATGTAGCATAAAACAAATTGGCCGAAAATGTTAAAAAATTTAGATTTTTACATTTTTTTGGGGAATTTCATATAAAAAAATGTGAAAAATATTGTTATTTTTGCAAAATTGACGTTTTTTTTTGTTTATAGCGCATGATCAAAAAATCGCACACAGGTGATCAAATACCACCAAAAGAAAGCTCTGTTTGTGGGAAAAAAAGGAAGTCAAATTCGTTTAGGTACAACGTCGCACGACCGCGCAATTGTCCGTTAAAGTCACGCAGTGCCGAATCGCAAAATACCCCCTGGTCAGGAAGGGGGTAAAATCTTCCTGGGCTTAAGTGGTTAAAATGCTTTTAAAAGTACCGTAAAAGTTAAAAAAGCATGCCTAGGGTGTATTTAAATAGGGAATTTCTATTTTGTGGATTTTCACTTATCACGGGTGGGTCTGGAACGTAACCCCTGCGATGGAGGGGGGTTTACTGTATAGGTCTATTGATTAGGTGCAGCAATTGAATTTGCTAAAATATATCTTTGCATTCTGCAATGGGAACATTGTTGTTTATCAGGGTGATGGAAAGTGTTATGAATTGAAGGTGAGGAGGATCCAATAACAACCAGGCTTTGTATAATACAAACCCCACATCACCCCCCACCCCACCAATGTTCCCATGGTATTGGCACATACTGTACATATGGAAACTCAGGATGTGTAAGTTCATCACTATGGGATATTATGGGTCAGATTTGTATGTGCCGAAATGTGTTCAGGAAGAGCTAATGGGGTCCCTACATGTACCAAAAGTGATCACAGTATGATGCAAATAAATCCCACAAAATAAATCTCACTCCCATCACCTAGGAATCCCCCAAGAGTCATTATAAAGCACAATCACAATCTATATTGATAGGAAACATAATCATGTTTTATTCTGTGATAAATGATTTTAAAACACAGACAGTGAACCTATTTTGCAATAACACAACTACCAAGTGTATGACCAACATAAAACATGGCATTAAAACATTGTGTATATATATATATATCGGTTATTGATCCACTCAAAAAATGTCAGCTCTGCACAAATCGCATTTTTATTACAACTATGCTTGGTGGTTTTGGAAGAAAATGTCTTTCTATTTTAGGAAAAGTACTATCTACAATTAAGTGGGACTGCTATGGGTTCTAATGTTGCCCCTCCATACGCCAATGCGTTTATGGACATGATGGAAAATGTGTTTATACGCCATTCCAGTTGTGCAATAACACAACTTCCAAGTGTATGACCAACATAAAACATGACATTAAAAACATATATATTTATATGTATATGTGTGTTTATATATATATATATATATATATATATATATATATATATATATATATATATATATATATATATACACACACACAGCTTTTTTTAATATATATTAGCATCCTGTAATCCTGCACAAGGCTTGAGTTTAATGATTTTTTAACTGGGGGGGGCAGTCCCCAGGAAGGACGCAGCGGATCTTTTCACCGTCATTCAGGCACACAAATCCAGGCTTACAGAAACAGCCACTGACACATTTCATGGTGCAGAAACGCGTTTCATTCTAATTGCTGCATGTATGAGGACAGGCGCTCCCGCAGCCAGTGTATGTTTTGTTCCCAGTTCAGTGTCTGCATTCCTCTTTTTTGACGCAAGGTCCTCCTGATCCATCCAACAGG
>NC_138779.1:213899878-213959878 GCF_965119305.1 Pelophylax lessonae | reverse complement strand
GGCAATCTACTTACTTGTGGGGGAGAGAGAGAGGGAGAATTGTGGTGCACCACTAACTTCAGCAAGTTGTCTTCACCACATCTAGATGCCTAACTGCATTGAGTTGCTGCCATGTGATTGGCTGATTGGCAATTTGTGTTACCAAGCAATTGAACAGGTGTACCTAATAAAGTGGCCGGTGAGTGTATATTACAAAATACAACATGATTGTGATCACATTCTTCAAACAGACTGTCATTACTGAGCTCTGCTTCTTCAGAATACAATCTCCCCACTGGGGTCAGTTTATAAAACAAAAATGAACTATTCATCCAGCCAGTCTGCATGTACCTTGGTCCTGTGCAATTGGTCAAACACAAATGTTCTTATATTAGTAGCAGTAGTTAATTACCACTGGATGGCCACTAGATGGAGCTAAGAAGAACAGTAATACCTAAGTTGTTGTAACAAGAGATACAATGTAACCACTCCAGAGAACACTAGAGGGAAACATTGTAACTGTTGGTTACATTTATTTTCTAATTCCCTCTGGCATTCTCTAGGATTGTTACATTGTATCTCTTGTTACAATACTCCTCAGCTCCATTTACTGCCCATAATGTGATATTTTACTGCTGCCAATAATAAAAGAACAGAAGAGAAAATAGTGTAAAGAATGTTTGATTTTGCTAACTTTGCACAGACAGATGCAGATTCGCTGGACAAATAGATTTAATCTCCCTCCCTGTTGTGTTTCCAGAAGCGAAGGCAAAGCTCCGGTCACTGGCTGACATTTGCTAAAGCACTATGCATTATTAGCAGTTGCAATTTTTGTGTTTATTAAAACAAAATACTTTTTCTCATCTTTTCTTACAGCTTTGTGCTGTTGACAGAGCCGGGACAAGGGGTGGGCAGAAGGGACGGCTGCCCTGGGCACTGTGAGGTGAGGGGTGCCATAAGGAGATTGGAGGGGAGAAGATTTGTGTTGGAAGGGGGAGTTTGGGGGGCGGCAGGGGGTAAGTACTGTTCTAAGATGGGAAATTTTGAGGGGAATTTGTGCTGGGAGGGGGGATTTGAAGTGTGTGGGGAAAGGGGGGGGGGAAGATATGTACTAGGAGGGGAAATTTTAGGAGTAGAGGAATTGTACTAGGAGGGGGGAATTTCAGCAGGGAGGTGGATTTTTACTGGGAGGAGGGGGGATTTATGCTTAGTGGGTAAGCATGCAGATTATTGCTCAGTGTTTTTTAGGGGGATTTTGGTTGACACATAATGCTTATGCATCTTGGGGGGGCGTAGTTTGGCATGTTCGCCCTGGGCTCTACATGACCTTGTCCCGGCATTGGCTGTTGATCTTCTTTAGCTGCTTAACAGCCACTTCCTGTTCACATGTGCTCCAGTGATGGCTGCATGGCTATGACGGGTTTCCTGATGGTGACAACAGTGGACTATGCCTGCGTAATGTATGATAAAAATGTCCATTTGTCATCTCACCGACAGATGTTCATGTGACAACACAGGGGAACAGTGGGGAGACAGGGAAGAGCGTTGTCACCCTATACAGGTGCCTAAACAAGGACTTTCATGGCAGGATCAGTTAATAAAAATCTGCTGATTTAAAAAATACTTAAATGGGCTTTTCCAATGACTTTAACAAGCTAAAAAAAAAAGTACAAAGCTGTAATAAATATATCTCTCAAATTCAGACTCCGATTTAGAATACTTTTTTAATCCTGAAGGAAAATTTTGAAATAATAAATTAACGAGTCTTTCTATCTCTAGGAGTTAGAAATATGATCCAATGTCTGAATGTAACTACAATATGGCTACTAGATGGTGCTAAGAAACATATTTGTTTCTTATGATAGTTAGCGCCATCTAGTGGCCTGTAATTCAAATGTGTGAATAGGGAAAATACTTAATTATGGTCACTAGATGGAGCTAAGAAACATACTCACTTCCTATCATAGTCAGCGCCATCTTGTGGCCATAATGCATTATTTTCCTCATTTACACATTTAAATTGAACAGAATGAATTCACACTTGTAATTTTCATTAGAAGCACAGGTGACAGGGTGACAACGCAGGAGTAGAATTGGGAGCCAGGGTCAAAGCGCTATCACCCTGTATACAAAAAATGCCTGGACAAGGACCTTTATGGCAGGATCACCAGGGAATATTTAAGAAAAATCTGCAGATTTAAAGAAATTGAAAGCAACCTTTGCCATTGCACAACCAAAATAACTTATACAAACCTAAAAAACTCATAATATCATACAAACAATGCTGTAAAAAAAAAAAAAAGCCTTTAAATAAATATATCTCAGAAATAATAAGTTGAAGAGTGAAGTCTTTGGTAAGGAGTTAAAAAAAATGATGGAATAGCTGGATGCGACACTGACCTGTGTGGTGTAGAAGTAGTCGGGGGGTCCTATGGCAAGTATGGCCGGGTTCAGGATTATATAGGCTGAGGGTAGAGGTGTGACCATACAGGAGATAGGTGCGGCAGAGTAATTAGCTCCTAGTTCTTGTATATTCGGGATTTCCATTGTTGTGACACATACATAAAATCACTTTGTCATCAGTTACAGATATAAAAGGAAGGAGGAAGGAATTTGGCTGTTCCTCCTTACCCTTGTATTAATCCAAAGTATGCCCTCGGGTGTTGAGATCTTTAGTGCTGCCCTGCTCCGTTCTTCAAAGTGATGCTCGGGAATGGCGGGTTGGGATCCCGCAATCTGGGCTTACTGACCCGCCATCCCAGAGCAGGAGGTGGCCGGGATCCTGTTGGGGGAGCACAGCATAATGTTGGGGGGGGGGGCCATGGCCTCCTCTGCCCCCCCCCCCCACTGCATTTCCATCAAATGATGTGGCATCCTTTCATTCCAAACACATTATTCCTAACACATTATAGATATCCACCATGAGATTTTTCCCTATTCTGATCTGATGTGTTTTCAAAGTGTTCTTTTAATTTTTTTGAGCAGTGTGTATATAAAAGCCAATAGATAAAAACTAAATAAAAATTGTCCTAGCTCCAATCCCAGTTGACACCTTCTGAGGGGAAATGCGTTGGTGGAGACAGTTGTGACGTCAGCGTGCACGAACCGCACTGCAGGCGGCCGCGCCACCACGATTATCTGTGCTTTTATTTTTACGAAGTTTGTAAGTGTATCTTTTTTTTTTTTTTTTACAATAACGACAATGTTTTAGCGATAATGCACTATTAGTCTCCCTTTCATCCCTACTGTATATCCATCCGTGATCCCGTAGCCGGGGATTGTTCATGGCTTCATAAGGGCAGGAACACAGGTTGATCCTCTAGCTGTGAGCAGCATACATGCCTATTGACCCGTTTGGGTCTGGTAAGCAGGCATTCTATTATCAGAGCACAATGGTGGTAATCATAGGCGTGCGCACAGGATGTGCCAGGTGTGCCCAGGCACACCCTAATCACCCAGTGCAGCACACTACTGCCCTGGCCCCCATCCCCCTTACACCCACAGCTCTTTCGGCTTCCCTCCTCTGCTCTCCAGCCGGCTGTTTCTGTGGGGATGTTTTAGGATGAGTGGGGAAAGGGGCCAGTAAATATATAATTTGCCGGCCTCCTCCCTTTCTGAATGAACATCGTGAGTGATCGGTAGTGCGTGTGTTTGAGCTTTGGTGTGCACACCCTAATGCATTAGGCTGCGCACACCTACAGTATGGTGGTAATGCATGCAGCACTTTGAAGGCTATAATTTAAGCACCCTCACATTTTTGGACTGTTTTTATTTATCCAGCATACATCTGCAGTATAGTTATGACATTTTTTATTTTGCACTTTAGTTTTTATCTATTGGCTTTTTTATATAGTATATGCAGCATCTCACAAAAGTGAGTACACCCCTCATTTTTGTAAATATTTTATTCTATCTTTTCATGTGACAACACTGAAGAAATGACACTTTGCTACAATGTAAAGTAGTGAGTGTACAGCTTGTATAACAGTGTACATTTGCTGTCCCCTCAAAATAACTCAACACACAGCTATTAATGTCTAAACCCCTGGCAACAAAAGTGAGTACACCCCTAAGTGAAAATGTCCAAATTGGGTCCAATTAACCATTTTTCCTCCCCGGTGTCATGTGACTCGTTAGTGTTAGAAGGTCTCAGATGTGAATGGGGAGCAGGTGTGTTAAATTTGGTGTTATCGCTCTCACTCGATCATACTGGTCACTGGAAGTTCAACATGGCACCTCATGGCAAAGAACTCTCTGAGGATCTGAAAAAAAGAATTGTTGCTCTACATAAAGATGGCCTAAGCTATAAGAAGATTGCTAAGACCCTGAAACTGAGCTGCAGCACAGTGGCCAAGACCATACAGTGGTTTAACAGGACAGGTTCCACTCAGAACAGGTCTTGCCTTCGTCGACCGAAGAAGTTGAGTGCTCATATCCAGAGGTTGTCTTTGAGAAATGGATGTATGAGTGCTGCCAGCATTGCTGCAGAGGTTGAAGGGGTGGGGGGTCAGCCTGTCAGTGCTCAGACCATACGCCGCACACTGCATCAAATTGGTCTGCATGGCTGTCGTCCCAGAAGGAAGCCTCTAAAGATGATGGCACATCCTGTTTTCTATTTTACCAGCATGAGTTCTGGTATATTGAACCCACATAATGGCTCACCACTAGCATACAAGTCCCACACCAGGGTTTAGGGTTCCAGTCTGTTTCAGTGTACTGCAAAGGCTGGAGGAGGTCAGCAAACAATGGCCAGGCAGTCCACACTATCTCACTAGATGGCGCTGATGATACAGGAATTATGTGTAATGCAGGAAGTACGGCAATATTCGCCCCGATAGTGCAAATGCTTGTCACATCTGCACAACGAACGTTTTATACATAGACCCCTCAGTGTTATGTGAGTAAAGGATATAGACTCGGGATAGCATTGTGTTCCTCCCAGAGACACCTATATGATCCAACCTACTGTCACCTGACTTTACTGACGCTTACATTAAAATAAAGCAACCCAATTAGTGCCATAACACATTGCTTAATACCATTGTTACCTTTTTATGGTGTGATGTATTTAAAAGTGAAGAAATCTGTGAACTCCCCATGTGATATGATAATTTAGCACTCAGTACAGCACAATGTTCACATGGCATGGGTACATATACCTGGAAATTCAGGGCGTTAAAGTTAATCGCTATGGGATATTGTGAGTCAGATTTATTTGTGCAGAAATGTTTTCAGAAGGGTGAATTGGGTTTCTACATGTACCAAATGATCACAGTGCCCCCTCCGAAAATGCCTTTATCTGCTTTTCTCTCCAGAAGAAGGGTGCCATCTTTGTTGAGGCATCATCCAGGGTCACCATCCACTTCCTGGACTGAGATGCCAGCTCATAGATGACACAGCCATGTAATACTGGTGATGCGCAGTTCTTGGCTGTGTTCACAAATATCTGACACAGATCATCCCTTGCTGTAGCCTCTCTCCTTGTGACATTCTACAAAATTACAGTGTACAGTCTGAATGATCACTGCGAGAGACTTGCTTGCTTTGTACACTGGTTCAAATAGAGGTTAAAAACATATCTCCTGCGCTCAAGTAGTGTATGATGGGGAAATAGAATATATATTGATGTTCAATGGACTTTTCTTGGTACCGCTTGTGGTCTTGCTGCCCCCTCAGGACCAAGGGTATCCAAAACACACAAAAAGACAACAATAAGAGAAGGGCGCACCGACCTAGTGCAGCACCTTTCTGTCTCTGAGGAAGAGGGTTTGCCCTCGAAACGCGTCAGCCTAGCTTTAGCAGATCCATGCAGACTTTTGCATGCTATCCAGCACCGCGCAGTGCCTTAGCTACCTTGGCTGAGACATCCCAATCCGACATAGAGACAGTCACAGCACAGGCCCACATCCAGCAACTTTGTCAATCAATTTACCATTGGGATGTCTAACAACTTGTCTCCAGACCAGTCCACAGGGAGCATTGAGCAGTCCTGCAGGCTTCTCGCAGTGCAGCTCTTTCATGTGGCTGAATTGCGACTTGCGTGGCTCCCAAAACAGCACCCGGTCTGCAGGGAGAGGCGGAGTGCAAATTATATCATTTTGCCTTCCCCCTGAAGCCAGAACTAAGTGAGCTGCATTGACTCACTTCTTGGCCACCCTGCTATAGCAATTGTTAGCTGTGACAGTAGTAGCCTCATCGGTTGGGGCCTCAGCGGCCGGGCCCCACAGGATCCCCGGGCCCCCTACATGTGTATGGGCTGTCCCCCCCTGATGGTGTCCCTGCTCATGTTATATAATAATATAGCACTCGGTACAGCAGAATGTTCACCTGGTATTGGCATGTAGTGGCGGCTGGTGCTCCATGGCAGTGGTTCTCAATTCCGGTCCTCGGGACCCACCAACAGGCCAGGTTTGCAAGATAACTAAATTACATCACAGGTGATCTCATTTGCTGCTCAGTGATTGCAGTATTCTAGTCTGCATCCCCCAAGGTAATACTTAAAATCTGGCCTGTTAGTGGGTCCCGAGGACCGGAATTGAGAACCACTGCTCCATGGGATGGGGGGTGGCAGATGGACCACACCAGCCTGCACACCATACCCCCCCAGTCACCGGCTCACTCACCCTGAACATGTGGAAGGCAGGCAGGCAGCAGCGGCGGCGGCTTCTCCTCAATCTCGTGCGTCTCCTCCCTCCTCCTCCTCCTTGGCCAATGGCATGGCTTCTCCTTTCAGCCAATCGGAAAACGGGTCTCAGGATATTCATTTGCTATTGTCACACAACTAGGTGGGCTCAGGGCATAGTGCTCTGCGCCCCAAGCCCACCCTTTTTTGAAACCTATTAGAGCCTCTGGCTTTAATCACGTGCTTCCAAAAATAAAACCCATTGGAATCCATGCGTCCAGCATGTAGATTAGGGGGCCGGATGCATGGATGAGGGGGGGGGGGGGCGGCGCCCCTGCATCCCCAATGGATGGGCCGCCACTGTTGGCACGTACTTATGGAATATCAGGGCGTGTAAGTTCATCACTATAGAATATTATGGGTCAGATTTGTATATGCAAACATGTTCTTGGGAAAGGTGAAGGGGGGTTATTACATGTACCAAAAAATTACAGTACTTCCCCTGACAATGCAGGTGTATTTCATGGAGGAATAAAGTGACACAGAGATGTGTGATTGAGAATATCAGGTTTTACATAACAAACTTCTTCCTTGGGCAATCAGATGGTTGTTTATATATGCTAAACAATGACAGTGCAGTTTGTATCTGATTAGTTGATACTTTAGTATCTCTTACAACTTATTTATTTTCAAATATCTATGTCGCCCTCTGCTGTTAAATCACAGTGATACAAAATCAATGGTTTTACATAGCTATGTCGCCCCCGGCTGTTGTTTCACAGTACTACAATATCAATGATTATCAATGAGTATATTTATTTTTCCTAGAACTTGATGAATTTTGGACAGGACAGAACCATTTGTCTTTAAAGCACACAATCTATTTTAAAAACAGAATGATAAGAAACACAATCCGACTTAAGTCAGTGATGAACTTTAAATAACTTTAAAACAGACCCAGCATACTCATTGTGCAATACAAAGCCATTAAAGCAGTATTAAACCCAAAAGCAAACATTAATTATATTGCAGGTTACCGATTTTTAGATACGATGGTTACATTTGTTTTCTTTTTTAGGATTTCTTTCTTCTATTTTTATTTGGTGATCCAGCCAGTATGTCTGTTGTTTTGCAAAAGAACAAGCTCTCCAGCATAATGTAACAGTTACAGAGATGAGAAGAAAAAAACATTTACCACTGACAGGGGTGCTTACAATGATCAGTCTTTATTTATTAATTTATTTATCTATGTTAGACCTTTATCCCTGAAGAAAAAAAAAAAACTGCTGTAACTGCTTAAGAAATGTGAGCTAGAGTTTGTCTTTAATTTTTTTAGTGCTAGTACATCCAACACTCCCTACCCACCAGACTGACAATTCCACTGCCTAAAGGTGCCCCCTGTGCACTTTAATCCAGAGTGGGGGCACTCTAATACATCAGGTGTGTTACTGATCGGATCACCAGATCACAGAAAGCCTAAAAAAAAAAGAAAAGTAATGCAGCCACTACATCTAATGATTGGTAAGCTGCAATATATTACATTTAGTACCACTTCACTCATTTATGAGTTAAGAATGCAATCTTTATACTATAATATTTCTCAATTTAAACATTAACCACTTTAAGACTGGAAGGATTAGATGTCCTTTTTTTCCCACAAACAGAGCTTTCTTTTGGTGGTATTTGATCACCTGTGCGATTTTTATTTTTTGCGCTATAAACACAAAAAGATCGACAATTCTGAAAAAAAAAACAATATTTTTCACATTCTGCTATATGACATTCTCAAAAAAAAAAGTAAAAATCAAATTTTTTTAACATTTTAGGCCAATTTGTTTTCTGCTACATATTTTTGGTAAAAAAAAAAAAAAAAAAATTGCAATTAGCGCATTTTGATTGGTTTGCACAAAAGTTATCGCATCTACTAACTACGGGAAAGATTTATGTCATTTTTATTGTTTTTTTTTTTTTTACTAGTAATGGCGGAGACCTGCAATTTTTTGCGGGACTGCGACATTGAGGCAGACAGATCAGACCCCTGACTGATATTTTTGACACCTTTGAGGGGACCGGTGACATTACTACAGTAATCAGTGCTAAAAATAGGCACTGTTACTGTAATAAAGACACTGGCAGGGAAGGGGTTAAAATTGTGGGTGATCAAGGGGTTAAATGTGAGCCTAGGGGAGTGATTCTAACTGTAGGGGGCGTGGCTTCTGAAATTACCATAGAGACATGTGATCATATATAGAAGGATCACAGGGGCTCTATGATAATTCCAGGGAGAAGAAAGGTCGGCTGTATTTACAACAGCTGACCGTTCTTCTCTCTCAGCGGGGAATGATCGTGGGTGTCAGGCGGCAATCAGAGCTGCCTGCCTGCTGCATCGGCTTCCCCGCTGACAAAAGGGGGCAAGAGCGTGCCGCTGGCGGCGCGCGCTCGCCTCCTAGCCTCGTGCACGCGAGCACCGTACATGTACGGCGATTTGCCTGGGAGTGGCTGCCTGCCGCCGTATAACTATGGCGGGCGGTTGGGTACAGGTTTATATAGGAAAGGACATTACATTAAAGAGACACCCTCTTCCTACTCTGTAAACTTGGCAATATATAAAATTTTTAGTTTTGGGTTTATTACGCATGTATAAGGTAAGAATGCAATCTTTATACTGTAATATGTCTCAATTTAGACATTATTATAGGAAAGAACATTGCATTAAAGAGACCCCCTCTTCCTACACTATATACCTGGCAATATATTACTTTTTTGTTTTTTTGTATTTAATTCCACTTTAAAGCAACCACCAAAGGTATGGCCAACATTAAAATATATATAGTATAAACATATATATACATATATATATATATATATATATATATATGCAACTAGTATAAGTACCGGAGCCTGACTTTATTTTAGCTTTGTTGTAATCTTCTGCATTCTGAGAGGGAGCGAAATATTTCACAGGAAGCCTTTTTAACCTGTAAAGCCGGATCTGGATGTTTATATAGTAGAGGGGCAATCCTGGGGAAGGACACAAGTGGGATTATCACCCCCCTCCAGAAGTATAAATCCGCTCTTACAGAAACAGCCAGAAATACATTGCAGGGTGCACATCTGGAGTTGGTTCACATTGCTGCATGTAAGGGGACAGGCGGTCCCACACTGTTGGTACTCTTGATTTGGAGGGCACTCAGTGTTGGCAACTGAAAGGGTCAAACAAAAAATAAAAAGGACTCATTAATGATTTTTTTAGACCAGCAAGATAAAGCCGCACTTTGACCTGCACTTACACAGAGGAAAGCCTTCTTGCCCCCCCTGGTGAATTTGGTGAGTGTTGGTGGCTGGATCTCTACCCCAGCATTCACAGGTCAGCTTATTTGCTGTGTGAGATTTTGTAGACCCGGCGGGTATTTCATTAATGTTACGGCAGCAGCAGAGATCAAGGGGCCCCCTGTACAAAGACCAATTCCTGCCCCCCCCCCCCAATTCAATTACTAACGACACCTACAACAAGCAGACAGAAGTGAGCTTCCACCCACCTGATCCACATCTAGTATATATATATATGGGCCCCCAAAGTTACAGGGAGACCCCCAAAGTAACAGGGAGACCCCCAAAGTCACAGGGCGACCCCTGTACGTAACCAGTCACTTGAGCCCCCATTCAACTACTGGCCAAGTATGAACACCAATTCCCTGTAAATGATCAAGAATGGTGCAGGTAGAGATACAGCTAAACTACACATAATCATGCATGTGAATGGGGGGGGGGGGGGGGGTGTAGGATAATGCAAAAATTCCATAGGTCCAGATACACCATAGAGTGAGGGAAAAACGTGTTTGATCCCCTGCTGAGTTTGGCCACCGACAAAGAAATTATCATTTTACAATTTTAATGGAAGGTTTATTTTAACCACTTGCTTACTGGGCACTTAAGCCCCTCTTCCTGCCCAGGCCAAATTTCAGCTTTCAGCACTTTGAATGACAATTGGGCGGTCACACAACACTGACTGTACCCATATGACATTTTTATAATTGTTTTTTTTTTTTTTTTTCATACAAATAGAGCTTTCTTTTGGTGGTATTTAATCACCACTGGGGGTTTTTATTTTTACAAAAAAAAGAGTAAACATTTTGAAAAAAAAAAACAATTTTTTCTTTGTTTTTGTTATAAAATTTTGCAAACAGGTAATTTTTCTCCTTCATTGATGTGCGCTGATGAGGCTGCACCGATGGGCACTGATGGGCTGCACTGATGGGCACTGATCAGGCATCACTGGTGGGCACTGATGAGGCTGCACTGATGAAGCTGCACTGATAGGTGGCACTGATAGGCACTGGTAGGTGGCACTGATAGGCACTGGTAGGGGACACTGATAGGCAGCACTGATAGGTGGCACTGATCATGAGGCACCGATGAGAACTGTTTGGCAGTACTGATGGGCACTGGTGGGCATTGCTGGGCACTGGTAGGTGGCACTGGAGGGCACTGGTAGGTGGCACTGGTGGGCACTGCTTAGCAGCACTGGGTCTGGAGTGTGTGGGACAGATGTCCTGTTCACTCCAGACAGTTATTGTCTTTTTTTTTTCTCCTTGTGCTTTCAGCTTGAGGAAAAAAAAGCCAAATATCGTCTCTGTTTACATCACGCGCTCAGCTGTCATTGGCTGACAGCTGATCATATGGTAAGGGGGCCCCTTACTCTGGTCTATTATTAGCCGAGAATTGTGGACCATAGGGGGTGCGCAGGCAGCTCATGCACAGAAGGACGTGCGTGAATGCCCTCTCTGAAATTTAGGCCCGCGCTGTAGCCTTTTTAGCTATAGCGTGGGCAGGAAGAGGTTAACAGTGGGAGACAGAATAACAACAAAAATATCCAGAAAATTGCATTTCAAAAAAGTTATAAACTGATTTACATTTTAATGAATGAAATGCAAAACATGACTTATTACCTGGTGGAAAAACCCATTTGGCAATCACAGAGGTCAGACGTTTCTTGTAGTTGGCCACCAGGTTTGCACACATCTCAGGAGGGATTTTGTCCCACTCCTCTTTGCAGATCCTCTCCAAATCATTAAGGTTTGACGTTTGGGTAACTCGAATCTTCAGCTCCCTTCACATATTTTCTATGGGATTAGGGTCTGGGGACTGGCAAGGCCACTCCAGGACCCTAATGTGCTGCTTCTTGAGCCACTCCTTTGTTGCCTTGGCCGTGTGTTTTGGGTCATTGTCATGCTGGAATACCCATTCATGACCCATTTTCATGGCCCTGGCTGAGGGAAGGAGGTTCTCACCCAAGATTTGACGGTACATGGCCCCGTCCATCGTCCCTTTGATGGGGTGAAGCTGTCCTGTCCCCTTATCAGAAAAACACCCCCAAAGCATAATGTTTCCTCCTCAATGTTGTTGTTGTTATTCTGTCTCTCGCTGATAAAATAAACCAATTAAATTTATAGACTGATCATTTCTTTGTCAGTGGGCAAACGTACAAAATCAGCAGAGGGTCAAATACTTTTTTCCCTCACTGTAAGTCCCCTTCTATAGAGAAATCTCATGGTAATACATACCGGGTCCAGCATGCGTTAGTATGAAGGAGACGCCTGGAAAAACAAAAAAATATTTATGAATCAATTAAATAATCAATATTTTGTATCATTCTTTTATCCAAAAATAATACAAGAAAATGTTAAAAACACATTTTAAGTATATTTAAAATGTATACCCTTTTTTTTCTCTGTTGAAAGATAGAAAATAAAAACAGTTTTGGCTGGAATGGGTTAAGGAGGAGTCCCTAGACTTCAACCCAAGGGTCGTTTGTGGCCCCCAAAGTAAATACGATGAACCGTTCTAATGACTTTGAGCACCGTTCTATTGCTCCAATAATCCACGCTAGTGCTGATGCCATCATCTGAAATGCTCATTCAGAAGTTGTGGTTGCCTATGCAGTATAGAGATGCCGCACTCCTAAAAGCCCGATATGTGATAGAAGTAGGAAGTGGCCTAAGCCTCTGCTCCTCCCAGGTCAAGGTCTCTAATGCATTTTACCCTGCCCCCAGAGCTTAGTCATAGCTCTATGAGTAAGCCTCGGAGGTGGGGCGAAACGCATCGGGGAAGCCAACGCTTCCTATTTCTATCACATATTAGGGTTTCTGTTTCTCTGTACTACATAGGTAACCCCAAAGTAAGTGAGCTTTCTTATTTCATGCCAGAGGAGCCATTGTGAAGGATGTTCAGCACCTGGCACTCTATTACAGACAGTATAGTCCCAGCGGTGATGTCACAACAGGGAGCAGAGTGGAACAAGGAGTCTACAAGGAGGTAAGTGACCTTGCAACACCAACTTAGAGCCTTTTATTACTCCATAGGAAGGGCGGGTGTGTTTTTATATCCCCCTAATGCTGGGAGGGCTTCTATTACATTCAATGACCCCCCGACCCCCCCCCATTGCTGGGGGTCTTATGGTACATCCAATGACCCCAATTTTGGGGGTCTTTTATTACATCCAATGACCCCAATGCTGGGGGAGGGTCTTTTTCTGCATTCAATGACTCCAATCCTGGGGAGTCTTTTATTACATCCAATGACCCCAATGCTGGGGGGTCTTTTATTATATCCAATGACCCCAATGCTGGGGGATCCTTTATTACATCCAATGACCCCAATGCTGGAGGGTTTTTATTATATCCAATGACCCCAACGCTGAGGGAGTCTCCTATTGCATTCACTGACTCCAATTCTGGGGGGGGGGGCTTTTATTACATCCAATGACCCCAAATGCTGGGGGGTCTTTTATTACTTCCAATGACTCCAATTCTGGGGGGTCCTTTATTACATCCAATGACCCAAATGCTGGGGGTTCTTTTATTACATCTAATGACCCCAATGCTGGAAGGAGTCTTTTGTTACATCCAATGACTCCAATTCTGGGGGGGTCCTTTATTACATCCAATGACCCCATGCTGGGGGTCTTTTATTACATCCAATGACCCCAATGCCGGGGTGGTCTTTAATTACATCAAATTACCCCAATGCTGGGGGATCTTTTTTTGTTATATCCAATGACCCCATTGCTGGGGGATCTTTTATAACTCCCACGGACACTAATGGAGGGGTGGTTTTTTGTTTTTTCTTATTAGTCTTGATGAATGCCGACGCCAGGGGAGCAAGGTCTACTACTACTTCCCAAATCTGGGAGAAAGGGGGGTCTGGTATTATACCCCCAGGGTGGAGGACAATCTTTAACCACTGGCCGACTGCCTAACGCCAATCTACGTCGGCAGTCAGCCCCTCACAGGCAAAGTGACGTAGGGCTACGTCACTAGCTTGTGAGGGTCTAGGGAGCGAGCGCGCGCCCCCGGAGGCGCGTCCCGCTCCCGCGTGGTCACGGACCCCCCCGCGCGTGTGACCAGCGGACCCGATGTCCGCCGGTCACTCGGCGATCGGCGGGGGAGAGGGAGAATGTCAGGCAGCTTGTGTAAACAAGCCACCTGTCATTCTCCTCGCTGTAAAGACACTGATAAAACGGATCTAGTATGTAGATCCGTTGATCAGTGTCCTTACAGCTCAAGCCACAGCCAATCACAGTAGAAAGCACGCCCCTAGGGATACACACAGCCCCTCCCTTCCAAATAAAGTTAACCCCTTCACAACCAGTGTATTTTTACAGTAACAGTGCATATGTATAGCACTGATTACTGTAGAAATGTCACTGGTAACCCCAAAAGTGTCACAAATGTCAGTCAAGGGTCCAATCTGTCCGCCCCAATGTCGCAGTACCGCAAAAAAAATCGCAGATCGCCGCCATTACGCGTTAAAAAAAAAAAACAACAAAAATGACAAAAATCTTTCCCTTTGTTAGTAAACGCGATAACTTTTGCGCAAACCAATCAAAATACGCTTTTTGCGATTTTTTTTACCAAACATATGTAGCATAAAACAAATTGGCCAAAAATTTTAAAAAATTTTGATTTTTACTTTTTTTTTTGGAGGAATTTCATATAAAAAAATGTGAAAAATATTGTTATTTTTGCAAAATTGACGCTCTTTTTTTGTTTATAGCGCGTGATCAAAAAATCGCACAGGTGATCAAATACCACCAAAAGAAAGCTCTGTTTGTGGGAAAAAAAGGACGTCAAATTCGTTTAGGTATAGCGTCGCACGACCGCGCAATTGTCCGTTAAAGTCACGCAGTGCCGAATCGCAAAATACCCCCTGGTCAGGAAGGGGGTAAAATCTTCCGGGGCTTAAGTGGTTAAATACTCCCATTGACACCAGTTCCTAAGGGTGGGGGGGGCTTTAATTATACCTTCTGACACCCGACATTATAAAATTATGACTCACCAATTAGTATCAGCAGGAATCCAGAGGATGGACCCATGATTATCGAGAGTTTATCAGTTTCCTG
This sequence comes from Pelophylax lessonae, assembly GCF_965119305.1. Lineage (NCBI taxonomy): Eukaryota > Metazoa > Chordata > Amphibia > Anura > Ranidae > Pelophylax > Pelophylax lessonae. The sequence continues at coordinate 213,944,876 of NC_138779.1, read as the reverse complement.
AGACAAAGAGAAAAGACGAACCCTACAGATGAGACACATGAAGATATTTAAACATTCATATTAAGATAATCACACTTGTGATCAACTAAGAGTGCAGAGAACAGGGAGGCTGGGTACCCAGGATGGGTGGGATGTTTACTGAGGGTTTAACACAGAATAGTACAGGAGGGACAAGTATTGATGTGGAAAAGTAACAAAAGACCAGGCAATACATTTCCAAAAAAGAAGGGAGGTTTAAAAACAACAGCTACAGCTGGGAACAAATTCATTATTTGTCAAAGAATGAAAAGCACACAAGCCTTCTTATAACAATTTTTGACCATAAAATTTCATGTGGTACAATATGATCGGTTGTCAAAACATACGTCAATGTAATTATTACCATAACTAAAAAAATAATGGACATCTAATGGACATCTGCAGTTCAGACACCCATGTCTAAAACTGTCTGACCTTTATTCTAGCAAACTTTCACCCAGTAATCTTGTGACTGTCTTACAAAAATTACCAGTATGAAGCAGAGAGGTCATCTAGAGTTCAACTTTTAGATGTAGCTTTCTATATTATGAAATAATATAAGGATACATTACTAAAGACATAACTATTGCTTTAATATTGAATAATAATAATATTGATAAGAATTCCACTACTACTGTGATAATAATAATAATAATACTAATAATAATAAATATCCTAATAATTAATGATGATAATAAATTATATTAATAACATATGCAAATTATTATGAATAATTTGATATACATGGGTTAATATGAAATTCTACAACAATATGGTGATGGTGGGAATAGCAAGTGAAGAGCGAAGTCCAGAAATTCCAACAATAGAAGTCTTGGAGCTCCGCCGAACAATCTGGCTCCAGCAGCAATTATACTAATTATAAATAATAGGCATATCTATCCGTCTAATGGTCGCGTTAATTTGTTCTTTAGAATTGTTACATTGTATCTTACAAAGATATATGCATTTTCTATGCTCCATCTAGTGGTCATAATGTGGTATTTTATCACAGCTTATAACAAAAGTACATACTTAAGCCCTGTATAAACTATAAGAAAGTTGGGCGCATGATCGGTCGCATTTCCTCGATGTGTCACAACAAGTTGGAACCGAGGATAGAAATAATGTACGAAAATTCTCGTAAGACAAAGGCTGTTTTTTTTTTTTTTTTTTTGTTATTTGTTGTTTGATAGTGCACAGTTTTTCATATCAGATAATTCTCGTACAAAAATCGTGCGAAAATGGTACACATTCAAATGAAAGTCGTGCATTCTGTTTTCGTATTAGAAAAATTTTGGAGTTTGCCCTTTGGAAATTTTCATTCGGAAGGTCAGAATCGACTGTTGAAATTTGTGTACACACTATCAGAAAATCATACGAACGTTCCTCAGACGAAAGAGTTTGCCTGATTTTTTATAGTGTGTACAGGGCATAAGGGCTCTTTCACACGGGCTTTCCGTGTGAGAGCTCCGCTGCGGGACTTTTTTTTTTTTTTTTTTCACGGAGCGGATGACATTTCTGTCATCCGCTCCGTGTGTCCGCATATCATCCCATCCGTTTGCGGAGGATATGCGGACCTAATGTAAGTCTATGGGGATTGCGGATGTCAGTGGATGACACCGCTGACATCCGATTTTCCTTCCTTTCCGTTTTTTGAACGGAACAAAAATAGGGTTCTGTTCCGTTCGAAAAACGGAACAGAACTGAAAGGAAGGAAATCGGATGTCAGCGGATGGTATTCCGCTGACATCCGCAATGCCATAGACTTACATTATGTCCGCAAATCATCCGCAAAAAAATAGGATGATTTGCGGACATACGGAAAGCCCGTGTGAAAGAGCCCTAACTCTCGCAGAAGAGAAAATAATTTACAGGACATTCTTTATATTTGCACATAATGAATGTAACAGCCAAATGGCTCTGCTTATTTTTTTTATTTTTTTTGTTACATTGTACATCTTCTTACAGAGATGTATTTGCTATGCTCTTCAGCTCCATCTAGTGGCCATAATGTGGTATTTTATCACAGCCTACAATAAAAGTATATTCGTAATCTCTCAGAAGAGGAAATAGTTTACTGAACATTTGTTTTTGCCCAATTCACACAAAACGAATGTAATGGTCAAATGGCTCTGCTTTTTCTTTTTTTTTTTAACTTTCATTTATTTTTATTAGAAGATTGCCAATCAGATCAAGAGAAATCACAGTAATCATCTCAGCAGCCAGAACCCTGGCACAGGCTCACAAAGACAATGATTGTTGAACACATCCAAAATTTATAAAACAAAATAGTAAAAATCAAATGAACCTATACTTCTTCCATTTCAGACAAAGGACAGTCAGAATTTTTTTTTTTTAAGCACTTTAGCCCTGGAAGGTTTTACCCCCTTAATGACCAGGCACTGCTTAACTTTCACTGACAATTGTCAGTGCAACGCTGTACCCAAATAAAATTGATGTCCTTTTTTTCCCCACAAACAGAGCTTTCTTTGGGTTGTATTTGATCCCCTCCTGCGGTTTTTATTTTTTGCGCTATAAACAAAAAAAGAGCAACAATTTTGAAAAAATAAAAACCAAAATTTTTTTTTTACTTTCTGCTACAAACGTATCCAATAAAAAAATTTAAAAAATCAAATTTCTTCATCAGTTTAGGCCAATATGTATTCTTCTACATATTTTTGGTAAAATAAAATCCCAATAAGCGTATATTGATTGGTTTGCACAAAAGTTCTAGCGTTTACAAACTAGGGGATAGTTTTGTGGAATTTTTATCTATTTATTTTTTTTTACTAGTAATGACAGCAGTCAGCGACTTATAGCGGAACTGCGACATTGCGGCAGACAAACCGGACACCTGACACTTTTGACATTTTTTTGGGGACCAGAGACACCAATAGAGTGCCAAAAAAAAATATGTACTGTTACTGTACTAATGAAACTGGCAGAGAAGGGCTTAACAACAGGGGCAATCAAAGGGTTAAATGTTTCCCTAGGGTAGTGATGGCAAACCTTGGCACCCCAGATGTTTTGGAACTACATTTCCCATAATGCTCATACACTCTGCAGTGCAGGTGAGCATTATGGGAAATGTATTTCCAAAACATCTGGGGTGCCAAGGTTCGCCATCACTGCCCTAGGGGGTGCTTGCTAACTGTGTGGGGGAGGTGCTCTGACTGGAGGAAGACAGAGATCCATGTTCCTGCTTAGCAGAAACACAAGATCTCCATCTTCTCCCCTGTCAGAATGGCGATCTGCCTTGTTTACATAGGCAAACTGCTGTTCTGCCTCTCTCAGGAACGATGGTGGTTGGCCGGTGGACATTGGGTCCGCCGGACCTGCTAATTGGCTCTCTAATCAGTGTGTGATCATTTTTCCAGCTGCACCCATGCGCTACCTAGAGGCTGGTGCACAAAATGACATACAGGTATGTGATTTTGCGCAATAGAGTCAACCTTCTACAGTAAGGCCATGTTCACACCTAAATATTTTTCAGCTCGTAAAGCGCTCATCTCTGAAGTCTCAAAACGCCCAACAAGCAAAATCCAAATAATTTCAATGGCCCCTGTTCACATATGAGTGTTTTGTCACCTGAAGCAAAACGCCTGAAGCTCAAATAAGTAAATTAGCTTCATTTTTGGCAGATTACAAGCGTTTTTGTTAGATGTCAATGCCTGCCTCCAAACACCTGCAGAAAACGCCCGACAAACGGGCAAAAAAAAAAAAAAAAAAAACGATAAGCTCAGGTGTGAATGAAGCCTAAATGTAGGTTACGCAGTCGGCAATTGGGTAAATAAATTGGTAGTGAACAAGCACGTAGCAGTCGTGTGAAACGCGTCTACTCTCTACCCTGCTGTACCTTGTGCCACTTATGTTAATAAAGTAACTTTTCGTCATTGGATTCCCTGGTGGTGTGCGACCATTTTCTTCTTTTATGCTTCTCATGGTGGCGAGCCGAGGTTTAGCACCCACCTTGAATCGTGGACTTTGACTAGCCTGAGTGGTGTTATCTCTCTTCATTGGCAATTGGGTAAATAAACTGACCCCTTTATGTATTGTAGATAATTCTAAGTTCCACGCAATGTCTAGAGCAGTACAAGTCCCAGTGTCCACATAGCAGCCAAGAATCGGTACAGAACTACAAGTCCCAGCAGTACCAGTGCTCAGAAAGCAGCACACAGCCAACATGGAACTATAAGTCCCAGCAGTCCTTAACCACTTGCCGACCAGTCACGTTGACTGTACTGCGGCAAAGTGGTTAGTTCCCGTCCGGCGACGTAGACCCACGTCGCTGGACTCCTCCCCTTGTGGGCGGCGCGCGCGCACCACCGGAGGCTCGCTCCCGCTGTATTCAGTGACAGCAGGAGTCGGGCCAGGGGAGGAGCGGCGGTGATCACCGCCGCTCTTCCCCGATCGTCTGGGAATCGAGTGTGGAGATCCGCCCGCTTGTGTAAACAGAGCGGGCGGATCTCCTAAGTGACAGACAGGGTCAGATTGCAGGGTTCAGCATAGCTCAACCTGCGATCTGTCCCTGTGTCACTCAGTCACCTCCCCCCACACACGTTAGTAAGCACCAGGCATACATTAACCCCTCCCTCTCCAATAAAAATTAACCCCTTCTCTGCCAGTGTCATTTTTACAGTGTAGGAATGTGATCATACGGTTCTACTATGTAGGACCGTTGATCACTGTTCCTACACCTCAAGCCACAGCCAATCACAGTTAGAAGCACGCCCCTAGGGACACACAACCCCTCCCTCTCAAAAAAAAGTTAACCCCTTCACTGCCAGTGTAATTTTACAGTAACAGTGCATATGTATAGCACTGATTACTGTAGTAATGTCACTGGTACCCCCAAAAGTGTCAAAAATGTCAGTCAAGGGTCCGATCTGTCTGCCGCAATGACGCAGTCCCGCAAAAAAAAAATCGCAGATTACAGCCATTACTCGTTAAAAAAAAACCCACCAAAAATGACATAAATCTTTCCCTTAGTTAGTAAACACAATACATTTTGCGCAAACCAATCAAAATATGCTTATTGCGACTTTTTTTTACCAAGAATATGTAGCAGAAAACAAATTGGCCTAAAATGATAAAAAAATTAGATTTTTACTTTTTTTTTGGGGGGGGGGGGGGGGAATTTCATATAAAAAAATGTGAAAAATATTATTTTTTCAAAATTGTCGCTCTTTTTTTGTTTATAGCGCAAAAAGTAAAAATTTCACAGGTGATCAAATACCAACAAAAGAAAGCTCTGTTTGTGGGAAAAAAAGGACGTAAATTTAGTTTGGGTACAGCGTCGCACGACTGCGCAATTGTCAGTTAAAGTTGCACAGTGCCGAATCGCAAAAAGTGGCCTGGACGTGAGACAGCAAAATCCTCCGGTGGTAAAGTGGTTAATGTTAAACTACACAACAGTGATAGAAGTGCGGCTTCTAGTAAGTACTTACAGGGAGCGGTAGGGCAGATCAGTCGGGGGTTCATGCACGTTGTTCAGCTCCTTTCTGGTGACCGCACTGGAAGGACACACTCTCTGCTTTATAACTGGGGGAGGAAGGCACAGACGGGAAGAAGGTTGGTATAGAATGTTGCTGTACAACTACATAGTTGATACGGTTGAAAGAAAAACAGCCGTCCATCCAGTCCAGCCTGAGCCTGTGTGCAGGCTGCTGTTAGAAATCATGGGGCCCCATACTGCCTATCTGACAGGACCCAGCTCCCCCCCCCCCCCCAACCCCCAGAAAATATCAAATTATATTTTCACTAAATATACACTAAAGTCATTTAGACCCCCCCCCCTCCACTCTACATCTTGAAACATCCCCTTGTGTCCCCGCAGCACAGAGGAGGGCAGCCGGCCAAGCTGTGCAGAAAAGGGGGTGCAAAGGGGGGCCTGGAAAGCAGAGGGATGGACTGATCCCCCTGGAGGGAGCGGAAGAGAAGCCGGTAGCGCTGCAAGGGAAGGCAATAGTGCAGAGGTGTCAAACTCAATTTCATCACGGGCCAAATCAGCATTGTGGTTCCCCTTAAAGGGCCAGTTGTATGTGTAAGACTAGATGTCCAGAGCACCCACCCCCCCAACCCCACCATCAGAAGTCAAGAGTCCCTCCCCCTCCCTTACATCACAGTGCGCTCCCCTTACCTTGTGCTGCTGGGAAGAGTCTGAGAGCAGAGCTGGTAAGCGAAATATGCAGAGTCTGGAGGAGGACCAGAGGAAGGCCAGAGTCCGCTGAATGCTAAGGGGATCAGGGGAAGTGGAGAGGAGGGGGTGCTGTGGCTGCACAGAAAGACGCGGGATCGATAGGATGAGTTCTGTCTTCCACTCTGTTGCTGGCTGCTGAGATGGTGAAGGGGGGGTAGATACAAGCCTCTCTGTGGCTGCATAGAGAAGTGCAGGATCTGGTGGAGGAGTTTTGTCCTTCTCTACTGCTGAGACAAGGTGGGGGCAACAATGAAGGGGTTTCCGCAACTGCAGGTGGGGTGCGAGGGACACATTAAATGGCCTGGAGGGCCAGATTCGGCCCGGGGCCTTGTGTTTGACACGTGTGCAATAAAGGATCGGTGTCTGCAGTAAGGTAGTACAGCTGGCCCTCCTGCTCAGCAGGTGAACTGATGGGGCCTGGGCCCAGTACAGGAGGGCTAGCTGTACTGCTTTAATAGTGGCCCGGCCTGTGTGTGTATGTGTGTGTGTGTCTGTGTGTTACTTCCGATTTTCCATACCACTGTGCATTTCCTAAGAAACACATCTACAAGTTTTTTTTTTAGATTTATCTACATTCCCCACCAACACTACCAACTGCGGAAGGGAGCTCCACATCCATGCCGCTCTAACAGTAGCAGCAATCAAAAAATTGTGGCAAAAATATTAGATCACCTTGGGGTATCTACTTTCTGAAAAGGGCTCATTTTTTTTAGGTGTTTGTACTGTGTAGAAATGTTTTGCAGGAGTGAATGGGGTTTATATCAGTGGCTGCCCGTCCATTGGGGGCGCAGGGATGCCGCCCCCCCTATCCATGCGTCCGGCCCCCTAATCTACATGCAGGGCGTCGGATGCATGGATTCCAATGGGGAGCCGTAGGCTCTAATAGGCTTCAAAAAAGGGTGGGCTTGGGGCGCAGAGCCCTGCTCCCTGAGCCAACCCAGTTGTGTGAATAGTAAATGAATATTTGCTATCGCCACACTGATTCTCCTCCTGGCCACTCATGAAGTGGGTCCTGAGACCCATTTCCCGATTGGCCGAAAGTAGAAGCCATGCTATTGGCCAAGGAGGAAGAGGAGGGAGGAGAAGCAGGGGAAGCCCGACCCACGGAGGAGACGCAGGGGGAAGAGCCGCTGCCTGCCCAGGGTGAATAAGCCATCGACCGGGGGGGGGGGTTAGGTGTTGCGGCTGGAGCTGGTGTGGTCTGGGGGGGGGGGGTATAGTGTGCGGGTTGGAGCTGGTGTGGTCTGGGGGGGGTATAGTGTGCGGGTTGGAGCTGGTGTGGTCTGGGGGGGGGTATAGTGTGCAGGTTGGAGCTGGTGTGGTCTGGGGGGGTATAGTGTGCGGGTTGGAGCTGGTGTGGTCTGGAGGGGGGGTATAGTGTGCGGGTTGGAGCTGGTGTGGTCTGGGGGGGTATAGTGTGCGGGTTGGAGCTGGTGTGGTCTGGGGGGGGGTATAGTGTGCGGGTTGGAGCTGGTGTGGTCTGGGGGGGTATAGTGTGCGGGTTGGAGCTGGTGTGGTCTGGGGGGGGTATAGTGTGCGGGTTGGAGCTGGTGTGGTCTGGGGGGGTATAGTGTGCGGGTTGGAGCTGGTGTGGTCTGGGGGGGGGGTATAGTGTGCGGGTTGGAGCTGGTGTGGTCTGGGGGGGGTATAGTGTGCTGGTTGGAGCTGGTGTGGTCTGTGGGGGGTATAGTGTGCGGGTTGGAGCTGGTGTGGTCCGTTTGCCGCCGCCCCGGCCCATGGAGCACCAGCCGCCACTGGTTTCTATGTATACCAAAAAGCATCAAAGTTGAAGAGAAAAAGAAAAAGTTTTTTAGTGTTTTTTTTTTTTTTTTGTAAAGTGCAATAAATATGGACTCATCACTTAGGAACATTAATACCTCAAGTTAGTGCAGTAGGCTAAGTATAACCTCTTCAGCTCTGGAAGATTTTACCCCCTTCACTACCAGGCCATTTTTTGCTATTCAGCACAGCGCTACCTGGCTAGTAGTGAAGGCCTGGCTAGTAGTCTGCTCTAATTCATTCCAAAGGTGTTCAATAGGGTTGAGGCCAGTCAAGTTCCTCCACCCCAAACTCGCTCATCCATGTCTTTATGGGCCTTGCTTTGTGCACTGGTCCAAATCATTTGTTGGAGGGGGGATTATGGTGTGGGGTTATTTTTCAGGGGTTGGGCTTGGCCCCTTAGTTCCAGTGAAGGGAACTCTTAAGGCATCAGCATACCAAGACATTCTGGACAATTTCATGCTCCCAACTTTGTGGGAGGGGTTTGGAGATGGCCCCTTCCTGTTCCAACATAACTGTGCACCAATGCACAAAGCAAGGTCCATAAAGACATGGATGAGCGAGTTTGGGGTGGAGGAACTTGTCCTGACCTCAACCGGATAGAACACCTTTGGGAAGAATTAAAACGCAGACTGTGAGCCAGGCCTTCTCGTCCAATATCAGTGCCTGACCTCACAAATGCGCTTCTGGAAGAATGGCCAAACATTCCCATGGACACACTCCTAAACCTTGTGGACAGCCTTCCCAGAAGAGTTGAAGCTGTTATAGCTGCAAAGGGTGGGCCAACTCAATATTGAACCCTATGGACTAAGACTGGGATACCATTAAAGTTCATGTGTGTGTAAAGGCAGGCGTCCCAATACTTTTGGAAACATAGTGTACGTCGAGATATGCCCCCAAAAGACAAACCCTGTATTTGGAATTGCGTTATTTGTTTCAGCTTCAGAGATGTTGCAATTTTTATGTATATTTTTATGTCATTCCTTCCCATTCTCAAGAAAGAACAACATATTGTTCAGGAGTGCAGTAAATGCAAATCAGCCATGAAATACACAGCAAGGTTTGCACTGAGCAAAGTGATCTTTCAGGTTTGGGCCCTGCTGGAAAAGCCAGTGACGTAACCTGTTTTATTTGTGCCACTTACAGTAAAGAAACATAAATTGTGCGGTATTTTAGGATCCTTGGTGGATCCATAAATCAAGAAATATTTATTTATTTTAACTGAAAACTGAAATTTGGCTTGAAAAAAAATCCACAAATTTTTTTTTTCAGCATAAAGCAGTATAATAAAAAAAAATATAATAATAATAAAATAAAAATAAAAAAAAAAACATTCCAGCTAGAAATAAAAATGATATCCTTTTATATTAAAATTTTCATTCTTAACCACTTTACGACCGCTCACTGTGCCTCTACTGCGGCACAGTGGCTTGTTATCGTCCAGCGACGTAGACCTACGTCGCTGGACTCCTCCCCCTGTAGGCGGCGCTCGCGCGCCGCCGGAGGCGCGCTCCCGCCGTTTTCATTCACAGCGGGAGTCGGGCCAGGGGAGGAGCGGCGGCCGCTGCTCTTCCCCGATCGTCGGGGAATCTAGTTTGGAGATCCGCCCGCTTGTGTAAACAGAGCAGGTGGATCTCCTAAGTGACAGGGAGTGACAGATCGGAGTGTTCAGCATAGCTGAACATCCGATCTGTCCCTGACTCACTCAGTCACCTCCCCCCCCCCCCCCCCCCACACGTCAGTAAGCACCAGGCATACATTAACCCCTCCCTCTCCAAAAAAATTAACCCCTTCCCTGCCAGTGTCATTTTTACAGTAACATTGCATATTTATAGCACTGATTACTGTAGTAATGTCACTGGTACCCCCAAAAGTGTCAAAAATGTCAGTCAAGGGTCCGATCTGTCCGCCACAATGTCGCAGTCCCCGCAAAAAAAATTGCAGATCGCCGCCATTACGCGTTAAAAAAAAACAACAAAAATGACAAAAATCTTTCCCTTTGTTAGTAAACGCGATAACTTTTGCGCAAACCAATCAAAATACGCTTTTTGCGATTTTTTTACCAAACATAGGTAGCATAAAACAAATTGGCCTAAAATGTTAAAAAATTTGGATTTTTACATTTTTTTTGGGGGGAATTTTATATAAAAAAATGTGAAAAATATTGTTGTTTTTGCAAAATTGACGCTCTTTTTTTGTTAATGGTGCATGATCAAAAAATCGCACAGGTGATCAAATACCACCAAAAGAAAGCTCTGCTTGTGGGAAAAAAAGGACACCAAATTCGTTTAGGTACAGCATCGCACGACCGCGCAATTGTCCGTTAAAGTCACGCAGTGCCGAATCGCAAAATACCCCCTGGTCAGGAAGGGGGTAAAATCTTCCGGGGCTAAAGTGGTTAAGCAATTTGTGTTCAGGCAATTTTTAATTTTTTTGAACATACTGTATGTTAAAGTCAGCATTTTTTGCCAGAAAATTCCTACCACGGAGAACAAAATAATGGCAGCTGTAATTTTGTTCATGTAGCATGATATTTGCATAATCTGGGGGATGGTGGCACTTCATTTTTTTTTATTATTATTATTTTTTTATCCATAAAATTATTATTTTTATTTTGAGACAATTATTTATTTTATTCATTTTGATACAATGTAATTTTTTTACATTTTAGTTATTTATTTTTTGCTTAGCTTTATAGCTATCACAAAGGGGCTAATACACCTCTATATGATCGCATTGGCAGGTGACTGGTACTCTTTATGGAGAAAGAGGTCTAGTAGACCCCCAATTACTCCCCTATCCTTCACTGCAACGAATCAAACACAAATTGTGCTTCATTAGCTGCTTTCCTGGCCACAGTAGCCAGAAAATGACAACTCTGAAACTGTAAGTGGTAAAATGCTTGTCACTTCCAGGTTCATTAATCACAGTGGAATTAGGGGAATGGATGTCCCTTGATCTCCTTCTTCCCAAACTGTCTGGCCAGTTTTTGGGTTCTCTAGAGCAGTGGTCCTCAACTCCGGTCCTCAGGGCCCACTAACAGGCCAGATTTTAAGTATTACCTTGGGGAGATGCAGACTAGAATACTGCAATCACTGAGCAGCAAATGATATCACCTGGGATGTATTTCAGTTATCTTTCAAACCTGGCCTGTTAGTGGGCCATGTAGGCCAGGGTTGAGGATCACTGCTCTAGAGGACTGAAAGAACCACTATGGATGGGGTCAGGCGTCAGGACATTGCATCATTGTAAGCACGTCTTCTTCCACTATTCAGCAATGTAAGGACCTCTTCTCCCACAGATCACCAATGTAAGGACCTCTACTCCCACAGATCACCAATGTAAGGACCTCTACTCCCACAGATCACCAATGTACGGACCTCTACTCCCACAGATCACCAATGTAAGGATCTCTACTCTCACAGATCACCAATGTACGGACTTCTACTCCCACAGATCACCAATGTAAGGACCTCTACTCCCACAGATCACCAATGTAAGGACCTCTACTCCCACAGATCACCAATGTAAGGACCTCTACTCCCACAGATCACCAATGTAAGGACCTCTACTTCCACAGATCACCAATGTAAGGACCTCTTCTCCCACAGATCACCAATGTAAGGACCTCTACTCCCACAGATCACCAATGTGAGGACCTCTTCTCCCACAGATCACCAATGTGAGGACCTCTTCTGCCACAGATCACCAATGTGAGGACCTCTTCTGCCACAGATCACCAATGTAAGAACCTCTTCTGCCACAGATCACCAATGTGAGGACCTCTTCTCCCACAGATCACCAATGTAAGAACCTCTTCTCCCACAGATCACCAATGTAAGAACCTCTTCTCCCACAGATCACCAATGTGAAGATATCTTCTCCCACAGATCACCAATGTAAGAACCTCTTCTCCCACAGATCACCAATGTGAGGACCTCTTCTGCCACAGATCACCAATGTGAAGATATCTTCTCCCACAGATCACCAATGTAAGAACCTCTTCTCCCACAGATCACCAATGTGAGGACCTCTTCTGCCACAGATCACCAATGTGAGGACCTCTTCTCCCACAGATCACAAAAGTAAGGACCTCTTTTTCCCATGGATCCCCTATGTAGGGACTTGGTGTTCTACAGATGACCAATGTAAGGTCACTAAAAGATCAGCAAATGTAAGGACTTCTTCTCTCACAAATCACCAATGTAAAGACCTCTTCTTCCACTAATCACAAACGTGAAGGGCTTTTCTCCCATGCAAAGGAGCGCTTCTTAACTGACAACCAATGCAAGGGGGTCCTTCTACAGTAGCTATCGATATATGGGAGCTTTCTCTTCTGACCACCAATCTAAGGAAGCCCCTCTCCACTAAAATGTAAGAGTTTTAGAGATAAAGGACACTCAGGGCATGTGGGGGACAGTGTTTTTCACCTTTTCATTAATGGTACTCCTTTGCTGAACACTACTGGTGCACGGAGGTAGGCTGGCCATACATTATGCAATTTTCCTTTAGATTTACCAAAACCAAAGTGATATGAGTTCAAATCTAAACACTTTCAATATGCATGCAATCAGGTAGCCTCTTGCACTACATAGTTGAAGGTAAATCTAAATTAAATTGAACAATAACATTTTTTATGTATGGACAACTTTATTTTACAGATAAAGGTGTGTCCAGTCATTTTGTCATTGCCTTGGGCTCATTGTCTCCTGCTTTCACCTATTACCCCATCCAAGGAGTTTATGAAAGAATGTGACCATTCTAAGATAAAGCTGTGTGCTGTTTTAAGATTTATTATATTTCTACCAGAGACCCGATTCATCACCGGAGGTTGTAATTAGCATTTTAATATACTTCATGTCTTGCAAAGGTTTCATTTTGGTTTATTGCTTCTATCTAAATAACCCAGAAATTACTTCTCACCCTTTGTACTCTCCATTTCTATGATTATTACTTTGCATTATTATTATTATCCTGTTTTGTTGGTAAAGCTCCAATATTTCAAGGAGAGCTACACATCAAGTTCTGAAGGTTACTTTCTACCTACTGTGTACAAACCCCACCGAGTCCTTCAGAAAGGCACAGAAATAAGTAAGAATTATCTGCAATGAAGATTTTTTTAATCATGGGTCTAATGGTCTGTTCTTATCATTCATGAAAAGGAGATAATGTCTTTGAGAAGGGCCCCCGGACCCCATGATATTCACCTTGCCAGCAACCCGTTGCCTCACGTGCCGCCATCACAGCTAAAAAAACTGTCGGGGTCATTGGGGGTTGATTAAAATAATAATAGGTAAAAAGAAAAATGATTTTAAAAGCCATGTATATTTCATATTATGCATATAAGAGATTCTGAACAGGATGGCTTCCATGTTGTTTCTAAGGTCAAAGAAGGTTCATTTTCAAAATGTCTCTTATAAGCTTACAAGAGAGCATAGAATTTCAACAATAGGGTCTTATAGTTTCAACAGAGATCTTTGTATCTATGTAATCGTAAATAAGGCAATACATACATTTCATCAGATAAGAATCAATTGGCGAGACATCGTACTAGTCACTCATGGCTAGTCTGGCCTGTAATCTTATCTGTATATATAACAATGAACAATATAGTCAGTATATTTCTTTTAAAGGATTATTTAAAAATAAGTTTTAGAAAACATCATCATATGTAAGATGTATATTAACGATAATACATTGTATTCTTATTAATATAGAAGTGTGAACTTGATACTTATATAATATTAGATATATAATATATATATATATATATACATAAGTATACTTTTCTATGATGTGTAAGGACTTGTGTGTCTTAAAAACGAATTACTTCATGTTAAGGCATGTGGTAGGAGTGTTTATATAAGAATTGCTTTGGACTAGTTTAGTGCTCAAGGTGTCGTAAATATACCAAACTAGACTATGTCTGACAGCCCTATGGCATGGTCAAATAAGTAATGGCTTCTCACTAGCCGAAAGGTCAGAGGTCATTAGATAAGAAGGATGGGTAATTGTTTCAAATTATGTTAAATACAAAATCTAATGAACGGTACGATACTGCCCTCTGGAGACAAAATACCAGGTGCAGTCTTGAGTTAATTTCAGATTTCCCATATAAAAATATTATATTGTGTTAAATAATATAATTCTTGAAATGGCATTACTTGCCAAGGTGAATGATGGAGATACAGGTGGACATTTATGTATGTACTGGGAGTCTGGACAAAGTTTTATATGTGTTATATGATTAATCTTACATATAGAGAAATCATCCTTATTTTATTATACCAAGTATTGGGTTAATTATCAAAAGAGGCGTGTCTCTGACCTCACCAGTTTAGGTATAGAATATCCTGACCAATTGGGATAATGTTTCATCCCTCTGGGTTTAACTTATGGTAATTTTTATAGCTCTTTGTTCTTACCATATAAAAGACCAACCCAGATGAGAGAGAGGACACACATTACACTACTGACAACACACCTCACACTTACACCACACACGCTATTACATTCCTCAATAGACTCATCCAGACATACTCCATATTGTCCATCATTCATCTGAAACTTGAAGGGAATCCACCATCTTAAGAAAGGCATCCATCTTAGGACTCTGGTAACGATTTGAAGCTAGCGGCCATCTTAAGTGTGGTAATTATGCCTTGCTATGTTATTTGATTTTATTTAACAATTGTTTATTCCTTCCTTATATGTTTTATATTGCATATTTAAAGGGTAATAAGATTACAATCCCAGCCGTATAAACCATGGTAGATTTTTCTCTAAAAAGCTGATTTTTGTTTTTATACATTTTTATTAATATCAGATTTAGTGCATTATTTGCAATTTTAAGTCTTCCGTTTTGCATGAATTATTCTCATTTCATCTGCAGTGGAATGACTTTCAACTATGCATTACGCAGACCATTGTAGTCTGTTTATATAGAACATTAATTTATGGCTTATACTATACCTGGGAAGAAATGGTAATCTTGCTTTCCTTTTACTTTCACTTTGTTTTAGTTTCACTTTCATTATTGAGCTATACATCACATTGCATTGATTATTTGAAGTTAGTATTTTTCTGTAGAGTTATCTTTTTGTGTCACTTCTTGTTTGATCATATATTGTGATTTACATGTCTTGAGAATAAATATTTTTATATATATTCCATACTGTAGACTGTACTCACTAAGATTGGTATATGCTTTTAAAAATAAATTAATCAATTAAAAAGAATTCAAGACAAATTGATTTATGGCATAAGTGGAGACTCTCCTTTCACATAGATCTTTGCTTATTAACCATAAATAAATACACTGCTATTTTCAGAGCAGTATAAATATTCTGACATAATGAAGTACGAGCGCGAGATATTTATTATTAAATATTCTTACAAAACAGAAGAGTAGAGCGGCACCAGTTAGGTGCCTATCAGGGTGTCTGAATGGGCAAAGTGACATTATCTCTTAACCGCTTGCCGACCGCCGCACGACTATTTACTGCGGCGGTCAGCCCCTCACAGGCAAAGCTATGTAGTACTACGTCGCTAGCCTGTGAGGCTCTAGGGAGCGAACGCGCGCCGCCGGAGGCGCGCTCCCGTTCCCACGCGGTCACGGACCCCTCCGCGCGTGTGCCCGGTGGACCCGATGTCCGCCGGGCACTCGCGATCGTCCTTTATACCGGAAGAAAAGGCAGGCGGCTAATGTAAACAAAGCCGCCTGTCATTCTTCCCTGTGTAAGAATGGAGATCACACGGTTCTACTATGTAGGACCGTTGATCTCTGTTCTTACGCTTGTAGCCACAGCCAATCACAGTTAGAAGCACGCCCATAGGACACACTTAACCCCTCCCTCTCCAATACAGTTAACTCCTTCACTGCCAGTGTCATTTTTGCAGTAACAGTGCATATGTATAGCACTGATTACTGCAGTAATGTCACTGATAACCCCAAAAGTGTCAAAAATGTCAGTCAAGGGTCCGATCTGTCCGCCGCAATGTCGCAGTCCCACAAAAAAAAAATCACAGATCGCCGCCATTACTCGTTAAAAAAAAAACAACAAAAATGACAAAAATCTTTCCCTTTGTTAGTAAACGCGATAACTTTTGTGCAAACCAATCAAAATACGCTTTTTGCAATTTTTTTTTTTTACCAAACATATGTAGCATAAAACAAATTGGCCGAAAATGTTAAAAAATTTTGATTTTTACATTTTTTTGGGGGGGAATTTCATATAAAAAAAAGTGAAAAATATTGTTATTTTTGCAAAATTGACGCTCTTTTTTTGTTTATAGCGCATGATCAAAAAAAATCGAACAGGTGATCAAATACCACCAAAAGAAAGCTCTGTTTGTGGGAAAAAAAGGACGTCAAATTAGTTTAGGTACAGCGTCGCACGACCGCGCAATTGTCCGTTAAAGTCACGCAGTGCCGAATCGCAAAATAGGCCCTGGTCAGGAAGGGGGGTAAAATCTTCCGGGGCTTAAGTGGTTAAAAATGTACCAAGTGTTAAAATAATAAAAAATAAACATATTATTTGCAATATTAATATGCATTTAAAATAGTCACTGAGGCCTGCGCATCATAAACCCCAAAAGCAGCATAAACAGGTTCGGTGAATTTCGTGGTGAATGTGTGCACGTGTTTGGCCTGCTGGTCCAGTTCAAAGAAGGACAGACGCCCGGCCTCGTAATCCAAGTATATTCCTAATTTTGGGTTGGGAGTGGACAGTCCAACATGGGTAACCTGATGGTTATGAATCATTAAATGAATGTTTTGGTACATGTCCATACACCATGATTTATTGTTGCTGCCAAGCAAATAGCCATCGCCTCTCCGGTCAATGCTGTTGTAAGCAATGCCAACTCTCCACCTTCCAATGAGACCAGTGGCCACTTCCCAATAATGCCGCCCTGAAGAAAACCTGGCGGTGCTTAAAACTTGACTGTACTGAAAGCGGTGTGGGGAATCCGGTTGACGTATATGGCCTAGAGCAGTGGCAGTCTTCAAGTCCGGTGATATGTAGACATAAGTACCAGATGTGTTCGTATCCAATGATATGTCTGTGATTGGCTGGAGATAAAACAATTTATGGGCTTTTAGAGCACCCATGATACCTGGCATCCTGTTCTGTAGCATCATGATGATCTGCACTTCATCCAGGTCACCCAGTAAAGGTGGATCCTGGACATCGCCAATGTCCTTTTTGCAAGTAGAACATTCCAAGAGGAACTGCAAAGGTTCTATCACATTTTCAAGCCCTTCAATTCTTTTGATCCTCTTTGATATGTCATCTCTCAATAATGCCAGCTTCTGTATTTGTTCCGTCGTCCTTCCTGGTGGGTCACCTCATCCTTAAATTGCTTCTGTATATGATCCAGTTGTTCCTTGATTTTGTGAAACATGGAGTCAATACGTTCTGTGACATTGTTGGCCTGTTTCTCCACTTTTGTCTTGTAGGCTTCCAGATTTATAACTCTATTCTCAACCTGTTGGCCCTTTAAGGTTAGTTTTTTAAGGACATCCTTTATTTCCTTTTTCAGCTTCTCAGAAGCTTCAGCCAAAGGTTCCACTTGATGACCCATGTGTTCTCCTACGAGGAAGCATGAGACACAAACACAGCTTGAGTCATTGAAGCAGTAGAACTTCAAAGTTTTGTTGTGAATGGTACACTTCGGGGTCAAGGGCTTTTCTTGGTTGGAAGAAGAGGAGCAGATACTGGCCACTATGTTCGATAGCGCAATGTTCTTGTTGAGTTCGGGTCTTCCATCAAATTTATTTCGACACTCAGGACATTCATAGGCTCCATTCTGCTTGTCCTGCCAGGTCTTGTCGATACAGTTGTGGCAAAAGGTATGTCCGCATGATAGGGTGTCCGGATTGTTGTAGATACTTAGACAAATGGAGCAATCCAGCTCACCTCTCACTCCTGCAGCTGCCATCATTTGAAATAAAATATAAATTTAACTGAATATATTTTATCACTCAGGAAATGCCAGCATATTCAGTAGACTTTGGACGCTTTACATGTTTACTAGGAGCCGAAGTTAATCTCTAACCAACTTTATTGCCACAGGTTATTGTTTGTTTGTTGTTGTATAAGGAGCATTCTTCCCACTGATCACCAATGTAAGGGACATTCTTCCCATTGACCACCAATGTAAGGGGCATTCTTCTCACTGATCACCAATGTAAGGGACATTCTTCCCATTGACCACCAATGTAAGGGACATTCTTCTCACTGACCACCAATGTAAGGGACATTCTTCTCACTGACCACCAATGTAAGGGGCATTCTTCTCACTGATCACCAATGTAAGGGACATTCTTCCCACTGACCACCAATGTAAGGAGCATTTTTCTCATTGACCACCAATGTAAGGGACATTCTTCCCACTGACCACCAATGTAAGGAGCATTCTTCTCATTGACCACCAATGTAAGGGACATTCTTCCCACTGACCACCAATGTAAGGAGCATTCTTCTCATTGACCACCAATGTAAGGAGCATTCTTCTCACTGACCACCAATGTAAGGAGCATTCTTCCCACTGACCACCAATGTAAGGGACATTCTTCCCACTGTCCACCAATGTAAGGAGCGTTATTCTCACTGACCACCAATCTAAGGGACATTCTACCCATTGACCACCAATGTAAGGGGCATTCTTCTCACTGACCACCAACGTAAGGGGCATTTTTCCCACTGACCTCCAATAAAGGAGCATTATTCTCACTGACCACCCACCAATGTAAGGAACATTCTTCCCACTGACCACCAATGTAATAAAAATTGTTCCCTCTGACCTCCAATGTAAAGGGGCATTGAAAGACTCTTTGAGGGGCATTAAAAGACTCTGTCAGGGGCATTGAAATTCTCTGCTAGGGACATTAAAAGGCTCTGTCAAGAATTTCAATGCCCCTGACAGAGTCTTATAATGCCCCTCAAAGAGTCTTTCCTTTCAATGCCCTTGACAGAGCCTTTTAATGTCCCTTACAGAGCCTTTTAATGTCCCTAGCAGAGAATTTCAATGCCTCTGACAGAGTCTTTCAATGGCCCTGACAGAGCCTTTTAATGTCCCTTACAGAGCATTTTAATGTCTCTAACAGAGAATTTCAATGTCCCTAACAGAGAATTTCAATGTCCCTGACAGAGCCTTTCAATGTCCCTGACAGAGCCTTTCAATGTCCCTAACAAAGAATCTTAATGTCCCTGAAAGCGCCTTTCAATGTCCCTAACAGAGCCTTTCAATGTCCCTGACAGAGCCTTTCAATGTCCCTAACAGAGAATCTTAATGTCCCTGAAAGCGCCTTTCAATGTCCCTAACAGAGCGTTTCAATGTCCCTGACAGAGTCTTTCAATGCCCCCCAAATAGTTTTTCAATGTCCCTGACAGAGCCTTTCAATGTCCCTAGCAGAGGATTTCAATGTCCCTGACAGAGAATTTCAATGTCTCTGACAGAGCCTTTCAACGTCCCTAACAAAGAATCTTAATGTCCCTGAAAGAGCCTTTCAACGTTCCTGACAGGGACAGCCCGTTTTGTGTCTCGTCGTGGTCCAGTTGGGTCCAGTAGCTGCTGCATTTCCCACCCTAGGCTTATACTCCAATCAATACGTCCAAAGTACCGTTTTTGTATTATAACACTGCTAAAGTTATAAAATGAACGTTAGATATATTTTTGATCCCAGGTAACACAGTGGATATTTTATAAATGGTCACTTTTTATTTGATAATGGAGAATAAAACTTATTCACATATTATATCTTTGTTTTATCACAGGCACACAGGAATCAAAAAAAAAAAAAAATGTTACTTTTCCTATAATTAATTCTTTGCCCCTTTTTTTGCTACAAGGAAAAAGTGGGCCACGGTGTCAGCAACATGTAAGCGAGTCATTCTCTCTGGGACTGGGAAGATGTCCATGCTTTCTATCGTGTATCCAGCCTGGGTGATCGCATCCCTCACAGCATCTTCATCTAGAGAAAGACAGAAGAAGGCCTTCTGCTGTACCATGTAGTAGGAATTTCCCAGGGCTCCAATGAGCACCAGGTGTCCTCCTGGTCTGAGCAGTCTTGTGATATTCTGAATAGAGGAGCGATAAGCCTCCAGGTCTTTACAGGCCGTCTCCAGACAGAGGGAGGTTATCAGGCAGTCCACAGGAGGCACCCCAATGGGATCCAGTGGATCACTCTTGGTCACATCACACTTCAGAACCTTCTGTATTCTGGATCTCAGCTTCTTCTGCTTCTCTTCCCATTTGTCCCTGCTTTAAACATAAAATAGGAAAGTGGATGAATCTTTCTATTTTCTTTTTCTTTTTTTACATTAAGCGTGGAATACAGCATACTAAATAATGTGTCCGAGTCAACACTTCCAGGTACCTCCCCTTACAATGCCTTCGTCTGCTTTTGTCTCCAGAATAATCCAGCTATCATCCAGGATTACCATCTACTCGCTGAACTGAACGGCTCAGAAATGGCACAATTACCTAAACCAGGGCTCAAAATTTCAAGTCGTGAAGAATGTTTTTTTATCTTAATGCATTCTATTCATTCTATGCATTAAGATTAAAAAAAAAACCTTCTGTGTGCAGCAGCCTCCCCAGCACTCCCTAATACTTACCTGAGCCCCATCTCTTTCCAGTGATGGCCGTCCGGGACTCTCTCTCCTGATTGGCTGAGGCGCTCCTGCGACTGTCAATCAACATCAGTTATCCAGGAGAGAGTGGGGGGGGGGCCGAACCGCAGCTCCATGTCTGAACGGACACACTGAGCTGCAGCTCAGCTTGGGTGCCCCCATAGCATGCTGCTTGCTGTTGAGGTACTCGACAGGAGGGAGGGGCCAGGAGCAGCAATAAGGGACCCAAGAAGAGGGGGATCCTGGGTTGCCCTGCGCCAAACCTACTGCACAGAGGAGGTAAGTATAACCAAAAAAACACACACAATCACTTTAAGAGTTACTCGTCAACAGTTGCCCCACACTCCTCAACATGCCCTCATAAAATATCAGTGCAGCCTATCAGTGCACGGGGATCACAGGGAGGAGAGCCGGACGGATCACACAGAGAGGGGAACTCCTTCTGTGAGTCTGATGGAACCTCCACATGAGTGCTAGCCCCGGCTCGCCTCTGTGAAAAATATCAAGATAAGAAGAAAACGGCCGCACATCGCTGCAGTTCCAAATGCCTTTATTGTGATTTCCAAGGTGGCCATCTTGGAAATCACAATAAAGGCGTTTGGAACTCCAGTGATGTGCGGCCGTTTCTTCTTATCTTGGGGTTAACCGGGAGCTGATTCTCCTTCCAGCCTCTGATGCCCTTAAAAAGGCCGCACCGCTTCTCCAAGAAGCGATCGGCCAGGAAACTGTGGAAAAGGGAGATGATAGGAAGCGGAGAGTCGGGCGGGTCACACAGAGGGGAACTTCTCCTGCCTCCTGGACCAGATTCTATGATAGACGTCACACTACTTCAATTTCTCGGCATTGGACCAGTCTGCTGTCTATCATAGGAGCCAGTCCAGGAGGCAGGACTTTGACAGCGACCGGCTTTTCAGATCCAAGCTGTCACAGAAGGAGTTCCCCTCTGTGTGACCTGTCCAACTCTCCTCTTCCAATCATATTCCTTTTCCACAGTTGCCTTGGCCCATCGCTTCTTGGAGAAGAGGTGCGGCCTTTTTACGAGCATCAAAGGCTGGAAGGAGAATCAGCTCCTGTTTAACCCCAAGATAATAAGAAGAAGAAATGGCCGCACATCACTGGAGTTCCAAATGCCTTTATTGTAATTTTCCAAGGTGGCCACCTGGGAAATCACAATAAAGGCATTTGGAACTGCAGTGATGTGCGGCCGTTTCTTCTTATCTTGATATTTTTCACAGAGGCGAGCCGGGGTTATCACTCATGTGGAGGTTCCATCAGACTATTTCATCTCACCTGGAGCGGCAGATCTTTCTTACCTTCATCCCGTTTAACCCCGCCTACTGGCGGCACCCGCAAAAAGTTTTCGGCCCCCTTGAACTTTTCGACCTTTTGACACATTTCAGGCTTCAAACATAAAGATATAAAACTGTAATTTTTTGTGAAGAATCAACAACAAGTGGGACACAATCATGAAGTGGAACGAAATTTATTGGATATTTCAAACTTTTTTAACAAATAAATACGGAAAAATTGGGCGGCGTGCAAAATTATTCAGCCCCCTTAAGTTAATACTTTGTAGCGCCACCTTTTGCTGCGATTACAGCTGTAAGTCGCTTGGGGTATGTCTCTATCAGTTTTGCACATCGAGAGACTGAAATTTTTGCCCATTCCTCCTTTCAAAACAGCTCGAGCTCAGTGAGGTTGGATGGAGAGCGTTTGTGAACAGCAGTTTTCAGTTCTTTCCACAGATTCTCGATTGGATTCAGGTCTGGACTTTGACTTGGCCATTCTAACACCTGGATATGTTTATTTGTGAACCATTCCATTGTAGATTTTGCTTTATGTTTTGGATCATTGTTTTGTTGGAAGACAAATCTCCATCCCAGTCTCAGGTCTTTTGCAGACTCCATCAGGTTTTCTTCCAGAATGGTCCTGTATTTGGCTCCATCCATCTTCCCATCAATTTTAACCATCTTCCCTGTCTCTGCTGAAGAAAAGCAGGCCCAAACCATGATGCTGCCACTACCATGTTTGACAGTGGGGATGGTGTGTTCAGGGTGATGAGCTGTGTTGCTTTTACGCCAAACATAACGTTTTGCATTGTTGCAAAAAAAGTTTGATTTTGGTTTCATCTGACCAGAGCACCTTCTTCCACATGTTTGGTGTCTCCCAGGTGGCTTGTGGCAAACTTTAAACAACACTTTTTATGGATATCGTTAAGAAATGGCTTTCTTCTTGCCACTCTTCCATAAAGGCCAGATTTGTGCAGTATACGACTGATTGTTGTCCTATGGACAGAGTCTCCCACCTCAGCTGTAGATCTCTGCAGTTCATCCAGAGTGATCATGGGCCTCTTGGCTGCATCTCTGATCAGTCTTCTCCTTGTATGAGCTGAAAGTTTAGAGGGACGGCCAGGTCTTCATAGATTTGCAGTGGTCTGATACTCCTTCCATTTCAATATTATCGCTTGCACAGTGCTCCTTGGGAAATCTTTTTGTACCCAAATCCGGCTTTAAATTTCTCCACAACAGTATCTCGGACCTGCCTGGTGTGTTCCTTGTTCTTCATAAAGCTCTCTGCGCTTTAAACGGACGTCTGAGACTATCACAGTGCAGGTGCATTTATACGGAGACTTGATTACCCACAGGTGGATTCTATTTATCATCATTAGTCATTTAGGTCAACATTGGATCATTCAGAGATCCTCACTGAACTTCTGGAGAGAGTTTGCTGCACTGAAAGTAAAGGGGCTGAATAATTTTGCGCGCCCAATTTTTCAGTTTTTTATTTGTTAACAAAGTTTGAAATATCCAATAAATTTCGTTCCACTTCATGATTGTGTCCCACTTGTTGATTCTTCAAAAAAAATTACAGTTTTATATCTTTATTTTTGAAGCCTGAAATGTGGCAAAAGGTCGCAAAGTTCAAGGGGGCGAATACTTTCGCAATGCACTGTAAATGAACAAAAGATTTGTCATATGGAAAACATAAGTACACACCTACATCTGCCACCACTTTACATACATTAAATTAGAATTGGGTGTTCTAGATTAGGTGCTAATGATTAGAACCTCCTGAGGGAATATTTAAATGGAACTGGTCTTGTTTATAATTTCAGATATTCATGGCCTGGTGTTACATAGTTACATAGTAGTTGAGGTTGAATAAAGACACCAGTCCATCCAGTTCAACCTGTACAGGTGTGTGTGTGTGTGTGTCAGTGACAGATCAGGGGCAAAGAAAACCGCTCCGGTGATGCAGTAATCCCAAAAACATCCAAGAACAGGTGCAGGCAAGGATCCGCAATCCAGACAATAGGTGTGTGTAAGGAGAAAAAGCCGCACTCCGAGTTGAAGATGAAGATGAATAAAAATCTGTTTATTTGTATCAAAAAAATGATAAAAACATCTCAAAGTACATCCATAATAGCCAGAGACACAGGGGGGGGTGCACAGCGGTTGACGCGTTTCACGGAAAACGTCCGCTTAGTCGTAACCACGACTAAGCGGACGTTTTCCGTGAAACGCGTCAACCGCTGTGCACCCCCCCCCCCTGTGTCTCTGGCTATTATGGATGTACTTTGAGATGTTTTTATCATTTTTTTGATACAAATAAACAGATTTTTATTCATCTTCATCTTCAACTCGGAGTACGGCTTTTTCTCCTTACAAACACCTGTGTGTGTCAGTGGCCTGATCATCTCCCATAACCCTGAATGTTGTGATCTGTGAGATGCACATCCAAGAGTCTTTTAAAAGTAGCCATACTCCCCGAAGCTACCACCAATTGTGGAAGAGAGTTCCCCATTCTCACTGCCCTTACAGTGGAGAACCCCTTACGCAGCTTAAAGCAGATTTCCCGCCTCAAATACCTTTTTTAACTAAAAATACCCCTATAATACTAATCCATTGCCCTTTACAGAACCGCTTTTCTAATACTTACAAGGTGTACGGTATTGGATTTTAGTCAAAATCTTACTTTTAAAAACGCTGCCTGGGCGCGGCCATCTTGGATGTGGGCATCTGAAGCCGCAGTGTAATCTGCTGTGTCCTTCTTCCTGATTCCAGCCTCCTGGGAGTGATGACAAACAGCTCCCAGGATGCAATGCAAAGGCGGAAGTGATGTCGGTGGCCGCGGCCACAGAGAGGGGAGAAGGAGGAAGTACAATCAAAAATGCCCTGAAAATAAGGTAAGGGACCCCCGAAAAAAATTGAAAATGCCCAATTGTTGATCAGCATAGCGAGCACTCCAGGAATCACTAAAGTTGCAAAATAGGCCGGAACTCCACTTTAAGGTTAAACCGCCTCTCCTCTAATCTCATTGTGTGGCCACGTGTCCTCTTGCAATCCTTGAGACAAAATAGTTTTTTACCTATGCTGGGATCACCATTGAGGTATTTGTAAATCTCTATCTTGTCCCCTCTCAGGCGTCTCCTCTCCAAGGAGAATAAATTAGTTGCTTGTAATCGCTCCTTAAAATTAAAGTCCTCCAATCCCCTAATTAGTTTAGTTGCCCTTCTTTGGACTCTTTCCAGTTCCAGCACATCCCTTGTGAGGATTGGCGACCAGAACTGGACAGAATACTCCAGGTGTGGGCAGACCAGGGTTTTATAAAGTGGTAGGATTATAGTTTTATCTCTGGAATATATCTCCTTCCTTATGCATGCTAATATTCTGCCGGCTTTGACAGCTGCAGCTTGGCATTGCATGCTATTCCTTACTATCTTTGTGTCATCCACGAAAACTGCGATTGAGCTACTGATTCTGTCCTCAAAGTTGATTATGAATAAATTGAACAAAAATTGGTCCCAAGACTGAGCCCTGGGAGACCCTACTTATCACTCCAGACCAGTCTGAGTATGCGATTATTTATCACCATCCTTTAGACACGCCCATGTAACCAGTTTTCTATCCAAGAACAAACCTTGAGGTCGATGCGTGCGGACCTTAGTTTGTAGATTAAGCGTTTGTGGGGAACTGTGTCAAATGGCTTTCTATTCACATGTGTGGTGTCATCAAGCAAAGATCACTAAAGCTCTAAGGCCCTCAAAAATAAAGAAATCTGTATGACAATTGATTTAAAAGACCACCAAATGGTTTAACTTAATCATTCAACTGAAGGGAAATAAGTTCTGCAAGTGGTGTATGTTTCATAATGCTACTTTGTCTAGGATTGGCTGGCACAGCTAATTCAAACCAAGAGCTGATCCTAAGAGAAGTCTCAAAGGACCTAACAAATGTAATCACAGGGTGTTCAGGTAACCCTTGCAACAGTTGGGGGTCTAAGTGTATGCATCTTCTAGAATTAGAAAGAGTACAGTAGGCACTGTTTGAATAAAAATCTGAGGTTTGCCTGTTCAAAAGAGGTGGTTTCTGCGGGAAGTATGGCTACTTTCAAAAGACTCTTGGACGTACATCTCAAGGATCAGAACATTCAGGGGTATGAGAGATGATTACGGCCACACACACCTACACAGGTTGAACTGGATGGACTATTGTCTTTATTCAACCTCGCCTACTATGTAACTATGTATGTAAAGTTAGCAAATTCCATGGAGTATACTTTTTTTTTTCACATCACTGTACAGAAGGTCTTGGTAGAATTACATTACATACCTTATCCCTTCAATTTCACAGACAGTCTTCACAATTTCTGACCAATCAAAAGCCTCTGGGTCATTTTTCAGCCACTTCTCAAGCTCCTGTCGGTTCTGGTCTGTGAAATCCGAGGTAATGATGTAAGGAAAAGATTCACAGGCAGACAGGAGTTGGTAGATTGTGGGTCCAGTGCCAATGTCAATTAGAACATCTCCTCCGATACCTCCTGCAATGGAAGCCAAAGTCCAAATTAGAAAAACTGTGGGAAAAATAGTGTTCATCACAACACTATAGCAACATAGCAATATCTGTGGATGTAATAGCTTTAAGAAAACACAAGTTTATTTGGCTAATATTAAAACCTGTAACATTAGCCAAGACCATAGGATTGAATTCTAAAAGATAGATTAGATTAGTTTTGACGTCAGCGTCTGGAACTTTTAAGGGCTCAGCTCCATTCAGCGGCCAGAGCCATGGTCTCCTTTTGACCTGAATGCATACAGCTCAAAAATGCATCTGAGTGCATCACTAAGAGGCTGAGGAAGAGGGAGATCACTCGAAACTAGTTATGTGACCCTGGACTCCAGGTGGACATTTTTTTAACGTCAGCGTCTGGAACTTTTAAGGGCTCAGCTCCATTCAGCGGCCAGAGCCATGGTCTCCTTTTTTTCACAGCTGACCTGAATGCAGATAGCTCAAAGAAAATGCATGCGAGTGCATCAGCTAAGAGGCTGATGAAGAGGGAGATCACTCGAAATGAGTTATGTGATCCTGGACTCCAGGTGGACATTTTTTTTAACGTCAGCGTCTGGAACTTTTAAGGGCTCAGCTCCATTCAGCGGCCAGAGTCATGGTCTCCTTTTTTTCACAGCTGACCTGAATGCATACAGCTCAAAAATGCATCCGAGTGCATCAGAAAAGAGGCTGAGGAAGAGGGAGATCACTCGAAACGAGTTATGTGACCCTGGACTCCAGGTGGACATTTTTTTTTAACGTCAGCGTCTGGAACTTTTAAGGGCTCAGCTCCATTCAGCGGCCAGAGCCATGGTCTCCTTTTTTCACAGCTGACCTGAATGCATACAGCTCAAAGAAAATGCATGCGAGGATGCAGCTAAGAGGCTGAGGAAGAGGGGCTAAGTCGGAGCGACTTGTGTCGCTCCTATTAGAACGGGTCCTGAACTACTCAATGGACACCGACTTGTCAGGTTGACAAGTCGCCTGACAAGTCGCGCTAGTCTGAATGGGCTCTTACAGTATACAGCTACTCTGATCAAGTAAACATTTCTAATATGCCCCACACATTACCCTTGCCTGAGTTTTAATCCTCTGCAGTCATATTTCACAAGGCTTACATATGCACAGGATGGGCCCAAACATTCCATGTGCTCTTTGCACTATATATTTGAAATCTGCCATACTTTTTATTAAAACACTTGTTTTCACATTTTATTCATACTTTTGTAGCACTGTCCCCTTAGGGCCTGCTGTATGATGACTTGTTGGGCCTCCTCTGATCACCAGCACACAGTCAATTATGGAACATTTCACACTTCCCTCCTTACTCCTGATGGCTCCTCACACAATAAACAGTCCAGGGGTATTGGTTTTTAGTGTTTATTTTGGAACTTGGATGGGAGAAGGGAATAGTGGGATACTCCAACTGTAACTATTCACAATGGATAAGGACAACTCTCACTTGGCCTCACCAGGTTGCTTGTGGAAGCAGCTGCACTGCTTAATCCATACTACCACTTGTATGGAAGGGGTTAAGTCTCCTCGCTCTTTTCTCTCCAGCAATAGACTTGGTGAATCTACATCATCTTGGGGACACTCGCTAGCATCCCCTTTACTGACACCCGTCCATTTACTCTTCTAGCTGCAAGGGTGGCCCCCCTCAGGTCAGGCCCCTTAACAAAGATCTGTACTCACTGTACTACAGAATCAGATTCCCCAGTGTCTCCCTTTTCAGTCAGCTCCACAGGACCTCTGGGTTCAGTTCCTCACTAGCACTCTCTAGGCCCCCAGGTCAACCACCTGGAGCTGCACGAACCGTCTACAGAGGGGCTGCCTCCTCCCTCCGGGACTCTGCTATCCAGCCATAAGACCCCAAGCACATGTGCTCCTGGCTTTTATACAGTATCCCAGCATGCGCTAAGGCCCTTTCCCTCTGCCAAATCACCAGAGCTGTATCAAATGCCTGTGCACTCATTTGTCAGGTTTCCTTCCACTGTACAAGATGCCTCCCTATTGGACCAGTGTGAAACACTCTGCAGACAGAACGAGTTTCACCTGAGCACAATGAGCAGACCTCACTAACAGATCCTGCGCTCTGGTAAGCAGAGAACAGAATAGATTTACCTGCAGTCCTTCTGGTAAGCAGACAGGACCCAAAACTACACTTTCTCTCTAGAACCTACCTAGGAGGGTGCTACACATTGTACATATCAGTTCTGCTATTCTTCTTCAACCAGTTTTCGGTCTACTGTTCTGTACTACTACACCCCAATAAAAGCTGCATGGCATTTTCAAGGGTGGATTTCTTGATGGTGATAACAGTGGACCATGGTTGTGTGATGTGTGTTGAAATGGCCAGTTGTAGGCTCCATCAGAAGTCCGTAGGACATTTTGACAACACAGATGCACAATTGGGAGACTGGTACAAAAAAAAAAAAAAAAAAAACACAAATCAAAAGAGGGTGCGCGCCAGTTTAGTTCATTATCCCACAGTATTTAAGGTTAACAAGAATAATACACAAACATGTGACTTTAACCACTTTAACCACAGCAAAATGACGTATATTTACGTCGGCATACTTTGCGGGGTTATACCGGGATGATGCCTCTAGCTAGAGGCACCATCCCGGTACCGTGGTTTGGAGCCAACGGTCGGCTTTCCGACGGTAACGACCGATGCGGCTCGGGAGCCACTTGATCGTTACCCGGGTGAGCGGGAGACGTCCCCCCCCCCCCCCACCCGTCACCTTCCGTGACTTTGAATGGGCCTCCCGTCCCACAGGGAGATCCGAGCACCCAGCCGTCGCGTCCGCCGAGTGGATGGAGTCCCGATCTAAGCCGGAAGCGGCTTCGATCGGGTCTTCGATGACGTAACCCGGAGGCGGCGTCCATGACGTCACTTCCGGGTTACTGTGCTGCAAAAGGCAGCAGATTTAAAAAACGACAGTATGCAAAAATGCATTTTTTGGCGTTTTGCATACATGAAAGTGTAGTGGAGGGGTCTAGGGTCTACCCTCGATCCCTCCATAAAGAGTACCTGTCACTGCATATTGGTGTCACAAGGGATGTTTACATATTTTTCACGTGACAACACTGAAGAAATGACACTTTGCTACAATGTAAAGTAGTGAGTGTACAGATTGTATAACAGTGTAAATTTGCTGTCCCCTTAACCACTTGCCGACCGCAGCACGACTATCTACGTCGGCGGTCAGCCCCTCACAGGCAAACTAACGTAGGGCTACGTCGCTTGCTTGTGAGGGTCTAGGGAGCGAGCGCGCGCCCCCGGGGGCGCGCTCCCGCTCCCGCGTGGTCACGGACCCCCCCGCGCGTGTGACCAGCGGACCCGATGTCCGCCGGCCACTCGGCGATCGGCGGGGGAGAGGGAGAATATCAGGCAGCTTGTGTAAACAAGCCACCTGTCATTCTCCTCGCTGTAAAGACACTGATCACATGGATCTTCTATGTAGATCCGTTGATCAGTGTCCTTACAGCTCAAGCCACAGCCAATCACAGTAGAAAGCACGCCCCTAGGGACACACACAGCCCCTCCCTCCCAAATAAAGTTAACCCCTTCACTACCAGTGTATTTTTACAGTAACAGTGCATATGTATAGCACTGATTACTGTAGAAATGTCACTGGTAACCCCAAAAGTGTCAAAAATGTCAGTCAAGGGTCCGATCTGTCCGCCGCAATGTCGCAGTACCGCAAAAAAAATCGCAGATCGCCGCCATTACGCGTTAAAAAAAAACAACAAAAATGACAGAAATCTTTCCCTTTGTTAGTAAACGCGATAACTTTTGCGCAAACCAATCAAAAGATTTTTTTTACCAAACATAGGTAGCATAAAACAAATTGGCCGAAAATGTTAAAAAATTTAGATTTTTACATTTTTTTGGGGGGGAATTTCATATAAAAAAATGTGAAAAATATTGCTATTTTTGCAAAATTGACGCTATTTTTTTGTTTATAGCGCGTGATCAAAAAATCGCACAGGTGATCAAATACCACCAAAAGAAAGCTCTGTTTGTGGGAAAAAAAGGACGCCAAATTCGTTTAGGTACAGCGTCGCACGACCGCGCAATTGTCCGTTAAACTCACGCAGTGCCGAATCGCAAAATACCCCCTGGTCGGAATGGGGGTAAAATCTTCCGGGGCTTAAGTGGTTAAAATAACTCAACACACAGCCATTAATGTCTAAACTGCTGGAAACAAAAAGAGATCAGACATACTCTCTCTCTAGGAAAAAAAAAACAAAAAAAAAACGACATGAAAGTACATAGCAGGAATGGATATTTAAAGCGCAGTATACAAAATGTGAATAACCACATCCAAAAGTATAATAATATGTGTAAAATAAAAGCATTTTTTAAATTTAATTAAAACCGCAAGAAAGACCTGAGTATATTGGGGATAATAAAAACTGTGCAAAAATAGCTAAAAAAGTCATTCTCAATGTTGCTTTGATTTTATCAACTAAGGAACAATCAACCCTTTTCATAACATGGAAATGAACTGCCCAGCAAAATAAAACCAATTGTCCAGCGGCAGAGAAAAACATACAAGACATAAAACATGAGATGTATTAACCGGTTGCCGACTGCGCACAGTATATTTACTGCGGCAGTCAGCCCCGGCCAGGCAGAGTGACGTAGATCTACGTCGCTCGCCTGTCACTGGGTTTTGAGCCAATAGCGGGCGAGCGCGCGCCCGCCTCGGCTCGTTCACGGAGGAGTGCGGGCGTGTGACCGGCGGACCCGATGTCCGCCGGTCACACTACGATCGTCGGTAGAGCGGGAGAAAGGCAGAGCGGCTTATGTAAACAAGCCGCCTGTCATTCTCCCCTGTGTAAAAATGGAGATCAGACGGTTCTACTATGTAGAACTGTTGATCTCTGTTTTTACACCAATAGCCATGTCCCACTACAGTTAGAAACACGCCCCTAGGACACACTTAACCCCTCCCTCTCCAATACAGTTAACCCCTTCCCTGCCAGTGTCATTTTTACAGTAACAGTGCATATATATAGCACTGATTACTGCAGTAATGTCACTGGTACCCCCAAAAGTGTCAAAAATGTCAGTCAAGGGTCCGATCTGTCCGCCGCAATGTCGCAGTACCGCAAAAAAAATCGCAGATTGCCGCCATTACTCGTTAAAAAAAAACACCAAAAATGACAAAAATCTTTCCCTTTGTTAGTAAACGCAATAACTTTTGCGCAAACCAATCAAAATACGCTTTTTGCGATTTTCTTTAACAAACATATGTAGCATAAAACAAATTGGCCGAAAATGTTAAAAAATTTTGATTTTTACATTTTTTTGGGGGGGAATTTAATATAAAAAAATGTGAAAAATATTGTTATTTTTGCAAAATTTACGCTCTTTTTTTGTTTATAGCGCATGATCAAAAAAATCGCACAGGTGATCAAATACCACCAAAAGAAAGCTCTGTTTGTGGAAAAAAAAAGGACGTGAAATTAGTTTAGGTACAGCGTCGCACGACCGCGCAATTGTCCGTTAAAGTCACGCAGTAAAAAATCGCAAAAAAACCCCTGGTCAGGAAGGGGGTAAAATCTTCCGGGGCTTAAGTAGTTAAACAAGGATTAATATTGCAGCAATAATAATCAAGATTGTTCATTGAGGAAAAGAACCATAACAAAGCTGTAACTGTAATAAATATCTATGGTAGAGTGTCTACATACCTGGCCCAAAAGTTTCGTAAAGTTTTTGGAGTCTAAACTTCAACATGCTGTTATCTCTGGTAAAGTAGGAAGTCAAATATGCCTTAGGGTCAAAGCTGGACAGATAGGTTTCTGTACTGGTAAAATCCATCTCATTAGATGAGGAGACTGCAAACTCTGAAATATGAAAAAGGAAATATTGTTCTACTACAAACAGGAAAATATATGGGGAAAGAACTAAAACTGATCTCCATACCTAATGCAACTTTAAATTTGTGTGTGTGTGGACCAAAGTGATCAAAAGGCACGATTAATTTTACTAACAACTGCAGCCAGGGGAGGACTGGGCCAGGGGGCAGGGGGGCAATTGCCCCCTGGGCCACTCTGATGCCCCATAAAAAGGCTGCACCACTTCTGCCACAGACATGCCTAAAGTTTTCTGGTGAAGAGAAGTAAAAAGTCCCTGCACTGACCTACTGAGTGTGGGTTGAAGACAAGGACAGAGTGCAGGCCTCCCCCCCAGCATGGATGGTGTAAGCTGTGTCTGAGCAGAGGCCGGCTCCATGCCCCACTGGAGACTCTCCTTCCCCAGGCAGCCTTGATTGAGCTGTCCCTGCTCAGGGCAACCACCCTCTGCTGGTCAGGTCGGGAACCCGGATTCAGCCGGTGAGTAGAGAGTACCTGGAGAGTACCTGGAGCGGAGCAGGAGGAAGCCGGGAAGAGGAAGAGTGGGAGGAGAGCTGAATCGCTGCACCATGGGCTTTTGGTTTGTACTCGCCCCCTGGGCCGAAAGTTGCCAGTCTGCCCCTGACTGCAGCGGTTCTCAGCACTGTATGAAGTCTCAGCCATATGTGCATCGCATACTAGCACATTATGAAATACTTACCTTAGAACGAAGCCCCCCACATGGTTGCCTGGACACTGCTGAGGGAGGGAGCTGACATGTTCCCTCTGTGTCTCTTCCGGGTTTGGCGCCTCCGGCGCTGTGAGTGGCTGAAGCCGCGATGACGTCACTCCCGCGCATGCGCACGGAAGTTCACTTTCCAGCAAGGAGCTCTGAAGTTTCGGGAAGATACGCCGGACCTTTAGAGCGCATGCACCGCTGGTGTCAGCGGCTGCATGCAGGGTGAATATCTCCTAAACCGTGCAGGTTTAGGAGATATTAATTTTACCTACAGGTAAGCCTTATTATAGGCCTTATTATAGGCTTATCTGTAGGTAAAAATTATAAAGTATACTACCGCTTTAATTAGTGTTCACCACTATGTGCTCCAATCATCCACATCCCCTCATCTGACGTTCCCTCACCTGGGGGATAAGACCAACCAATGGTCTGTAGACGCTTTTGTCCCTCTCTGGGGATCTGTTTTATGCCTTTTCACTCCTTTGGTGGCAATCTTTAATTTAGAATCCTCCTTCTCTTACACTTATCATATGCCCAAATCATAAATAGAGAAAGCTGGACATAGTGCTTTATCTTAAAATCGCAGATCGCCGCCATTACTAGTTAAAAATAAAAATGACATAAATTTCCCATAGTTAGTAGCTGCGATAACTTTTGCGCAAACCAATCAAAATACGCGTATTGCGATTTTTACCAAACATAGGTAGCAGAAAACAAATTGACCTAAAATGTTAACCACTTTAGCCCCGCTCACATGGAGGCTACTGCGGCAAAGTGCCGCGATCCCGTCCAGCGACGTAGACCTACGTCGCTGGACTCCGCCCCTTGTGGGCGGCGCTCGCGCGCCGCCGGAGGCTCGCTCCCGCTGTGTTCATTCACAGTGGGAGTCGGGCCAGGGGAGGAGCAGCGGCGATTGCCGCTGCTCTGCCCCGATCGTCGGGGATCGAGTCTGGAGATCTGCCCGCTGTGTGTAAACAGAGCGGGCGGTTCTCCATAGTGACAGGGACTGACAGATCGGAGTGTTCAGCATAGCTGGACATCCGATCTGTCCATGACTCACTCAGTCACCTCCCCCCCCACACGTCAGTAAGCACCAGGCATACATTAACCCCTCCCTCTCCAATAAAATTAACCCCTTCCCTGCCAGTGTCATTTTTACAGTAACAGTGCATATGTATAGCACTGATTACTGTAGTAATGTCACTGGTACCCCCAAAAGTGTCAAAAATGTCAGTCAAGGGTCCGATCTGTCCGCCGCAATGTCACAGTCCCGCAAAAAAAAATCGCAGATCACCGCCATTACGCGTTAAAATAAAAAAACACCAAAAATGACAGAAATCTTTCCCTTAGTTAGTAAACGCAATAACTTTTGCGCAAACCAATCAAAATACGCTTATTGCGATTTTTTTTACTAAACATAGGTAGCATAAAACAAATTGGCCAAAAATTTAAAAAAAATTTGATTTTGACATTTTTATTTGGGGGGAATTTCATATATAAAAAAATGTGAAAAATATTGTTATTTTTTCAAAATAAACGCTCTTTTTTTGTTTATAGCGCAAAAAGTAAAAATCGCACAGGTGATCAAATACCACCAAAAGAAAGCTCTGTTTGTGGGAAAAAAAGGACGTAAATTTCGTTTGGGTACGGCGTCGCACGACCGCGCAATTGTCAGTTAAAGTCGCACAGCGCCGAATCGCAAAAAGTGGCCTGGACGGAAGACAGCAAAATCCTCCGGTGGTAAAGTGGTTAAAAAAATTTTGATTTTTACATTTTTTGGGGGGGAATTTCATATAAAAAAATGTGAAAAATATTGTTATTTTTTCAAAATTGTCGCTCTTTTTTTGTTTATAGCGCAAAAAGTAAAAATCGCATAGGTGATCAAATACCACCAAAAGAAAGCTCTATTTGTGGGGAAATGACATAAATTTAATTTGGGTGCAGTGTCGCATGACCGCGCAATTGTCCGTTAAAATAACACAGTGCCGAATCGCAAAATATGGCCTGGTCAGGAATGGGGTAAAATCTTCTGGTCTTAAAGCGGTTAAAAATGCGCTCATTGAGAATTTTTATGTCAATGACGTGTAGCTAAATACATTTTGGCCTAAATATATGACAAAAATTGAATCTATTGGATATTTAACTGTCAAAGTAGAAAAATACTTTTTTTTTCAAAATTGACGCTTTATTAATATCGCAAAAAATTAAAAGCGCAGAGGTGATCAAATAACACCAAAAGAAAGCTCTGTTTGTGGGAAAAAAAGGAGATAAATTTCGTTTGGGTACGGCATTGCATGACCGCGCAATTGTCCGTTAAAGTAACGCAGTGCGGAATCGCAAAATATGGCCTGGTCAGGAATGGGGTAAAATCTTCCGGTCTTAAAGCAGTTAAAAATACGCTCATTGAGAATTTTTATGTCAATAACATGTAGCTAAATACATTTTGGCCTAAATATATGACAAAAATTGAGTATATTGGATATTTTTTAACTGTCAAATTAGAAAAATATTATTTTTTCAAAATTGTCGCTTTTTTTTTATTAATATCGCAAAAAATGAAAAGCGCAGAGGTGATCAAATACCACCAAAAGAAAGCTCTGTTTGTGGGAAAAAAAGGAGGTAAATTTCGTTTGGGTACGGCGTTGCATGACCGCGCAATTGTCAGTTAAAATATCGCAAAGTGCCGAATCGCAAAAAGTGGCCTGGACGTAAAGCAGGAAAATCCTCCGGTCCTAAAGTGGTTAAAGTGCACCAAACTGTAAAAAGCATTCAGTCCTCTCAGTGCGGGTATAAGACAATCAGACAGTATTTCCACCGTATGCTCACAATGCGCGCCTCAGCATGATGACAAGATTGGACCCTCCCCTACGCGTTACGCCACAGAATCATGTTGCTAAATAAGCCGGTTGTTTTAAAAGATAAAGCACTATGTCCAGCTTTCTCTCTTTATGATTTGGGCGTATGAAGATGAGTGTAAGAGAAGGAGGATTCTATATTCAAGATTGCCACCACAGGAATGAAACAGTATAAAAAAGATATATATGGTTTAATATGATATGCGGATTCTGAAAATTACTATACAAAAAGATTTAAAGGGATACTAGCACATTAGCATTTAGGAGCGCGGCACCACTTTTTAATATAAGTTTCCATATTATGGTAGAATTTCTTTCTGTTAAAGTTGAGTTATATGTTTCAATACTGTCTGTTACTCTTAAGCCCCTTACACACGTACCGATCGTCGGCCGAACGATCGGCCGTCTTTTGTCCCCGGGCTGTCGTGTCCGCTGAAAAGTGCAAAAGACTGCACACGAATTTTGTCCACCGACTGCAGAATTGATGTCATGTGATGGTTAACTTTCCCTGTGTTTTTTCTTTTCTGAGCATGCCCAGTCTTGCAAATCTGCTGTCTGTTGGCCGAAATCTGTAATGACT
The DNA here is from genome assembly GCF_965119305.1 of Pelophylax lessonae. Taxonomy (NCBI): domain Eukaryota; kingdom Metazoa; phylum Chordata; class Amphibia; order Anura; family Ranidae; genus Pelophylax; species Pelophylax lessonae. Next base: position 213,908,390 of record NC_138779.1, on the reverse strand, counting down.
GGCGAACAATCGGCCGTTCTGGTGTCGGCATACAAAAATTTTAATGCTTGCATGACAGATTCTGTTCGGCCGAAAGTGCGCTGTTGGCTGTCGGAAGCATCATACTAACAAGCCGAAAATCGGCCGATCGGTCGTCGGCCGAATCTTTTCGGCTGACAATCGGTACGTGTGTACGAGCCTTTAGAGTCCATTCACACTGCCGCGACTTGTGAGGCGACTTGTGTGTCCTCAAGTCGCCCCAAGTCGCTTGCCATAACAAAAGCAATGTTAATCAATGAGAGCCGTCTTAATTGGCACTACTGAAGTCGCTCCGACTTCTGAAAAGGGCCCGGTACTACTTTGAGGCAACTTGTATCCAACTTGTCCCATAGACTTCAATGGGAGTCTCCTTATCTTAATTGAAGCGACTTGTGATCCGACTTTCCATTAAAATGGTCCTGAACCAGAAAAAATTGTTAAAATGTTATTCTTTGTATCTTAACCTTCCTAGCGGTATTCCCGAGTGTGACTCGGGGTAAGATTTTAGAGCCAAAAGCGGTAACCCCGAGTCACACTCGGGGTAGCGCTAGGAAGATCGCTGGATGCTGTAAGAGGTTTTACTTACCTTTTCTCCGGGATCCAGCGAAGAATGTGGGCGGTATGCGGCGGCGGAGCTTCCTCCCGATCGTCTGTGAGCCCCGGCTTCCGTCTCCGGCGACGTGACGTCCGCCGGGGGGTGGAACCGGCGGCAAATTCGAATGTAAAACACACCAAACACACTGATACCATTCAAAATAAAAAAAATCACATTACATTGCCCCCCAGTGCCCTTTCCTGCAGTTTTACTGTACTTTTTATGTAAATATATATATATATATAGATATATAGATATATATATCTATATATATATATATAGATATATATATATATATGTATATATATATATATATATATATATACACAGTATATATACAGTATATATATATATATATATATATACACATATATATATATATATATATATATATACCTATATATATATGTGCACATATATATATATATATATATATATACACATACATATATATATATATATATATACATAATTCTTGTGAATGAACAGCCCAAACCAACTGTATACATATTATGTATATATATATATATATATATATATATATATATATATATATATATATATATATATATATATATATATATATGTATACATAATATATGTATACATATATATATATATATATATATATATATAATAAATGTATACAGTTGGTTTGGGCTGCTCATTCACAAGAATTACATGCAAAATAATGGTACCGCTTTCAGCACCTAAAATCCAAAAGAATCATACCGCCAGGGAGGTTAATATGATTTTTTTTTTTTTTTTTTTACGCTTTACGCTTTATCAAGTTCATGCATGTTTTGCAATGGTAAAAGTTGTTTTCTTTTCAATTGTTTTTTATTGAAGTTTAGACCATGAAAAATCCCACCATTTGCATTATAATAAACAATAGATAACAGAGGCAATCAGCTAGTAGTACCACAATGGATACATTTCGTTGGAAGAGTACGCACATCGTACTACACTTATGTGGATGCAAACGTACATCATGTGTAATCCAAACAACAAATCTGATTGTTTTAGCCCCCGTTCACACTGGGGCGACCTGTCAGGCGACCTGGTCGCCTGACAGGTCGCCGTAGGTTGCCTGGCATAGAGAAGCTGCGGACCCGTTCACACTGCCGCGACCTCTAAGTCGCCTCATAAGGGGCGACTTTCAGCGTGACTTCAGTGCGACTTCAGCGCGACTTTGCGCGTATTCAGCGCGACTTGTATGATAGACGGCTTTGTACGACTTTGTATTTGGCCAATCAGAATATGATGGTTCTGGGTCATGCTCAATCACACAAAAAAGTTCTTAGAAATTGTAGCTTTTGATAGAGAGCCAATTATTGAAAAAATTATTGAAAAAAAAAATGAGATTTCTTTGGATTTAGTGTCTGTGTGGTCTAAAAAGTGTACCTGTGAAGTTTCAGCTCTGTAGCATGTCTAGAACCAGAAAAAAAAACATTTTTCTTAGAATTTTTAGTAGTGCAGGGATATGGCTCCTCTCCACCTGGGCGTTTTTTGTTGCAGGCATTTATCGGGCAGGTGGAGAGGAGCCATATCCCTGCACTACTAAAAATTCTAAGAAAAATGTTTTTTTTTTCTGGTTCTGGACATGCTACAGAGATGAAACTTCACAGGTACACTTTTTAGACCCCCCAGACACTAAATCCAAAGAAATCTCTCTTTTTTTTTTTTTTCAATAATTTTTTCAATAATTGGCTCTCTATCAAAAACTACAATTTTTAAAGAACTTTTTTGTGTGATTGAGCATGACCCAGAACCATCATATTCTGATTGGCCAAATACAAAGTCGTACAAAGTCGTCTATCATACAAGTCGCGCTGAATACGCGCAAAGTCGCGCTGAAAGTCACCCCTTATGAGGCGACTTAGAGGTCGCGGCAGTGTGAACCGGCTCTTAAACAATCAGATTTGTTGTTTGGACTACACATGATGTACGTTTGCATCCACATAAGTGTAGTACGATGTGCGTACTCTTCCAAGGAAATGTATCCATTGTGGTACTACTAGCTGATTGCCTCTGTTATCTATTGTTTATTATAATGCAAATGGTGGGATTTTTCATGGTCTAAATTTCAATAAAAAACAATTGAAAAGAAAGCAACTTTTACCATTGCAAAACATGCATGAACTTGATAAAGCGTAAAAAAAAATAAAAATAAATCATATTAAGCTACAAAGAAAGCTGTAAAATAACATTTAAATAAATAGATCTCAGAAATAAGTAGATTAGTGGACTCTTTGGTAAGAAAAATGAGGGAATATCTGGCTGTGATACTGACCTGTGTGGTGTAGGAGTAGTCGGAGGGTCCTGTAGCAGGTATGGTTGAGTTCAGGATTATAAAGAGGGTGAGGTGTAGGAGTGACCATACAGTAGATGGGTGAGGCACAGTAATTAGTTCCCAATACTTGTTTTTTTGGAATGCCCACTGTAGCTCTGTCCCCTTAGGGCCTGCTGTATGATGACTTGTTGGGCCTCATCTGATTATCAGCACATAGTCATTTGGGAACAGTTCACACATTCATCCTTACTCCCTTTGGCTTGTCACACAAACAGACCTGGAGTATTGTTTTTTTTAGTGTTCATTTTGGAACTTGGATGGCAGAAGGAAATAGTGGGATACTCCAACTGTAACTATTCACAATGGATAAGGACAACTCTCACTTGGCCTCACCACGTTGCTTGTGGAAGCAGCTGCACTGCTTAACTATACTGCCACCTGTATGGAAAGGGTTAAGTCTCCTTGCTCTTTTCTCTCCAGCAATAGACTTGGTGAATCTACATTATCTTCGGGAACACTCACTAGCATCCCCTTTACTGACACCCTTTCACTGACTCTCCTAGCTGCCGGGGTGGCCCCCCTCAGGTCAGGCCACTTGACACAGATCTGTACTCACTGTACTACAGAATCAGATCCCCGAGTGTCTCCCTTTTCAGTCAGCTCCACAGGACCTCTGGGTTCAGTTCCTCACTAGCACTCTCTTAGGCCCCCAGGTCAACCATCTGGAGCCGCACGACCCCTCTACAGTGGCCTCCTCCATCTGGGACACTGTACTGCAGAATCAGATCCTCCAGTGTCTCCCCTTTCAGTCAGCTCCACTGTACCCCTGGGTTCAACTCCTTACTGGTACTCTCTAGGCTCTCAGGTCGACCACCTGAGGCCTCATGGCACCTCTACAGAGGAGGAGGCAGCCGCCCCCTCCCTCTGGGATTCCGCTATCCAGCCGAAAGACCCCAAGCACATGTGCTCCTGGCATTTATACAGTATCCCAGCATGCAATGAGACACTTTCCTCTGCCAAATCACCAGGGCTGTATCAAACACCTGCACACGCATTTGTCAGGTTTCCTCCCACTGTCCAATATGTCTCCCTATTGGACCAGTGTGAAACACTCTGCAGCCAGAACGAGTTGCACCTGAGCCCAATCAGCAGACCTCACTAACAGATTCTGCTCTCTGGTAAGCAGAGAACAGAATAGATTTACCTGCAGTCCTTGTCCTTCAGTACCCAAAACTACACGTTCTCTCTAGAACCTTCCTAGGAGGGTGCTATATCCACCCCCCTGCCAAACTGAGCCATGTCCTCATTGGCTCTGGGCATCCGCCCCTACAAAAATACCTGTACAAAAATTTACAGACTTGGAAAGGGGGGAAAAGGGAAATAACATATGTACAGGGCCATAGGGCATACCCCATATGTGGCTAGTGAATACAATTGCCGTCTGACACCCGCGATCGCTCCCCGCTGAGAGAGAAGGACGGTCGGCTGTTGTAAACCTGAAATGATCACAGAGCCCCTGTGATCCCCGGCGCAGTTAGAATCACTCCCCTAGGGTCACACTTAACCCCTTGATCACCAATAAAGTTAACCCCTTCCCTGCCAGTGTCATTTTGACAGTAACTGCATATTTATAGCACTGATTAATGTAGTAATGACACTGGTACCCCCAAAAGTGTCAAAAATGTCAGTTAGGGGTCCGATCTGTCCGCTGCAATGTTGCAGTCCCACTAAAAATCGCAGATCACCGCCATTACTAGTAAAAAAAAAAAAAAAAAAAACAATAAAAATGACATAACTTTTGAGCAAACTAAATACGCTTATTGCAATTTTTTTACCAAAAATATGTAGCAGAAAACAAATTGGCTTAAAATGTAAAAAAAGTTTGATTTTTAAATTTTTTTGAGAATGTTATATATCAGAATGTGAAAAATATTTTTTTTTTCAAAATTGTCGCTGTTTTTTTGTTTATGGCTCAAAAAATAAAAATTGCACAGGGGATCAAATGCCACCAAAAGAAAGCTCTATTTGTTGGAAAAAAAAGGACGATAATTTTGTTCGGGTACAGCGTCGCACGGCTGCGCAATTGTCCATTAAAGTAACGCAGTGCCGAATCGCAAAATAGTCAGGAAGGGGGTAAAATCTTCTGGGGCTGAAGTGGTTAAATTGGTGAAATTGGAAAAAGGGTGTGGGTCAGGCTCCTGTACATCGTTATTCCCCCACCAGGATGTCCTTTTTGAAGTATCATTATAATACTGCTGTCCTAGGCAGGCCCTTTCTCCTACAAAGGTTTTATACAGGAGGCCTGACCTGGCTATACAGGATTTTCCAACTATTGATGTTTTCAGATGCTATTCTGGTTTTACTCGCTTGGAGGGCTTTTCAGAGATGGCATTTTAAGGTTTAAAGCGGAGTTCCGGCCTCGGGGGTCAAATTTAGATAAAAATACCTCCGGGACAGTCAGGGCTAGTACATTCCATAATGGATAGCCTCTGAACTGTTCCAGGTCGCACTTGCCTTTTAGAAGAAATACTGAAGCCAGCGCGTCCTTTTTGATGACGTCGGAGTCCCAGAATGCCCTGCAGGCACGGCGTCACTTCCGGCGCAGGCACGGCGTCACTTCCGATGCAGGCGTGGCGTCACTTCCAGGGCAGGCACAGCGTCACTTCCGGTGCAGGCGTGGCGTCACTTCCAGTGCAGGTGCGGCGTCACTTCCAGGACAGGCGCGGCATCCTTGCACAGCTTCTGGGCATGCCCAGAAGCTGTTTAGCAGGGAATGCCGCGCCTGCACCGGAAGTGACCAGCAGGGCCGGTGCAGGCGCATTGACTCCTGGGAGCGATGACGTTCAGCTCCCAGGAGTCATCACAAGCCGGAGGAGACGGCGCGGCCGCAGAGGGAGGAAGTGGAAGGAAGGTGAGTATATTTTCTTCTATGAACAAAAATAAAAAAAAATCGGGAGCATCCATTTCTTTTTCAGGTGACACTCAGCAAGCGGATGGCCCAAAATCAATTTTTTTTTTTCGATTTTGAGGCTGGAACTCCGCTTTAAGGTTGACTTTATTTAACCACTTGCCGACCAGTCACGTTGACTGTACTGCGGCAAAGTGGCCCGATTCCGTCCAGCGACGTAGACCTACGTCGCTGGACTCCTCCCCCTGTAGGCGGTGCTCGCGCCGCCGGAGGCGCACTCCCGCTGTTTTCAGTCACAGCGGGAGTCGGGCCAGGGGAGGAGCGGCGGCGATCACCGCTGCTCTTCCCCGATCGTCGGGGAATCGAGTTTGGAGATCCACCCGCTTGTGTAAACAGAGTGGGCGGATCTCCTAAGTGACAAGGAGTGACAGATTGCAGTGTTCAGCATAGCTGAACCTGCGATCTGTCCCTGTGTCACTCAATCACCTCCCCCCCCCCCCACACACATCAGTAAGCACCAGGTATACATTAACCCCTCCCTCTCCAATAAAATTAACCCCTTCACTGCCAGTGTCCTTTTTACAGTAACAGTGCATATTTATAGCACTGATTACTGTAGAAACGTCACTGGTACCCCCAAAAGTGTCAAAAATGTCAGTCAAGGGTCCGATCTGTCCGCCGCAATGTCGCAGTCCCGCAAAAAAAATCGCAGATCGCCGCCATTACTCGTTAAAAAAAAAACACCAAAAATGACAGAAATCTTTCCCTTAGTTAGTAAACGCAATAACTTTTGCGCAAACCAATCAAAATACGCTTATTGTGATTTTTTTTACCAAACATAGGTAGCAGAAAACAAATTGGCCAAAAATTTTAAAAAAAATTGATTTTTACATTTTTGGGGGGGGAATTTCATATAAAAAAATGTGAAAAATATTGTTATTTTTTCAAAATTTACGCTCTTTTTTTGTTTATAGCGCAAAAAGTAAAAATCGCACGGGTAATCAAATACCACCAAAAGAAAGCTCTGTTTGTGGGAAAAAAAGGACGTAAATTTTGTTTGGGTATGGCATCGCACGACCGCGCAATTGTCAGTTAAAGTCGCACAGCGCCGAATCACAAAAAGTGGCCTGGACGGAAGACAGCAAAATCCTCCGGTGGTAAAGTGGTTAAATGACCCGGAAGTGAGGAAGTGAGGGGAGAGAAGAGCTGGAGATGTGCATGGCGGTGGATCAAATGGGGGCTTAGATAAGTAAAAAGGGGGGGTGAGGGGGGATGCTGACTCCTAAACATTTTTTTTGGGTATGGCGACGCACGACCGCGCAATTGTCAGTTAAAGTCGCACAGTGCCGAATCGCAAAAAGTGGCCCAGACGCGAGACAGCAAAATCCTCCGGTGGTAAGGTGGTTAAGGTTGACTTTATTTAAAGGAAATGTCATGACCTGTCTTCAGCATTTGAGAAAAAAGCGATGGTAAATCTGCCATTACATTGTAATTTATTTTGTTATGTTTGTCTCGGATATTGAAACATATTTGCATTTGCATGAAAATAAATAATAGAATTAATTGGCATCAAACTTACCACACAATTGAACATTTTGTACTTGTTATCCCTTTCAGTAATCCAGCAATGCTGAGGGAACATTAAGCAAATAAGTGGCCGGCCTCCAATGTACATAAAGCAGACCAATAAAAGGAATGAAGTGTAACTAATCATATAAAACACAGCATAGCGTGGGAAAGGTAAGCGATCTCCTCTGTATCCCATCTTCAGTTACATTCTCTTTTTATAGAAAGGTGATTAGATATTTTTTTATTAAGGTTTGAGGACAGAAAGATGAAGGTCGGCGCAATTCTTCTGTTGTGCGGGTTCGGTAAGCACTATTTTTTTTAATCATTATTATTGCGTTAAGGTAAAAATGTTTAGGAGTCAGCATCCCCCCTCACCCCCCCCCCCCTTTTTACTTATCTAAGCCCCCATTTGATCCACCGCCATGCACACCTCCAGCTCTTCTCTCCCCTCACTTCCTCACTTCCGGGTCATTTAACCACTTTACCACCGGAGGATTTTGCTGTCTTACGTCTGGGCCACTTTTTGCGATTCGGCACTGCGTGACTTTAACGGACAATTGCGCGGTCGTGCAACGCTGTACCTAAATGAAATTGATGTCCTTTTTTTCCCACAAACAGAGCTTTCTTTTGGTGGTATTTGATCACCAGTGCGATTTTTTGATCATGCGCTATAAAAAAAAAAAATATTTTGCAAAAATAACAATATTTTTCACATTTTTTTATATGAAATTCCCCAAAAAAAATGTAAAAATCAAAATGTTTTAACATTTTTGGCCAATTTGTTTTATGCTACATATGTTTGGTAAAAAAAATCGCAAACAGTGTATTTTGATTGGTTTGCGCAAAAGTTATCGCGTTTACTAACAAAGGGAAAGATTTTTGTCATTTTTGTTGTTTTTTTTTTTAACGCGTAATGGCGGCGATCTGCGATTTTTTTGCGGGACTACGACTTTGCGGCGGACAGATCGGACCCTTGACTGACATTTTTGACACTTTTGGGGGTACCAGTGACATTACTGCAGTAATCAGTGCTATACATATGCACTGTTACTGTAAAATTACACTGGTAGGGAAGGGGATAACTTTTTTTGAGAGGGAGGGGTTATGTGTGTCCCTAGGGGCGTGATTC
>NC_138779.1:213884878-213894878 GCF_965119305.1 Pelophylax lessonae | reverse complement strand
AAAAAATATAGAACAGAAAATAAAATAATAGAATAGAAAAAAACAATAATACAATATAAAAAGAGCAACAATAGAAAAAGCAATAGAATAGAATGGAATAGAAAGTATATAACATTCTTCCAAAATTCTAATTTTAAATAAAATAAATTTGATTTTGAATAGAATTCTAATTCAAAACTATTCGAATTTTCTGAATTTGGTTGAATTCGTAAAATTTGAATCAATTCCAATTCGAATAAACAAAACGATTTACCAAAACGAATTGAATGAATTTAACAAAACAAATTTATGTAAATCCCAAATAGAAAAGAAATGAAACAAATATTTTCGTTCTGCACAAATATTTATTGACTAAATAATTGCATACATCTTCCAAGCAAGGTGAATGTCATATTTGCAAATCACCCACAAAACAGATTTGTAACAATTGCTAGTTAATAAAGTAAACAATGAGTAATGCAGTAACCTACCACACCGTCCAATCAAAATTCATTCATTACAAGTTCAAAGTCAAGTGAATTGTTATTGCACTTTGCATACTGTGACTGCTCACCGCTATAACCAATGGCATTTTTTAATAGGATGTTTGTCCTTCTGTTTTGCAGCATCCAGTTTCCCTTATCAACAAAACGGTAAGATTACTGAGAACTGAGTTAGGAGCCGTGCCGTAAAGATAGGTAAACCAGTCAGAACTAGCGGTGGACTTCCCTGCCCCCCTAGGGGATTGCTAGAGACCCAGTGATGCCACCCATGGGGAATCATTGTTGCAGTTCCAGGACTCATAGATAAAACCTGGATATAACCTGCAAATATTTTATTACAACGGCCATGAAAACCTTGTAATGAGTTTAGCTATCATCCACCAACCACCATGTGCTCAGGCAGATGAAGGTCCAACTTCCACCCACAACTCATGCAAGGAGCAGAAGCAAAGGGAAGCCCAGAATTATACATATATATATATATATGTGTATATATATATATATATATATATATATATATATATATATATATATATATATATATATATATATATACACACACACACATATATATATATATATATATATTAAAAAAATATATATATATATATATATATATATATATATATATATATATATATATATATATATACATACATGTATGCTATCCAATGGTTGCCACCACACACAAACCACAAATACCACCAAACACAATAAATAAATTTTATATATATATATATATATATATATATATATATATATATATATATATATACATATATATATATATATATATACATATATATATACATATATATATATATATATATATATATATATATATATATATATATATATATATATATATATATATATATATATATACACATATATAATTTATTTATTGTGTTTGGTGGTATTTGTGATTTGTGTGTGGTGGCAACCATTGGATAGCATACATGTATGTATATATATATATATATATATATATATATATATATATATATATATATATATATATGTGTGTGTGTGTGTGTGTATATATGTGTGTGTGTATATATATATGTGTGTGTGTGTATATATATATATATCATAGTATATACACGCTCATGACCACTTTATTAGGTCCTCCTTGCTAGTTCCCGGCTGGACCCCCTTTAGCCTTCATTCCTTGTGGCATACATTCTACAAGGTGTTGGAAACGTTCCTCAGAGATTTTGCTCCATAGTGACATGATGGCATCAGGCAGTTGCTGCAGATTTGCCGGCTGCCCATCCATGATGCCAATCTCTCGTTCCACCACATCCCAAAGGTGCTCTATTGGATGAGATGTGGTGAGTGTGGAGGCCATTGGAGGACAGTGACCTCATTGTCATGGTGAAGAAACCAGTGGTGAGATGATTGGAGCTTTGTGACATGGTGCGTTATCCTGCTGGAAGGAGCCACCAGAAGATGGGGACACTGTAGTCATAAAGGGATGGACATGGTCAGTAACAATACTCAGGTAGACCGTGGCATTTAAACCATGCTCAATTGGTAGTAAGGGGCCCAAAGTGTGCCAAGAAAATATCCCCCACACTATTACAGCCTGAACCATTACCCCCCCCCCTCCTCCCCCACACCATTACACCACCACCGCCAGCCTGAACCTTTACTCCACCCCCCTCTTCTCCCACACCATTACACCACCACCACCAGCCTGAACCATTAGCCCCCCCCCTAATCCTAACACATTACTCAGTCCATACCAGTATAGATCATAACACATTACCCAGTCCATACCAGTATAGATCCTAACACATTACCCAGTCCATACCAGTATAGATCCTAACACATTACCCAGTCCATACCAGTTTACTGTAGATCCTAACACATTACCCAGTCCATACCAGTATAGATCCAAACACATTACCTAGTCCATACCAGTATAGATCCGAACACATTACCCAGTCCATACCAGTATAGATCCTAACACATTACCCAGTCCATACCAGTTTGGATCCTAACACATTACCCAATCCATACCAGTATAGATCCTAACACATTACCCAGTCCATACCAGTTTACTGTAGATCCTAACACATTACCCAGTCCATACCAGTATAGATCCGAACACATTACCCAGTCCATACCAGTATAGATCCAAACACATTACCCAGTCCATACCAGTATAGATCCTAACACATCACCCAGTCCATACCAGTATAGATCCGAACACATTACCCAGTCCATACCAGTATAGATCCTAACACCTTACCCAATCCATACCAGTATAGATCCTAACACATTACCCAGTCCATACCAGTATAGATATCTAGCATGATATTTTTCCCCATTAAGATCTGAAGTGTTTTTTCCTTTCATTTTTTTGAGCAGTGTATATTTTATTCATGTTATTTACCTAAACAATCCTCCCTATGTAGAGATCTCAAGCCATGAGACTGCTTCTGGGGGCCGCCATCTTGGATGTGATGTCAGCAGCCCCAGCAGACTGAGAGCAATCAGAAGACTTTGTTCCTCCCCTGGCAGCTTCATAAATTTATGTAGGGAAATAAGGGGAAGGTCAAAGGAGCTGGGTCAGCACAGATAGTAATTAGACACTCCCAGAAGAGGAGAGAGCTATGAAGTGCAAGGAGGCGGAGGGGACTGTGCTAAAGAATTGACTCTTCCTGGATTGGTCATAATTGCTAGGACATTCCGGGGCGCATTGCAAGTGAATAAAAATCATTTATGGATGGAAAATCACTGCAATTAAGACTTTAAATTGACATTTCTGTTCTTTTTTTTTTTTAAGTCAGTTACAGCGTCTCTTTAGAGTTTTATTTTTTTATTTTTCCTCTTTCTGTGACTTCTTTTTTTTTTCAGGTTCCTGTAAAGAAAATGAGGAGTATTCATCATGCGCCAGCCCATGCCAAACCACATGTGCCAACCGGTCTAACCCTCCAAAAATGTGTATGTCTATGTGCAAAATAGGCTGCGTGTGCCGGGAAGGTTACATGCATAACAGCGCCGAAAACTGCGTCCGGCCCGAAGAATGCGACTAAATCATTTCTATGTCACTCCCTCCTGATTGAGTTGGATAGATTTTGCTTAGCAGTAATAAATGTGAATGGATCTGCATTAAAAAGTAACAAATAAATAATTTTCCCCGCAATTTTTTAATTGTCCTTATTGGCTACAATGTAAAAAAGTCAGAATTCAGCAGGAATAAAACTACAAACATGTTATATTTCAAGAAAAAAAAAAGAAATGGAAACAATATGGTAAAAAAATGTAATGGGAACAATGTTGTTTTTACCCTGAGCAACCACAGGTGTACCACAGGAGCCTGGGACCCTCTTGCAGGGCCGCTAATAGGGGGGTACAGGCAGTATTCCCCTTTCGGGCATGGGCTTCTTGGCTGAACTGGTGTGGTCTGGGCCCAGTAGGAGCTGCCTGTCCTGTGATGTGGTTGTAAACCCTTCCCTATACCCAGTGAAGTGACTGGCCTCAGGTGATAAACAGAGACAGTGGGGGCTGGTGCTCCATGGGCCAGGGGTGCAGCAGACAGACCACACCATACCCCCCCCCGGACCACACCGGCTCACACACCAAACCACCCCCCCCCCCGCAGTGGCGGCTGCCTGCCCCCAGCAGCGGCGGTGGCTTCCCCTGCGTCTCCTCCCTCCTCCTCCTTGGCCAAAAGCATGGCCTCTACTTTTGGCCAATCGGGAAACGGGTCTCAGGACCCACTTCCTGATTGGCTGGGAGGAGAATAAGTGTGTTAATAGCGGATATTTATTCGCTATTGTCACACAGCTGGGTGGGCTCAGGGCGCAGTGCCCTGCGCCCCGAGCCCACCCTTTTTCGAAGCCTATTAGAGCCTCTGGCTCTAATCACGTGCTTCAAAAAAAAAAAAAAAACCCCATTGGAATCCATACGTCTGGCGCCCTGAATGTAGATTAGGGGGCCGAATGCATGGATAGGGGGGGCGCCCCTGTGCCTCCAATGCACCAGCTGCCACTGTACCTGTTTTTCTGCAGCCGTCTCTTCTCTACAGCCTTCTAAAACACACATTTTACACAGCATTCCCAAACTCCAGAAGGCAGGGGTTATGAATCTGATGCCACACACTGCACAGCATTGACCAGAGAGCTGAGTGTAATCTGAGACCTGAGTGGCAGGAATAGAAACACCCCCCCTACACAGTTTCATATGGAAACATGCACAGCTAAGGCTATCAATCACCTTCTGGTTGCTGGTGGTGGGGCGTCTCCAGGGATCGTCTGATGTCGATCTGTCAGTGGAAACTCATGCTGATAGCAGAGGAAGGAGAGAACAGACAGGGATCATTAGGTGCTTTGGATTGATGCAAGTACACTCTATAAATGAATATGCTTTATTCATTTTTCAGAGGTTTACAGCCACTTAAAGACATGGGTAAATTCACCAATAAAACTTTGTACCATCTGCTTATTGATAGATCCCCGGTCATTCCAATCATTCCCCTCTTTCTGTTAAATCTTCTTTTGCTTCTGACATTGACTACGCATGCGCATTGTCTGCCGCAATTCCCAGCATCTCATCAGTACTGCAATCCTTTAAAACACATATGTCAAACACAAGGCCCACGAGCCAAATCTGACACTCCAGGCCTTGTCATGTGACTCTCACGCTCAGTTTTGCAGCCGGAATGTGGCGGAACTCTGACACATCCTCCAACTTTCCCCCTCCACTTCCTGCAAGGTGAGACAAAGCCACCTACAAAAGGGTGATACTAGAGCCAGGCAAGGTAGGAGAGAGATGCAAAGAAGCTTCAGGGAGGGGGTTGGGGTTGCACACTGTGCATAGCGCACCCCTAAACCCTGCACTCTGTACACAGCATACCCCTGAACTCTGTACACAACACACTCCTGAACCCTGCACTCTAGGCATAGCCATCTCCTGAACCCTACACTCCTGAACCCAGCACTCTGTACACAGTGTACTCCTGAGCTCTGCACTCTGTACATAGCATAATCCTGAGTTCTGCACTCTGTACATAGCATAATCCTGAGTTCTGCACTCTGTATGTAACGTATTCTTAAACCCAGCACTTTTTACGTATCATACCCCGAATACAACTGGCCCTCTGCCACCTCCAACTTTCACCCTCTGCTTCCTCCAAGAAGAGACAAAGCCACCTACAAACCGAGGTACTAGAGCCTGGCAAGGTGGGAGAGAGATGCAATGAAGCTTCGGGGAGGGGGCTGGGGTTGCACACTGTGCATAGTGCACCCCTAAACCCTGAACTCTGTACACAGCACACCCCTGGACTTTGTACGTAACGCACTCCTGAACCCTGCACTCTATGCATAGCACACTCCTGAACCCTGCACTATATGCATAGCCCACTCCTGAACCCTGCCCTCTATGCATAGCCTACTCCTGAACCCTGCACTCTATGCATAGCCCACTCTTGAACCCTGCACTATATGCATAGCCCACTCTTGAACCCTGCACTCTATGCATAGAACACTCATGAGCCCTGCACTCTATGCACAGCACACTCCTGAACCCTGCACTCTATGCACAAAACACTCCTGAACCCTGCACTCTATTCACAGCACACTCCTGAACCCTGCACTCTATGCATAGCACACTCCTGAACCCTGTGCTCTATACATAGAACACTCCTGAACCCTGCACTCTATACATAGCACACTCCTGAACCCTGCACTCTATGCATAGCACACTCCTGAACCCTGCACTCTATGCATAGCACACTCCTGAACCCTGCACTCTATGCATAGCACACTCCTGAACCCTGCGCTCTATACATAGAACACTCCTGAACCCTGCACTCTATACATAGCACACTCCTGAACCCTGCACTCTATGCATAGCACACTCCTGAACCCTGCACTCTATGCATACCACACTCCTGAACTCTGCACTCTATGCATAGCACACTCCTAAACCCTGCACTCTATGCATAGCACACTCCTGAACCCTGCACTCTATGCACAGCACCCTCCTGAACCCTGCACTCTATGCACAGCACACTCCTAAACCCCGCACTCTATGCACAGCACACTCCTGAATCATGCACTCTATGTATAGCACACTCCTGAACCCTGCACTCTATGCACAGCACTCTCCTGAACCCTGCATTTTATGCAAAGCACACTCTTGAACCCTGCACTCTATGCATAGCACACTCCTGAAACATGCACTCTATGTATAGCACACTCCTGAACCCTGCACTCTATGCATAGCACACTCCTAAACCCTGCACTCTGTGATGAAATGGTGTTTGACACTCGTGCTTTAGAGCACCTTGCCAGGATTGTGTTCTTGGGATCCCTTTGCTGCCCTCTCCTCCATGTGGCTTGCAATGTTACGGCACATGCGTGGGACTGGAGAGTGAAGTCGGTAGGGTACATCAACTTGGAAGTCAGTGATGGAATCAATTCAAAAAGACTCCAGCTTTAGAAGGTGACAGGTTGGTGCGACCCGCAGTGTCCATCAAGGTAAGGAAACCTTCCTTTAAAACTTCTGATAAATGTAGCAAAGGTCAGGGAAGGCAGTAGAAGTATCCTTTTTATTGTAGCAATGGTCAGGGCAAATAGTAGAAGTATCCATTAACTATTTGCCACCTCTAGGATGTCCTTGGGTTGCGGTAGTTAAACTGGGATGATGCCTGCACCTACAGGCATCATCCCAGTATTGAATTTTTTAGCCAGAGATTCCCTTTGTACTGTAGCTGAAGTGATCCGAGAGGCTAAATCGCCACTTGATCACTTCTGCGGGTGGCAGAAGGGGGCCCCACCCCCTCCTGCCGTCGTCTCTACCATTCAATCGAGGAGCCTGGGAGCGATGCGACCAGCGGTGTCAGCTGCATGGAACTGAATGGAGCGGGAACTGATGCTGTTCCTCTCTGTGGCCCCCGAAAAACAGGAAGCGACGAGTAGCCAGGAAAGCAGCCGATCAGACCGATCTGTGTCTGATTGGCTGCATTGGAGGCAAGAAGGGAGATTTGGGGTCTAAATTAAATATTTATAATAAAAAAAAAAGAATTAAAGCGCCCCCATAACCCGCCCCCCCCCCCCCCCCCGTGCCTACATGTAAATGTTACTCCCGCACGCATATGTAAACGGTGATTGCACCACACATGTGAGGTATCGCCGCAAACGTTAACCACTTGCCGACCAGTCACTGGGACTGTACTGCGGCAAAGTGGCTCGATTCCATCCAGCGACGTAGACCTACGTCGCTGGACTCCTCCCCTTGTGGGCGGCGCTCGCGTGCCGCCGGAGGCTCGCTCCCGCTGTTTTCAGTCACAGCGGGAGTCGGGTCAGGGGAGGAGCACTGATCGCCGGGGAATCGAGTTTGGAGATCCGCCCGCTTGTGTGAACCTGCGATCTGTCCCTGTGTCACTCAGTCCCCTCCCCCCACACACGTCAGTAAGCACCAGGCATACATTAACCCCTCCCTCTCCAATAAAATGAACCCCTTCCCTGCCAGTGTCATTTTTACAGTAACAGTGCATATTTATAGCACTGATTACTGTAGAAATGTCACTGGTACCCCCAAAAGTGTCAAAAATGTCAGTCAAGGGTCCGATCTGTCCGCCGCAATTTCGCAGTCCCGCAAAAAAAAAAAAGCGCAGATCGCCGCCATTACTCGTTAAAAAAAAAAAAAAACACCAAAAATGGCAGAAATCTTTCCCTTAGTTAGTAAACGCAATAACTTTTGCGCAAACCAATCAAAATACGCTTATTGTGATTTTTTTTACCAAACATAGGTAGCAGAAAACAAATTGGCCAAAAATTTAAAAAAAATTTGATTTTTACAGTTTTTGGGGGGGAATTTCATATAAAAAAATGTGAAAAATATTGTTATTTTTTCAAAATTTACGCTCTTTTTTTGTTTATAGCATAAAAAGTAAAAATCGCACAGGTGATCAAATACCACCAAAAGAAAGCTCTGTTTGTGGGAAAAAAAGGACGTAAATTTCGTTTGGGTACGGCATCGCACGACCGCGCAATTGTCAGTTAAATTCGCACAGTGCCGAATCGCAAAAAGTGGCCTGGACGTAAGACAGCAAAATCCTCCGGTGGTAAAGTGGTTAAAGCTAGATCAATAATTATAGTACCAGATCTTCTGCGTAACTCTAAACTGGTTTAAAGCGACACCTATGGAGAATTTTAACCACTATAGTTTGCCGCCATTTCACGGGCAGACGCAATTTTAAAGTGTGACATGTTCATGTTCATATCTATTTACTCGGCGAAACATCATCTTTCACATTTTACAAAAAAAACATTTTTGAAAAATTGCTGCACAAATACCGTGTGACATAGAAAATTGCAATTTTGCCATTTTATTCTCTAGAATCTCTGCTAAAAAAATATATATATATATATATATATATATAAAATGTTTGGGGTTCTAAGTAATTTTATACCAAAAACAGTCGATTTTTACATGGATGAGTGAAGTGTCAGAATTGGCCCAGATACGAAGTGGTTAAATGTAGCAAAAAAATCAAGGCAGTAGTAGTATTACATAACTGTAGCAAAGGTCAGGGCAGTCAATAGAAGTATGTGTTAAACTTAGCAAAGGTCAGGGCACTTAGCACACAGAAGTATCTGTTGAAGGTAGCAAAGGTTTTGATGGGCAGCAGAGAGCAAAGGTATACAGTAAATGAAGCAAAGGTCAGGGCAGGCAGCAGACAGTAGAGGTATTTATTATGAACAGCAAAGGTCGGGGCAGATAGTAAAAGTGCAGGTTAAATGAAGCAAAAGTTAGGACAGGCAGCAGACAATAAAAAAATCAATTAATGCCCTTTTCACATGGGTCAGATCAACTTTTCTCAGCAGTAAAAAAAGAGCCAGAATAGTGGGACTTTAAATGAGGCATTTTTGATTGAAACAGGGGGATTTTATTCATAAATCAATAAGAACATATGTAAACACCATTGAAAGTCAATCATATGGATAAAACAGATACAAAAAAAAAACAAAAAAAAACAAAACATATAGCAAGGTATACAGTTCATATTGGAAAAATAAATACATACAATAGTGGAGGATCTAAAATAGGATCTCTGGCAATATGAATTTCAATACAAAATATTTGTTGGTCAATTCATAGTCTGTTGGAAATTAAAATAAAACATCTGAGTTAATGTAGGCTTAACGCGTTTCTTGAACCTCCGTCCATTCATCAGGTGCTTTTGGATACATATAATGTATCTACAAAGAGAAGGGATATACAAAATACATTGAAACATTGTTGCATCAGAACATCAAAAATAAATAAAAAATATATCAATTTTCAGAGTAAAAAATACATTGACTGTCTCAAAAGATAGCTTGTCAAGGAACAAACCAAAGCTGGGAGGGAAAAATGGAGGGACCACGGGCATGATCTCCAATAAATGTAGCAAAAGTCAGGGCAGGCAGCAGACAGTAGAAATATCCATTATGCATAGCAAAAGTCAGAGCAGGCAACATACAATAGACATATCCATTAAACTTAGCAAAGGTTAGGGA